>NC_092814.1:17795714-18102857 GCF_023375885.2 Dermacentor andersoni
CTTTGTGGTACAGTGGTACAAATATGTACCACTTTTTGGGCTCGTTTCAAATGCCCGTAATGAAACAACCGTTCAAATTGGAGCCAATTTTACTAGTGCTGCCATCTACCAAGGCATTTAGGAAGCTTTATGTGCGTTTTTATTTTATTCCGTCATGTGGCGTGAAGAGTAACTTGGTTTTTGCAAATGCCTTCATTGCGGTTCAGTACGTGCTGCAGTGGCGTGGGAAAAACTTACTGAAAACACTGCTTCAACATGCCTACTAAGCGTCTCCTTTTACCCGTTTACTACATGGAACCTAGTGATTCATCTGCAACCATATACATACATTGAGGACGCCCTAATTTTTCACCGTTTTGAATTGTCTGTTCTGGGCTCGCTTTCGGCTGGGGTTGTTAGGCCTAAGCGGACGGCTATCGCACCGGTCAAATCGCACAGGTTGTCGATTTGCATTCTTTCTGAAACCGGAGGTAATTTTTCATAATACCAACATAGCTCAAGTCGCCCCTCAACCGATTTATCTGCTTGGCGACTGTAGTCACACAGTCCTGTGTATCACAGGTCGCTGGTCCCATTCGCGTTTGCGTGGCTTTACTGGTGTGAAAGCAAAGTAGCGCGAGGCTAGCTATAGTAGTTAGAGACACAATTCTTAACTAAGTACATTAGAGGTCACAGCCTTACGCAGTAGGAGGGTGTTGCCCTCTCATTTGAATTGCCGTAGAATTCAGAAATCAGTGAAGACGGCGGGGACTGCGGAAGCGACGAGAAGTTCGTTCCAGAGCTAGCACCTGAGGAAGAGGAAGGCTCTGACGATGGTGTCAATTCTGGAAGTGTGTCTTCGAAGTGAGAGCACTCGTATTCGCGTCGGCCCTCGCCCCCTGACCTGCGTGTCGGGGGGTGGGTAGACCACCTTATCCGTTGGAAAATAAAGTTTATTCTATCTATCTATCGCGAAAAAGACCAACGAAAAAGAAAACAACGTGCAAGTTAGTCCATGCTCTTCTTTCGCATGAAGAGGAAGATGCTCCGTTAGAAAATTGGACCCTCGAGCAAACTCCCAAACAGTATTTTAGAGGTACCAAAAATATGGGACCTGCTGTTTTGCTCGGAAGATCATTTGGCGGCAAAGAAGACATTGTCCTACTTTGAGGAAGAAGTGCTTGATGTTCTCGTCACAGAGACGAATAGGTATAATAGGCATATATTTATCGGCCAAGATCGTCACCTGTAGCGGTAGGCCAGTCGACAGAGGTGTAGGTGGGGCTCCATGACACAGCAGCAAGTTCGAACGAGCTTTCTGTGCAGCGAATGACAAGTTCCGCTATGTGTCGAATATTTAAGCCATTCCACAAGTAAACAGCAGCATTGACTTTGTAAATATCGTTCCTATTACGCATTGTCTTTTCATTTTAAACCACCTGCGGACAGCGGTACAAATGTGTACCACATTTCATTTCTTGTAGTAAAGTCAGTGGTACATATATGTACCACCTTTTTTTCGAGAACTGCTGCACCACGTTTCTTGAACAATGTGTCAAAGATTTTCTTTTGCCCTCCTGAATGCTATTCTTCAGTTTTTATGAGCGAAATTTCAAGGAAAAAGTAGCACCTCACAAAGGGTTAAGGTGGTGTTTGCTCACAACTGTTCACGCGTCCTTGAAATGGGGCAGCGCATGTTTTCAATCGTATTCAGCGCTAGTGCGCTATCCGTGGCTTCATATGATTTAGTTTTATCGTGGGGTTTACAACAATTATCGCGTAGTACTGTGAACATAACGGAGCTTTAGTGACATTACATGGTCTGCCAGAATTCCACGAACTAAAATGCAGAGTAGATGTTTAATATTCGTACTAAGGGTGCATTAAACACAGTGAGGTGGAGCTTTATACTGTACCCTGTGATGTTCAGCTGCATCTCCGCCCGTTTTTCGCGCTCTTAGTTTTAGCAATCAGACGCAGGGTTCTATGCAAAGTTGGGACAAATGAATGTCTATATGCGTCTGCAATAACTTGACCGCAACACATTTGTGTAATGCGATGAAGCAGATAGTGTATTGCGGGGACGGGATGTATGACAGCCCTAGTTCCAGCTTTTGTGTGCCCGTTATCCTGAATATACTTCCCCGCCCGCTTTACTATAATCTCAGGTGCTCTCGAACTCTATTTGCCGGTATTTTTATTTTCACATGCTGAATGGACCTACCGCAATACATGTATATAGTGAGGTGAAGCTTATTGAAGTTGCCAAATGTTTTGACAGATTCAGACCTAACAGTTTTAGAATTACATGGCCAATACAACAGCCCAGACTTTCACTTTAACAATTTTATTAGGACTGTCAAACTAATCTTACAGCGCAGAAAAAGAATGTAAACACTTCAAGAGTTGATTAGCAAGAAATACCGGAAAGCACAAGTCTAGTGGCCAAGGGTGTGGTGAAGTGCTTTAAACACTCAACCGACACACCTTAAGTGCTTAAAAATTTCTAGCATATTGATGCAGGTTGATCAGATTTACTGCGATATTGGTTGCTTTACAATGAAAATAATAGTATTGGAAAAAGGGATGCAAGCGACTCGTGTGCTGCTTGGTTATGCAAACCACATGGGTCCCAGAAAATACCCAAACAGGGTTCTTGTTTATGCATGCTGCTTGCGTCCACTAATCTAAAACTCTCTAATGTACGCAGTATAAAGAGAGGCTGTAAAAATAGGACTTTGAACTTCACAACTCCAATTTTGTTTCTCCTATACTCATACAACCTAAACACTGCGCTGTCGTGACAGCATCTGCCTAGCTCATTGCCACATTTTGCGGCAAAAGCAGTGATCACTCAGTTAGTGTTGCCTGTCCTAATATTACTCCGAGAATTCTTTAAACAGTTCGTTTTTTAAGCACGAAGCATGTCATGCCCAACTAGAAAATTAACCGCGCAATAAGCTTCTAGAAGTAGCTAAAAAGGCAGCTTGATTTGCAGGTCCTAAAATTCGCTATTATTGAATTAGGGGAAGGAAAGAACAGCTTGAATAAACATGTCTCATCAGAGAGTTGTAGTGGTGTGCTGCAGGCTAAGGCAGTGAAAGGAAGCCGTTTTGGCATTGGTCTACCCCTGTCCCATAACCAGGCACCACAGCCGAGGCGACTTCACTTGGCTTTGAAATCTGCAAATTTGCTTTCCCCAGCACAGAATACTTAAAGTGAGCACAAGGCACATCACCCACATTGGGGATTCGAAGGCGTACTGCCAGGAGGATGCCAACTTGATGAAGCAGACACTACAATCCTCAAAGTAACAAATGGCACCAACTATCCCAACTGCCACACCCTTCATTTAAACAAGATGGGCAACTGGGGCCTTCATCCAGAGTGTCAGTGCGACTCTGCTCCAAGAGGCAGTGACCATTATCTGATATAACTTTTGTCGTAGGGGTGAATATGTGCCACATTAAAAAAATCAGGGTTTCAGGCTGGGAGCATTTCCGTGATGCACTTAATCTGCAGAATGTGAAGGTGTTGAAGAAACGCTAGCAACATGCATTCTATACACAGTACAAAGAGAGACATGCGAACTAGAGCTTAGCGGGGCAACATCCAGCCCTGACAAGCACCTGCTGCAACCTTGGGGTGAGGAAGCGAAGCTGCATACGGCATACTTAAATTGTGGCCACACGCAACCAACCCTGATCAATGTTCTGCATAAGACTGAGCAGGCAAGATGTCATGTTAAGAAACTTGCCAGATACTAGTGTATGGACCACTGTATCTCATTTGAACGCATAGGTGTCGGTAAGCTGTGGCACATTCTCGGCTATAACAGGATGGACCAAATCATCATCATCATCATCATCATCAGCCTGATTACGCCCACTGCAGGGCAAAGGCCTCTCCCATACTTCTCCAACTACCCCGGTCATGTACTAATTGTGGCCATGTTGACCCTCCAAACTTCCTAATCTCATCTGCCCACCTAACTTTCTGTCGCCCCCTGCTACGCTTCCCTTCCCTCGGAATCCAGTCCGTAACCCTTAATGACCATCGGTTATCTTCCCTCCTCATTACATGTCCTGCCCATGCCCATTTCTTTTTCTTGATTTCAACTAAGATGTCATTAACGCGTGTTTGTTCCCTCACCCAATCTGCTCTTTTCTTATCCCTTAACGTTACACCTATCATTTTTCTTTCCATAGCTCGTTGCGTCGTCCTCAATTTAAGTAGAACCCTTTTCGTAAGCCTCCAGGTTTCTGCCCCGTACGTGAGCACTGGTAAGACACAGCTGTTATACACTTTTCTCTTGAGGGATAATGGCAACGTGCTGTTCATGATCTGCGAATGCCTGCGAAACGCACCCCAGCCCATTCTTATTCTTCTGATTATTTCACTCTCATGATCTGGATCAGCAGTCACTACCTGTCCTAAGTAGATGTATTCTCTTACCACTTCCAGTGCCTCGCTACCTATCGTAAACTGCTGTTCCCTTCCGAGACTGTTAAACATTACTTTAGTTTTCTGCAGATTCATTTTTAGTCCCACCCTTCTGCTCTGCCTCTCCAGATCAGTGAGCATGCATTGCAGTTGGTCCCCTGAGTTACTAAGCAAGGCAATATCATCAGCGAAGCGCAAGTTACTAAGGTATTCTCCATTTACTCTTATCCCCAATTCTTCCCAATCCAGGTCTCTGAATACCTCCTGTAAACACGCTGTGAATAGCATTGGAGAGATCGTATCTCCCTGCCTGACGCCTTTCTTTATTGGGATTTTGTTGCTTTCTTTATGGAGGAGTACAGTGGCTGTGGAGCCGCTATAGATATCGTTCAGTATTTTTACATACGGCTCGTCTACACCCTGATTCCGCAATGCCTCCATGACTGCTGAAGTTTCGACTGAATCAAACGCTTTCTCGTAATCAATGAAAGCTATATATAATGGTTGGTTATATTCCGCACATTTCTCTATCACCTGATTGATAGTGTGAATATGATCTATTGTTGAGTAGCCTTTACGGAATCCTGCCTGGTCCTTTGGTTGACGGAAGTCTAAGGTGTTCCGGATTCTATTTGCAATTACCTTAGTAAATACTTTGTAGGCAACGGATAGTAAGCTGATCGGTCTATAATTTTTCAAGTCTTTGGCGTCGCCTTTCTTATGGATTAGGATTATGTTAGCGTTCTTCCAAGATTCCGGTACGCTCGAGGTCTTGAGGCATTGCGTATAGAGGCTGGCCAGTTTTTCTAGAACAATCTGCCCACCATCCTTCAGCAAATCTGCTGTTACCTGATCCTCCCCAGCTGCCTTCCCCCTTTGTATAGCTCCCAAGGCTTTCTTTACTTCTTCCGGCGTTACTTCTGGGATATCGAATTCCTCTAGATTATTCTCTCTTCCATTATCATCGTGGGTGCCACTCGTACTGTATAAATCTCTATAGAACTCCTCAGCCACTTGAACTATCTCATCCATATTAGTAATGATATTGCCGGCTTTATGGACCAAATACTGTAATACTATTGATCTTCAGTGCTACCTTGATCTTCAGTGCACGTCTGAGAAATTTGAGTAAGAAGCCATAGATGCTTTCCCCGACCAACTCACATCGACTGACCGTCAACAGACTTGTACGCACCTTAATGACAACTTTCCAAGGAAGGAATGGAAAGCCTCTTCTCGATGGCAGACCATGTCGTTGCTCTCGAGCATGTCCACACTTTGAGTGCACGTGGCATAGATGGAGTCATTTTGCCGATATTGAGGAATATTGCCGAAACAAGAAAGCAAGCACTACCGCTTATAATCAATGAAATCTGGAATATTGGAATTCCCCACAGAGCGTAAACACTTGGTCAGGATGCCACTCCCGAAACCAGCCAAGAAACCTGACGCCATAGCTAACCTTCGGTCAGTCTCACTCACATTGACAGTGTGCAAACTGACTGAAGGAATGTTCCTCGCGAGGCTGAACCACCATCTGGGAAAGACAAGACTATTTCCACCTGTGCCAGATTGTTTTTGGACCTAAGGTTGACAGGTGCGACAATAACTTCTTTCTGGATCAAAGCATCACCAATACCAGCCACTTCGGAGGAACGCTATATGGGTTCTTAGTCACAGTCGAATCAAGAAGGATGTTGAGCACAGTCTGCAACGAGGAAGTACTCGTGGCCTTTTCGTGAAGCCTGCTCAGGCTTCCAGGGGTTGCCAGTGTTTCCAAGGCCTCTTATGCAACCAAATGTCTGAAATATGAAGTTACATTAAACAGGCAAAGACTTTTACCAAATGCACAGGTAGAGATGTAGGTAAAACCCGGACCAGCACACTTGGTTGCAGGAGTGATTCGCTGATGAGGCGAGAAGGTGACTTAACAGTTGGTGATAATGTATACCGAATGCAGGTATGTGCAGTATGTATATATACTGTTAGGCCGAAACAGATGAATTTTCTCCAAAGCAATATCAAAAGCTCTTCTTTTCAGGATGCCGCATATGTGTTTTATTTAAGTGCGGACAGGGTTATATAAAGCTGCATAGGGAAAATGATACAACTAGGTACAGCTGTTAAGCGTAATATTTTTTTCTGGGCTAAATTCTTGCTCCTTGAACTCATTCGAGATCATTAACTTGTAGCATCAAAGTAGTGGACCACTACCAGAACAAAGGCATGTAGTGTGCCCATCTCAATTCTTGTGCTTATGTCAGTCTTCTTTTTTACAGCAATAGCTGCTAGGGGCTAACACCCCTAGTTCTGATGTCTACTGGTGTTGTCACTGGAATTCCCAAATTTCTTGCTAGAATATTGCAAATAAAGTTCTCATTGTGCTGCGAGGTTTCAAACATACTTTCAAAAGATTGGCAGTCCACAATTCTAAATTTCAGCCACTCTTGAAGGTACAGTCGTGGTGAATACTGATCCTGGAGAGCGCGATATAGCCTACAGGTGCCATGATTAGCTAACACCTGCTCAATGTCTGCGTACTGTATATAGAGCTCGCATCCATGCCTTCAATTTCCGACACTTCACCTTGCCACTTGTGAAGGCAGTCCTATGCTAAATTTTCTTCTTACATGTAATGACAGCGACTGGGTGCATCTGCTTCATTAATCTTCTTCTAGTGCTTTTGTTTTCCTGAAGCACAGCGCGAGACCTTGCAGTGGGTAGCCCAAATATAGATTTGAGAAAAACCAAAACGAATTCAGCAGTAAGAAGCTAAAGGGTTGTTTTGGTGGAGACCTGTGGCCAAGTCCGGATATTAAAGAGGAGGAAGAAAAGTCCAGTCTTTCCACTTCAACACTGGGAGGCACAACTCCCACAAATAAATACGACTCGTACTTATTTTACTTCTTTAAAGGAGATTACTGACTTGCATTGGCAAGTGTTCACTTCAACAAACACCGAATGAAGCAAGCTTCCTGCGCATATTTCTCCAGCTATTCTACCATTGTTTCGTATTATGAGTGAAACTGCAATAGTCTTTATGCCACAACTCGCCGAATTTTGTGTTTTGCATTAGGATGTTAGCAGTGCTATTAAGGCATGAGGAGGGAAGATAACGGATGGTCATTAAGAGTTACGGAATGGATTCCAAGGGAAGGGAAGCGTAGCAGAGGGCGGCAGAAAGTTAGGTGGGCGGATGAGATTAAGAAGTTTGCAGGGACAACATGGCCACAATTAGTACACGACTGGGGTAGTTGGAGAAGTATGGGAGAGGCCTTTGCCCTGCAGTGGGCGTAACCAGGCTGATGATGATGATGGTGTTCTTATGTTTATTTTTCCCTATCTGCTATACCATTCTAAACAAGAAAAGCTTATGCACAATTACTATGCAAAGTCAGACCACAACTAAACCAGAGGTATCCTTGGTAAGCAAAATATATTTATGTGGCGACATCTTCTGCAGCCCGGCTACTGGGCTTACTTTCCTTCCATTTCAGCTGTGCAGGTTCATTAAGAAGTGGTGAGAGGGTTTCACAGTTTTAATCATTGAAAGACTCAGCGAAACGTTCTTGGGTTGTTTTTCTTGTTTTCAGACTCCGAACATTGCATTTTATGGCATGTTTTCCGTGTTTTTTTATGGGTAGGGCATATAAACATTTTTTACATCATGTCATGTGGTGCCATAGAGTGTTCTTGGACGGAGTCTTGCCCTTTCATTCTGTACAATATGATGTCGGTTTTTTGTGTCCAAGGCCGTCTTACATTTGAGTGTGGTTGTAGCATATTGCTAAATTTTGCCTCTGTAACCCAAGCTTGAAAGATTGCTACCCACTGCGGGTGGCATGACACATGTGACATTTATTTTTCAATAAAATGAAGTCTGTCACTTATCCTGTGCACTGGTTGTCTCTTTTAATTACAATGTATTGTCTATATTTGTTCCTTTGTTCCATTTTAGGTTAGGAATGGCTATCATAGTTGACATCATTGAACCATATTGCACACAATGTGGATATGTACTTGTACAATATATATAACAATGTACAATGATATATACATATATATATATATATATATATATATATATATATATATATATATATATATATACACATTTTTGTATATATATATATACAATGCGGATATGTACGATGCGGGCACGGCACCGCATCGAGTGTGCAGAGTTTTGTAGAGAAGACGAAGAACCTGCTGCTAGCCTGTCTGAGTAGCTCTGCCTACATTTATCGTTATTTTCGTTATTTTCTGGTAATATTACTGGTCAGAACGGTTCAAGACGTCTGTCGACTCGAAAAGGTACCTTCCGTATCGGAGACCGACGGGTGCTGTGCCACCGGCCGCCTCACAAGGTGCTAGAAGGAACCAAGCTGGCACCGACGAGCACCCCGCCATGACCTCCCAAGGGCTGACACCGGGTCAGAAACGCCAGCTGGTTTGTACAAGCCAGCCTGACTGCAAGCGACAAGACACTGGTGAATCTGAAGACGAGGCAACTATCATCGATGACGACAACGTGGCGAACGCTTCCGACCTGGACATGGACGAGGGTGGTTTCCGAATTGTGCGCCATCGTAAAGACAGGGCGGAGGGCATTCCAGTCTTAATCACTGCAACATCCGAAAGAGATGATTTAAGGCAAGTAAACCCTATCGTCCTGTATTCTCAGCTTGAAACGATTCTCGGTGGAGCACCAGTGAAGAGCCACTTCACAGCACAGGGAGCACTGCTCTTAAATGTAGAGACAGAAGGACAAGCCAGCGTCCTTCTAGAGACCAAGAATATCGGTGGCATAGTCATATCTGCCCGTGTCCCACACAGTTATATGAAAAACACGTGCATTGTTAGAGGAGTCCCTAAATGGTACTCGGATGAGGAGCTGCTCACCTACCTGAGACCTCAGGGAGTATTCCATGCAAGAAGAATCATCCGTCGGGTCCAAACCTCGTCATCTGAATGGGAGTCAAGGCGCACTAACTCGGTGGTTCGCACACTTGCTCCAAATTCTGAACGCCCGGAGAAGATCAACCTTGGTTTCACCAGACACAAGCTTGTCGACTACGTGGAGACACCACCACGCTGTTTTAAGTGTCAGCGCTTCGGACATATCGCTAAGTACTGTCGTGGGGAACAGAGATGCAAGCGCTGTGGGGGACCTCATGACTTTAAGACGTGTGCTAGTAAAGACAACTTTGTGTGTGCAAATTGCGGCGGTGACCATCCTGCTAGCTACGGTCGATGTCCTGCGCGGACAGCTGCTCAGCGAAGAAATAAGATGTTTGTTCTGGGTCCAAAGAGTGCAAGCGCACCATCGAACACGAAGAAGACGTCCAGAGCGCCACAATTAACTGGTTTGGAAACAGAGTACGCATCTCATTTCCCGCGTCTCACACCGATAAACGAAGATATTGAGCCAACGCAAACGGTCACAGCGGCTGAGAAACCTGTTTGAAAAGAGTCCGAAAAGCGCACCTATGCGGTCACAGTAAACCGACCTCAAGTACCACTTGGCAACAGTCAGCAGGAAAACTGCCAGCATGTGATACGCGCTTTGTTCACGGCACTACGTTCCCACGTCGCGAAGATGCCTGCTAGTTCAACGAAGGATATGCTGGAAGCAGTGCTGGCTCTTGAGTCAGTAATACTCTGCTCTACTTCCACATACACTCAGTAGCATAATGGCAATGTCTCGCCCACTTGGTCCATTCCGTCGTCCAAAAGTGCCCTTAATAATGCAATGTAACTGCGCCGGTATTCTACAGCGTCTTTCTGAACTCAGCCTTTTCCTTCGAGACATACCTATACCAATTCTAGCCCTCTCGGAGGCCGGTCTCCGAAATGGAAGGGTGATCCCAGGGTACATCAGACATGGAAATCCGAGTATACCATCATTTGCAAATGGAAGTGCGATGATATACATCAGGCGAGAAATACCTCACGTCACCTTACCAGTGCAAGACCTTTGTTCTACCTTCTTGGAAGTCGCCGCTGTGCAAGTGTGCCTAGGAAAACGAAAACTCAGTGTGGTGTCGGTGTATATAAGTCCGCGCAGGAAGGTCTCCATGGAGGCGTTCATAAAGGACCTTTGCATTCGTTGCCCCTCTCCTATAATAATCTGTGGGGACTTTAACGCACATCATTCGCTTTGGGGAGATAAGACTGCAGATTCCCGAGGCAAGGAACTAGTCACAGCCGCGGAAGCTGCTGACTTGTGTATCGCGAACGATGGCAAACCGACTTTCTTCAGACCACCAGATTTATGGAGTGCCATAGACCTCGTGATCCATTCTACAGACCTTGTCGTATAGTCAACAACGGCCCCAGACAGGATGGGCAGTGACCACTTTCCGATCTTCACCAACATCACCGGATTTCACACTGCTGGGCGACAATTCTGTGCTGTGACCCGCTGGGACACATACAGAGAAGCGTTGGACGAATCCCCTGGTGAGCTGTTCGCAGATATGCTGCGGAGCAAAAGAGTGGCTACCTCAATGTTGAAACTGCCAGATCATTTCCCTACTCCTGATTTGAAACTAAAGAACCTCTGCGCAGCGCATAGGAGAGCGGAGCGAAAACTAATGAGAAAAACGGGAAATCCATCTGCGAAAACTGAATACAACAGGACAAACGCTGTCATCCGTCGTCACACAAAAAGATTAAGACGAGTTCAATGGGCTGCTTTCTGTGAGAGTTTATCGGCGTTTACTCCCATGACAAGGATATGGGGAGTAATGAATAGCCTATCAGGAAAGATTCGCCTACACAGGCCATTCGAAGCACTTGCTTTAAAGCAAGGAAAAGATTTGCAAACCCTTGCAGAAGATTTTGCAGACGTATACACATCTGGCAGATCAGCAGGAGTATCGAACCCTCTGTTGTCTGAAGCATTCCATACCATGGATACGCCGTTCACCTTTCCTGAGTTGGATTTGGCGCTCAGCAAATTAAGAAGACGCTGTGCTGTGGGTCCCGATTCGATCAGCAATCAGATGCTGACAAATCTGCCATATGAACGAAAACGAGCACTTCTGGACATATTTAATCACGTCTGGAGCACAGGAGAGATCCCAGAAGCGTGGAAGACAGCATGGGTGGTGCCAGTGCTCAAGTCCGGAAAGGATCCTGCAAACCTCACCTCATATCGGCCAGTATCGCTAACATCATGCGTATCAAAGTTGATGGAAAGACTAATATGTACGAGGTTAACATGGTATCTTGAGCAAGGAAATAGACTGCCATCATGCATGACCGGATTTCGTCCACGGTTGAGTGCCCAGGACAGTGTCTTGGATCTACTAAGCCATATCGAGCACCATCGCGTAGACGGCCTTTCCACACTCGCCATCTTTATGGACGTTGCCAAGGCATACGACTGTGTGCTTCATACAGGTATCATCAACGGACTCCGAGCCATGGGCGTCTCGGGAAATGCACTTCGATTCGTCCATGAATTTCTCAGTGATCGATGTGTACAAGTTAAGCTGGGAAGTATAATGAGTGTCAAGCGACGCATTTCCCTCGGCGTCCCACAAGGAAGTGTCCTATCCCCCTTGCTTTTTAACGTTGCCATGGCCAGCCTTCCAGATGCCCTGAAAGTAGGTCGGACGGCAGTTAAAATGTCCATCTACGCAGATGACATCTGCATTTCGATCTCGGTGTACCAACACAAACGTTTGGCCCGGATAGCCCAGGCCGCAATCTCCACTATCGATCGCCACTTATCGACGCTTGGCCTACCCTTATCAGCAGAAAAATCAGCCTTCATGCTTTTCCCGGGAGTGAGACGCAAGTCAACACGTCTGACGCTGAATATCAGAGGGCATTCAATTCTTCGTGCAACTCATGTTCGATTCCTGGGCGTCACCATCGACAACAAGCTACTATGGCGTGGTGCGGTCGAAAGTGTTGTGGCTGCATCAGTGCACAGAATCAACGCACTTCGTCGATTGGCAGGTGTACGTTGGGGAAACAATACTATATCCATGCTTAAACTGAACGCTGCACTGATAACAAGCCGCATTCTCTATCAGCTCCCTCTGATATCACCGTCATCGAGTCAATTCGAGCGCTTGGAGGCAGTGCACAGGAAGGGACTTCGCTTGGCGATGGGAGTTCCAACGGCGGCTTCAAACAAGAAAGTCACTAATGAGGCAGAGTCTCTTCCACTCCGCCTCTTGGCATCTCAGGCCTTGCTGACACAGCTATTAAGTCTGGGCGAGTCACGCGCAGGCACGGCGCTTCTCCGGCGGCTAAGATCAAGAACTCGCTCACATTTCCATGCGGCGCTGAACACCTTCCGATTTTTAGGATTGGAATGGCCTAAACGAAGTCGCCTTGACCCGCCATGGTCTTTTCCGGAAGTTGCCTGCAGCCTCAATGTACCCCACCTACAGACGAAACGCACCATTTCAACTGCCGAAGCCAAGTTTATTGTGCTGGACCACTTGAGCACTGTGTTTCAAAGCCATCTACAAGTGTACACAGACGGTTCGGTGTGCGCACAAACAGATAGCTGTGCAGCGGCATTCTGCATACCATCCCTTGATGTTTCATGGTCTGGCCGACTGGATCGCGTAGTTTCCTCTACAACAGTAGAAAGCGCCGCAATCACCGCGGCTTTGCGGAAACTACGTGCCTTTTCTGCACGAGATGTCGTGGTGCTGACGGATTCCAAGTCAGCATTACAAAGATTACATCAGGGCCTACCTCTAGAGAAATTTACAAGGCAGTCTCTGGCACTGATTGACGACCTAACGAGGAAAGGATTTATCATAAGGTTTCAGTGGATTCCATCACACGTAGGAATTGATGGAAACGAGGAAGCTGACGCCCTTGCACGCCTAGCGCTGACATGTGTCCCAAAAGTGAAAGCTCCAAAAGCTTTTCAAAACCCTAAGGATGCAATCCGCCTTCACTTTAGACAGATGCACAAGAATCCACACGAATCCTGTGTGACTCATGGATTTACACGCGAACAAGCGACGCTTTTATACCTCATCAGGACCGACTCCGCATACACCCCAGCTTGGTTATTCAAGACTGGGCTTCGCGCTTCCCCACTCTGTGTTTTCTGTGGTGACATTGGTGACATCAAACATTTCATTTGGCTATGCCCACAGTTTGACACAGAAAGAAAAGCGTTGGTCGACAACCTGCAAAAAAGCGGTCTCACGCACAGGACCTTTGAAGACGTTGTTTTCCACGGAGGGCCCGCGGCATTCAGGAAGAGAGCGCAACGACTGCTGATAGCCTTCCTGCGAGACACGGGGCTCATCGACACCTGGTGACACACCCCTGATCTCAACTCGAAGGAGGATCAGGCGGAACAATTGCCGGCTATGTATGCCAGGCTAACCCCGCCTGCTTCAACATCACCACCACCACCACCACCCACCATGTGCATCGTACTCGGCTACTGCTATTGCAGGTGACCGTCACTTGGGTCGTTTGCTCAGCGCCTCCCGGCACGTGCAGACTGCGCACCGATGACGCGGCACCACCGCGGCGTGCCTTGGTAATCACAGCGCCGAATCCAGACCAGACCTTCGGGCACATCTCGCAACGGTGATTGGAGACTACGACGGACACCACCGGAAGAGGACTTCAAAGCCAGCCAGCAAGCGTCCACTTCGGGCACCGCATCGAGTATGCAGCGTACTCAGCTACTGCTTATTGCAGGTTAGTTACGGACGGTGAGCTCCATGCATTAGGAGTTAGAACTGCTGTTTGATCGCGGTGTCGTGCCCAGTTGAGTGGATTGATGTCTTAAAGCGTTCTAATTTACTCCTGTGTTCGCTCTACTCTGCAATGTTTGAGTTGCTCCTCTTGCTTTCTGGCGACATTGAGTCGAACCCAGGTCCATTGTCAAAAGCTGAGGCAGATGCGCTTGCCTCGGCTCTTGAGGCGATACAGAAACTAGAGGCCGCACAAGAGGCGCTCTTGGCGTAATGAAAAAGCGCAAAGGACAAACAAGCTGCCACTGATTCGTCATTCTAACGGCCAGGGTGTCGGCGCTTGAGTTGGCCACTTCCTCAGAAAGCGCTGCAGACTCGAGCGTGAAGGAAAAAGGAAGTGAGACTTTACGTGATGTCTCAGATCAGCTGCAAACAATAACTTCAAGATGTGAGGACGCAGAAAACAGGCTCAGGCGAAGTAATATGCTGTTTTTCGGTATAGAATATGACCCTAAAGAGGACAGGGCTACCCCTGAAAAGAAAGTAATAAAATTGTGCTCTGAGAAACTGCAAACTGCAACAATCAGTTCGCAATTTGAGCGCGTACATAGGCTTGGGAAATACCAAGAAGGAAAGAACAGACCTATAATAGCTAAACTAACTTTTTTTAAAGACAAGCAACGCATCTTGTCATCTGCACACAAATTAAAAGGCTTAGAATATTCAATTGGTGAAGGTTTCTCGCCAGCTACGCGACAAGCTAGAAGGAAGCTGCTTGACTTCGCGAAACCTCAAAAAGTGCCTTTTAAACTGTCAGTAGATCGGCTGCTTATAAATTACCAGACTTACACGTACGACAAAATCACTGATACCGTTGTCATGACGCAAAGATAGCTAGACATAAGCACTTGCCTACGGGCTGTTCCACAGTCAAAGCTACTTATCACTAGGTCTTTGTTGACACTATCTTACGCAAACATACGAAGCATCATGCCAAAGCACGAATTAGTTTGCTCTCTGCTTGACGATAACGAATCTAATATTCTTGTTCTTACCGAAACTTGGCTAAATCCTGACATTACAAACGACGAAATTCTTCCTGATAACCATTCTTAGAATATTTACTGCAAAGATCGAACTAGCAAGAGAGGTGGTGGCGTATTTGTCGGTGTTAAAAAATCATTATCTTCACTTATTATCGACTCGAACTCATCTCTTGAAATTGTGTGGGTTGAAGTAATAATAAATACGGCCAAACTACTGGCAGGTGCCTGTTACCGTCCACCTGACTACAACACTTCTTTCGTTACAGAACTACGCAATAGCATAACCACGGCCCTCCAGCTCTGTCCAGCGCATTCTGTTTATTTATTCGGGGATTTTAACTTTCCGCTCATAAATTGGCGTAATCTATCATCATCTTGTCGAACATCAGTGGATTTTTTTAACTTAACTTTAGATCTTAACCTGTTCTAGGTCGTTAACAAACGAACCCATGGTACTAACATTCTAGACCTTATACTCACCAACACTCCCGAAACGATTGAATCCGTAGTTCATCTAAACGGCTTTAGCGATCACGATCCACTTCAGGTAACAATCAGTGTTCCCCTACCCTTTTCAGGGGTCTCAAAGAAAATAATTCGTGATTATAACAAAGCAAAATACTCTAAAATAAACGATGAATTTGAAGTATTTTCAACCGCATGCTACTTCCTTCTTTTTATAATCGCTCGGTGGAAGTTAACTGGGTATGTTTCAAGAATAAAATGTCTGCTCTAATTAACAAATATATCCCGTTGATCTCGATAACAAATGAGAGATCTAATCCTTGGTTTAATAATGCCCTACGTAAGCTCAGGAATAAAAAGAAACATCTGCACTATACCGCTAAACGTGTCAATAATGATCCTTCTTGGGAAAGGTACAGGCTTTGCTTAAAAACGTACTGTTCTGCCTTAGCTGCAGCTAAAAATAAATATTTCCCCACCGATTTACCTTCTATCTTACATTGGAATCCGAAAAAGTTTTCGCGAGTTATATCGCTTGACCGTTACTCTAACCGGATACCCTTACTTAGCGATACAATTACTCCCCTCTCTGACAATGAATGCCCCTCTGCGTTTAATATGTTTTTTTTCATACCATACCAATGTACCTGATGTTGTTGATTATGACTGGCAATTCATGGAAAGTATTGAAATCTCGGTGAAGGGAATCGCATGTCTTATTGATAATGTGAAGTTATCTACTTCATCTGGTGGTGATAATATTAGTTCCAAGATATTAAATAATACTATTTCTATATCCCGTAACATTCTGTACCATATATTCAAGCAGTCTTGGTCATCGGGACAGCTGCCCAATGACTGGAAAATGGCCCAAATTATATCCATATTTAAAACTGGGAATAAAAACTCCCCGGAAAATTACCGTCCAATTTCATTGACCTGCATTTGCTGCAAGATGCTCGAACATATAATTGCTTCTCATATTTATAATCACCTAGAGTCCAATAATTTCTTTTTTCGCCATCAACATGGTTTCAGGAAAGGATTATCATGTGAGACAGTTACCCGAATTCACGACTGATCTGCAGCTTAACATGAACAATAACCATCAGATGGATTGCATTTTCCTTGACTTTTCCAAAGCATTTGATCGTGTAGCTCATTGTCGCCTTATTGCAAAATTAACTGCACTTCGAATTGACTCCTTCACTCTAACATGGCTTCGTAATTTTCTTTTGAATCGTCAACAGTTCACAGTAGTTAACAATATTGCTTCGTCTCCTTCTTACGTTACTTCTGGCGTGCCTCAGGGCAGCGTTTTGGGCCCTTTACTCTTCCTAATTTACATAAATGATTTGCCACTTAATGTTTCTTCTCACTTACGTATTTTTGCTGACGACTGCATTATTTAAAGATCAATTAACAGTACTGACGACCACCTGGCCCTTGAAAATGATCTTAGCCTAATTCATAATTGTTGTAACACCTGGTTAATGGCTTTAAATGTATCAAAATGTCAGGTAATTTCTTTTAGCCGTAAGCGTGACAACTCACATTTTTTATACAACGTCAATAATAAAGAATTGTTACATACAGTATCATATAAATATTTGGGTGTTCACTTAACCGAAAACTTCTCCTTGACAGACCATATTGCAGCCGTTTGCGCAAAACCTTCAAGGACATTAGGTTACCTACGTGGTAATCTGGGTAATTCACCTTCCAACATCCGCAACTTGGCCTATCAGACATTTGTTCGTCCACAGCTCGAGTATGCATCATCCATTTGGTCCCCACATCCTACCCACTTAATCGAGATGCTTGAATCAGTCCAGAACCGAGCTGCCCGTTTCATTTCACGCAATTATAGCCACCACTCCAGCGTAACTCAAATGAAACTCAATAATTCCATCCAGCCTTTAGTTCTTCGCCGTAATATCGCTCTGTTATCCTTGTTTCACAAATATGTTTATAATGCCACGCAATCCACGCTGCATATCCAGATCGCCTCGAACACGTTCGCCGATTAAATAACCACTTAAGTTTTGCGCACATTTCCGGTACGACACATGCTTTTAACTTTTCCGCACTCCCTACGGCCATTCGCTTGTAGAACAATCTGCCTGACCACATTGCTTCCGAGTCAGATCAAAAAAACATTTCGTCATCTCCTACACGAGCATTTTTCATAATAGCACTTACAAATCACTTTATCTTGTTTTTTACACGTAGCAATGTGCTTCGAACTTCTTGTGATGTTTTTATTTTTATTGATGCATTGCTATCTCGCTCTTATGAATTCCTATTTTATGCTGCGTCACGTGTTCACTTGTATGCCCTGTATATATTATTGCTTTTATGCGTCTTTTTCCCGAAATATACCTTCAAGAATTGTACTCCCTGATCTGTTCATCTTTCCTGTACTTTACTTTCTAGTATTAGTACCTTACGTTAAGTTTTACTCGTGTTATTTCGTTAAGTGTACCTTTATGGCCTTTCATTACTTCAATTTTTCCTTTTTTATGTTTTGATCTTGGTAGTAATGTTGATGAGCCCTGCATTGAGGCGTATTATTTGTATCAGACTTCAGAAGGCTGCTTACTCATTTTTTGCCTTTATTTTGTAACCCCCCCCCCCCCTTACACAATGCCCCCATAGGGTCTGTAAGGTATTTTAAATAAATAAAATAAACAAATATATGGCCACCATAAATATAATAAATAGAAGTTAATAATTCAAGAATAGTGCCTTTACATGGTGGTGCAGTCATGCATTGTGGCTATAAGGTACCAGCGCTGCAGGTAGCACTGCTTGTGCAGAATATAGTTCAACTCTGCTACTTTCAAACATCATTGTTTTTATCTGCATTTGTATAGCTCCAGTTCCTGTGAACACACATCTGGTGGAAAAGTGTCTTACAGCTGCAGTTGGGCCCAATGAATAGCCAAATTTCTGCCCGTTTTCATGTGGTTAGCTTTTGAAACTCATAAAGGCAGTCGTTTTTATAGTAGCCCGTTTGGCCAGTGTAGAAGCCGCTAAGGGTGTCAGGATCTCATACACATCTTCAGATTGGCAGGGGACACAGCATCTGACAGATAGTTTGTTCCATGCCATGTCTTCGGGGGCTGAGTTTACTCACTTGCAAAGGGAGAACCAAGCTTGTTGGATATGAAGTAAACTGCCCGTACACTAAGTGGCCTTCTTCTTTTTGTGTGACATATGTGGTTATAGCGCCCGTTGCTTTATGCACTTCTTGTTGGGCAGCAGTCTTGCTTTTGAAACACTCAGGATAGCTTTCAGCAAGCTGGACAGGAATAACACGGAAAGACAAGTACATGTTAATTGTCGCACTTATCATGCGAAGCTTCATACAGTGTGATGAGGGTGTAAATATATGAGGGTGTTCCTCAAGGCCTTGTAGCACATGTGACGAGTTTGGAGCAACATGATGTGTAGCACTTTTTTGATTGCATGCTATAGGTTCAGCAGGTGGGGCCATGGTTGAAGTGCAGCGCAAGGTCAAGAAAACAGATATCTATGAGCAGCACCCTGGTAAAGGAGAGACTGGGAAAACTAGTGGTAAGCTTGTTGAACATCTGGTTGACCCAGTTTCTGGCTTCATCAGGCAAAGTGTGATAAAGGGAAGGAAATCATCAACACATCAGAATGTTTTTACATGTACACAGTGCTAGCGTTCTCGGGCACGTCTTTGTCATAACACGCCAACAAGTCTTAGTGCGCAGGCTATGCACGACCAACTACATATGCCTTCTGTTAGGACAAAGAACTGCTCATTGTAACTAACGAGGATGGAGTGGAGAATAAAAACGGCAGCCCCATCAATCTGGTTTCACCGGTATCAACAGTGCTTTATAAGTGTGCATCGGCATACTCCCTAATGCCTTCTTGGGTGACATCAGCAAGGACCAGCTTGAGGCAAGAGGCAATAGACGTCTTTACAAGCTAAAAATGCATGCATGCATCCGTGGAGAGCACACTGCGTCCAAAAAGTAGACACTTCACAGGGGCACTGGAGAAGGAACACATTACTGACAGTGGGCAAAGACAAGATTCTCTGCTACTAAAAATCCAGCATTGTTGCCATGTAACGACCTCTGAAACAATCCCTCTCGAAGAGGAAATCATCTTTGTGTATCCATAAAGAGGGCAGAAAGGCAAACCCCCTTCAGCAATGATGCCAACTTCAAAAGGCCCACTTTGCACATCCTGAATGCTTCCTTCTGATACTTTGCTGGATGCAAGCATTCTACTGTCCAAAAGTTGTCATTGAGAGCACTTTTGCAATACAGTTCAGAAGCAATTGCATCAAACCACCCTTCCTAGTTGGTCTGAAGGTTCACGGTGCTTATGAAGCGACACCATGAGACAAGCAATGTGACTGGATGCCTGCAAGCCCTTGTTCGTTTATCCCATTGTTCTGTTAGTAAGAACCATGAGACCTGAAACCAACAAGCTCAAGTTGGGCACTCGCGTAGTTACTGTGGAGGATCCATAATAAAAAGCATAAAACAGAAAACACAAGGGAAAGGCTAAAGCACCTGTAATGAAGCAGACGCGCCCCTGTGTATGTGCCGACTGAAGAAAAAGACGAAGCACCGTGCCGTGATCGCGAGCGAGCTCCGTGCTACGGACAGCCCTTGTAGTGCCCGACAATAAACCTCGTCGAGGTTTATTGTCGTTCACGACATTGTGGAACGCTAGGTATAAGAAGGCACTGCAAGGGCTATCCGTAGCACGGGGCTCGCTCGCGATCATGGCACGGTCCGTCGTCTTCCTCTTCAGTCGGCACATACACAGGGGCGCGCCTGCTTCATTACACACCATTTAACACTTAGTATTGCTGCAGTCTACCCCCTTCTTTTAGTTTGTCTGGTCGTGCTGCATTTTTTTTACCACAGATAGGCATGAAGTTCTCCTGTGCACAGTTTACTGCAGAGAGCATAGGTGATGTTCCCAGTCAGTGCCCGATATTTATATACACTATGTGCTGGCTCAAAGAGGTTCGAAACACTGCAATGGAAGCTTCTAGTAGAAAAGTTGCCTGGAAGAAGAAAAAAAAAAGCTGTGCTGCAACCATCTTGGCAACATCTTGTCCCCTTTATAAAGGTTGTGCTTCCATATTAACGTCAGCTCTCCAGTTTAGAGAAAAGTGCCAGTGCACTTATGAACAACGGATGAATTCTCAACAAGCATGTGCAGTCCAGCCAAAAGCATGGATAAGAATTCGAATTGTGCTCCTGCATTGAAGGTGAATAACGCGTTTCATAATGACGAATGTGCTTTAGTAAGCTTCCCTGCAATAAGAATTTGTAATGTACAAAGAATTGTCAATGAAGCTTACCATGAGCACAGATGCACTTGCAAATTATATCATAATTGAAAATAATGAGCTCAGTGTAAATCTATGTGCCCTTTGCACTCTTAGTATGTTTTACTGCACGATGATTATTTCCACCCTTGTATTGCGGTGTAGCAAGCTACAAAAGAAACGTTGCATAATTGGGACGACAGAAAGCTGAGGTAGTTGGTAAGGATTCATAATGCAAAAAAGAGGTGAGGCGTGCAGACAGGACACAAGAGTAGAGAAGTGGACAACACGAATGCCGTGTTGTCCGCACGGCGTTCGTGTTGTCCACTTCTCACCTCTTGTGTCCTGTCTGCACGCCTCACCTCTTTTTTGCATTATGCATAATTGGGCTTTTTAAGATTACGTTTCTTGCAATACACCAATCTTTCCCGCTGAAGCATACTAAAAGTGGGAAGGGGCCGCTGTCACTGGACATAATAAGAGTTCGTTAATTATACACTCGCACACCCGCCGCTTCTCAGGTCGCCAAAGTGGACATACTATGCTGGATGATGGCGGCCCCCTCCCACTTTTAGTATGCTTCACCGCGTAACTGAAATGTACTGCGGCGAAGAAGCAGTACATTTGTATTGAGTGAATAAACAAATGGTTTTTACAACAGTACAGAAATAAACGCGCACCATGCATCAGCCTACCACAAGGAAGAGCGTCGAAACAAAATTTAGCTGATTAACACAGGCCGTGCAGCCCATTTATCAGTGGTAAAGGGTATTATGGGTAATTCAAAATTTCAGACAAACAGAAATATGTTTATATGTTTACGTGCGTACTCCTTGCGTAATAAGACTGCCAGAAGTTCCACAATAGAAAGTAATTTACAACACGGAAACGCAAAGAACACAGACATATGCCTCGTTTTCAACTCGGTCGTCATGCAAATGAGATATAGCACGGAAAAACGTGAACATGCTGTGTGTTACCATCGTAAACTGCATACTAGGCAAGGAGCACATCACGATCCCGCGACAGCCGCTAATGAGACCGAAACGGGAGCACATGTCTGTGAACGCGCAAATGGTGCCCCTAAGCCATTCTGCTCCTCCACCACCCCTCGCTGCACGGCTGCTCCACTCGTTTCAAGCACAGTACGCCAAACACACATTCAGTACTGAGCAGTGCGCGGTCGACGCAGTCGAATTTACACGACTTGTAGCGAGCAGCACATACCTCGATGCCGGTTAAGCAAAGTAGGAAACATCGCGGTTCGCAGAATTTCGCTGCCGAGGCGCTAGGCCACTAGGCCACTTCGACATTTCAATTGTCACCACCTCCGAGTTCTCAAGGAAGTACGGGTCACACAACGCAGATTCTGTACTGCCAGAGCTCATGGAGGCCAAAGCTGAACTGCCGCACCACCACTACTCACAGCTTTCCGCTAAGTAACACAGAACCTACAAGCAATGCAAGCACAATCACATAAGCAACATTGAACAGTGCGTGCTCCGCGCGGGCCAGAGAACGATCACGCCACAGAACACCTGATCACGCCGAGGACGAATACGCCACGGTGTCGCTCGGCGCCACCGTCGTGCCTTCTCAAAAATACCTAAACGATCCAGTCCCTAGGCACCTAGGATCAGGTCACGTGAGGGATTTTTGTACGACATTTAGACGCATGCGAGTGAGCCCAGTGAGCGCGCGCATATAGTTCCGTACAATAATTACTAGAGGGAACTCTGGTGCAGCAGTCGTTGTGCCACCATGGGAATGATGGGAAGTACATAGATTTGTCTGATCTTCGTGCTTGTGGATTCAGACGTTCTTGTGGCCTTGTATATTACGCTATATAAATCTTATTGTCGTAAGTTTCAACACAATCTATACTCTTCGAAGTGCAGAAAACGCCACGAACACGCACAATTGCTATTAACTGCAACGATTGCGCTTGTCCAGATGGCCAAATCGAAACGCGCCAACGTCTCAAGGCACTGGCATGCCCGCGATAAATTCATAAGGGCGTTTCATTCGCTTGTCGATACATGCATCCGTGGCTTAATTGTTTCAATATCAGACTTCTGTGCTCTAGTTCCTGTGTTCGAATCCTGCCGTCGGACAATTTAAGTGATGTTTATTTAATTATTAATTACGCAGTATATTGTTGCAAATGATGAGTTTACAAAGTCACAAAGGCGTTTGAAGCCAGAAGGTCAAAGTTTAGGCAAATCCATGCACTTTCCATAATTCCCATGCTGGTACAACCGTTCTCATTGCAGCTCCCGTAGACACTAGCGCCAGAGTTCCCTCTAGTAATTATTGCATGAAACTCTATGAGCGAGCGCTGTCGCACGTCTTTGTGGATGCAAACCACCATTCGTCGTGAGGAGCGGCAGGCGCTAGGCCCACGGACGCGAGCTTGCGCGAGTCCGCAGTCGTACGTGTTGTCTCGGCTTTAGGCACACAAGACTGAGCCGCCGTCGTCGGCTCAACCATCCGCCCCTATAGTCTATAGAATGCGAATAGACGAAAAGAAATAGAAACCTTATCAACTGTCGTCTATAGACTGTCGGCAGACTTTGTATCAACAAAAGACCAAATTTATAGAAAGGCAAAGTCGTCTATAAGAAGTCTATAGACTTTCTATACACAGTCTGAACTCATCTTTGTAAGGGTCGGGTCTCGGAGCCCGTATTTCCTTTCTTTAACGCTGCGAGCCCGGTACTTCCAGGTCACGTGACATAGCATTCTCGACAGGAAAGTAGCATGCGCAGCGTTTCCAAGAAAGAA
The DNA here is from genome assembly GCF_023375885.2 of Dermacentor andersoni. NCBI lineage: Eukaryota > Metazoa > Arthropoda > Arachnida > Ixodida > Ixodidae > Dermacentor > Dermacentor andersoni. Next base: position 17,819,453 of record NC_092814.1, read on the forward strand.
AACGCAAGCAAAGTAGATGACGATTATAGTTCAAACTCAGCTATTGGGGTACGACAGCTTCTATTTGAGCCACTGGAGTATCAGAACTTGTTTTGCTCACAGGTGCCAACAAGCCCTGAAGTGAGGGGAAAGCCGTACACACGAACGCGAATACCATTTCACAATTGTGACTCACCATCATGCTCTGTGTTGGTTATCGTCCCTGAAGGCCGTTGGGTGCTGTGTCTACAGGAATACGACTACACTGTCACATATAGTTCTGGCAGGTATCACCAAGACACTTACGCTTTGTCTCACTGCCCGCTGTCGCCAAACGCGGATGTTTCACCTTACATTTGTTCAGCACCGCCCAGTCAACCGACCAAGACGATAGCTATTAGCCCGATCCGTTTCGTGACCTCGGTAGACATTCTTTCATCAGGGGACCTCGACTCCCTCCAACGTGCAGATACATACTGCCGCACCATTACCGACCGGCTTACTGACTTCTCCCGTCCTTCCAACAGCCGCTTAAGATGACAACTTCCATGTGTTAAACTACATGGTGGATCATTAGTTCGGCAAACTTACCACCCTACCGGTAACCGATGGGTCCCGATCGTCTTCTGATCACTTCGACTAGAAGTTTTACAAGCGTTTCACGATGACGTGACGGCTGGCCACTTAGGATTTCACAAAACCTATGACCGCCGTACGACTCGCTGTTTTTGGACTGGCCTATCCACTAGTGTTGCCAAGTACGTCAGCTCGTGTGCGTCCTGCCAACACTGAAAACGTTACACATGTCTTCCCGCCGGCCATTTACAACGATCGCCATCCCCGTCCGTTTTCTTCGTATTCTGGGGATTGACTTATACGACCACTTCCGCTTACACCCGCGGGTCACCGCCGTGGACCATTACTCTCTCGCTACGCTGAGACGGCAGCTCTTCCTTCTGGTGCTGCCTCTGAAGTTGCCGAGTTTGCCCTGCACGCAATTGTCTTGCGACACGGTGCGCCTCGTGTTCTTCTGAGTGGCCGTGTCAAGACATTTCTTTCCCATATTCTTGTTGAAGTCCTGCAGGCCTCTAACACCATCCATAAGACTACGTCAGCGTATCATGCCCAAACCAATGGCCTTACCGAGCGTTTCCATCGAACTCTGTCCGACATGATCTCCATATATATTAAAGCCAATTACAACAACTGGGACAGTTTACTTCTTTTCGTCACGTTTGCTTATAACGCTGCTGTTCAACGAACAACAAACTACAGCCCCTTTTTCCTCGTACACGGCCGTGCACCATCTCTTGCTTTGTACACCACCTTTCTCTCTACGCCTTCTGTCACGTCCACATCTCTTTCCGAAGAGTTCGCCGCCCGCATCGCTCACTGCCTTGAACCATGACCATTCAGGACAAGAGGAAGGTCCGTTGTGATGCGACGCGTCGTGTCATTTCGCTCTGCCCAGGCGACAAAGTCCTTTTGTGGACCCCTGTTCGAGTGTCGGGGCTCTGTGAAAAATTTCTACGCAGGTATCTCGCCCCGTACACTTTGCTTGAAAGTATATCTGCCGTAAAATACCGCGCCGATTCTGTTAGCTCAGCTGCTGACCACCGTCACCGCAGAACTGAAATCGTTCACGTCTCTCGCTTGAAGCCATATCTCCGGCGTTCGTACCGTTTCTGACTTGCTGCCATGCCGACCACTTGCCTGAAGGGAGGAAGTCAGTGTGAACGCAAACTGTGTAGTTCATCATCGTCTTCATCTGTATAAACCCATCCTCATGATCATCATCATCGGCTTGTCTGGTTGGTACTGGCTGACTGGCTCGCGCGGTTGCGTTGAAATACGAGTGCCTTCGTACCAGCCGTCGTCTTACAATATTTATTTATTTATTTATTTATTTTGTAAAGGAGGGTTTATTCGGCTCGTAGAGCAGCAGCGACAAACTCAGCACCAGTAGGTAGGGCGCAGCCAGCGAACGAACTGGGTACGTGCCACGCGATGGCAACGCGGCTTTTCAGCCTGCCGATCTTCTTCGTCACAATCACCCCTGGAATTGAAGAGTAGCCATCCTGGCGACCTAGGAAGAGGTGGGCGGATCGTAATACTGCTTCAGCCGGTCAATGTGCACAGTCTCTCGCCCCCGACGACGCAGATCGGAAGATGGCGATACGGGTTCGACCACGTAGTTCACTGGTGATGTTTGTGCAACCACGCGGTAGGGTCCGTGGTACTTCGGGAGGAGCTTGGACGAAAGGCCAGGAGCAGCAACAGGCGGGACCCAAAGCCACACGAGTGAGTCGACGGGGAAGGGGTAAGGGGGAGGATTGAGGTCATGGCGTTCTTTTTGGCGGCACTGTTGAGCAGACGTCAAAGATCGGGCCAGTTGGCGGCATTTCTCGGCGTGCTGAGCAACCGTAGAAACAGGTGAGCATTCAGCAGGGTCTGGCCGGTACGGGAGAACCGTATCAATGGTGCTGGAGGGATGGCGGCCGTAAAGCAGAAAGAATGGTGAGAATCCGGTAGTGGCTTGAGAGGCAGTGTTATATGCGTAAGTGACCAACGGAAGTACAAGGTCCCAGTTGGAGTGGTCAGATGCAACATACATTGATAGCATGTCACCAAGAGTTCTGTTGAATCGTTCTGTTAAGCCATTGGTCTGTGGATGATAAGCAGTAGTAGTGCGGTGAATAATTTGGCATTGAGATAGGAGTGACTGCAGCACATCTGAGAGGAATACGCGGCCCCGATCGCTCAACAGTTCACGAGGTGCGTCATGGCGGAGAACGAAGTTGTTTAGAATGAACGAGGCGATGTCTTTTGCTGATGCCGCAGGCAAGGCGGCGGTTTCGGCATACCGTGTCAAATGATCTAGGGCGACAACAATCCATCGGTTGCCAGCGCCAGTAGATGGAAGAGGCCCGTATATATCAATGCCGACACGGTCAAATGGCTGAGCTGGGCAGGGAAGTGGTTGGAGAGGTGCGGTGGAGAGATGCGGAACACATTTGCGTCGCTGGCAGGCAATGCAGGAGCGTACGTATTTGTGGACGAAGGTGTACATCCCTCACCAATAATATTGTAGGCCAAGCCGTGTGTAGGTTTTTGACACTCCGCCGTGACCACACTGCGGGTCAGAATGAAAAGCGGAGCAGAACTCTTGTCGTAGGTGGCGAGGCACTACTAAGAGCCATTTGCGGCCGTCATTGTGGTAGTTGCGGCGGTATAAAAGTCCATCCCGGATTGTGAAATGCTGCGCCTATCGGCGTAGCGCTCGAGGTGCCGAAGTTGCCGGAGGATTTGACAAAATGTCGAACATCATGACGATCCATGGGTCTTTTCGTTGCTCCGATGTCATGTCCAGGATGTCAAGTGGTGAGGTGTCATGTCTGTCGGTACAAGTGCTGCTGTCTGAAGTAACTGGGGAGCGCGAGAGGGCATCGGCGTCGGCGTGTTTGCGTCCAGAGCGATAGACGACACGGATATCATATTCCTGGATTCGGAGGGCCCACCGAGCGAGGCGGCCCGACGGGTCTTTTAGGTTGGACAACCAGCAAAGAGCGTGATGATCCGTCACCATGTCAAAGCGTCGACCGTAGAGATATGGACGAAATTTTTGAAGAGCCCATACGATAGCCAGGCACTCTTTTTCTGTTACCGAGTAATTGGCCTCAGGTTTCGTGAGGGCACGGCTGGCATAGGCGACTACGTATTCGGCATTAGTGTTCTTGCGTTGTGCGAGTCGAAAACTGAAACAGCTCGATTTCAGCGCGGGCGCAGTCAATGATCGCATGATGTGTGGAGAGAAAGTCCCAACCTAATATGACGTCGTGTGAACATGATGGCAACACGATGAATTCTATAATATAGAGGACCTCTTGAATTACGACGCGAGCAGTGCAGGCGCCGGATGGCTCGACGTGCTGCGCGTTGGCAGTTCGAAGAGACAGTCCAGAAAGCGGCGTCGTCACTTTTCCGATCTTGCGGCAAATACGGGCATCTATCGCTGAAAGTGCACCGCCGGTGTCGACAAGTGCTAGCGTCAATGTTCCTTCGATTTCGACTTCAATAACATTCTTCGGGGAAGTGCGAGGCCTTATACATTTCGCTGGCACCGCAGTTCTCGCCTCCTGAACTGCGATATTTAGTTTTCCTGGCGCAAAGGGCTCCGCCGCCGGTGCATGGGGGAAAGCGAGCGGCGGCGAGGAGAAGGTGAACGGCGAGCGGCGGAGAATGCGGTGTCGACGGCAGAAGGAGATTCAAAGGCGTCCGAATAGTTGCGGCGTTGTTGGAAACGTGTCGCATACGGACGCACATTGTTCGGGACGTTCGGTGTAAGCATGCGACAGTGACGTGCCACGTGTCCAGCACGGCCACAATAAAAACAAATTGGACGGTTGTCTTCCGTGCGCCAATGGTCTTGAGGTCGTGCATAGTTCACCAGTAGACGGACTGGAGGGGATACGGGTGGGCGCAAAGGTGGGCGTAGGGGGCCGTAGGTCTGTGGCGCAGGCCTCATCGCGACTTCGGCGTACGTCAGGGGAGCGGCCGTCGGAGCCTGCTGAACAGAAGGCGAAATGTGGTCGGCTACCTGCTCCTTGATGATAGATTGGAGAGCGGGCGCCAACGGAGTACTCGGCTGGCCGTGTGCAAGTGGAATCAAGGAAAGCTGACGAGCCACCTCTTCACGGACGAACTCCTTGATCTGTAGCAGCAGCGAAGTGTTATCCGGGGCAGCAGCCAAGCTCGACATTGAAGTGGCCTGAGGTGTAGATTGGCGGGTGGCTACGCGTTGTTTGCGCAGTTCGTCAAAGCTTTTACACAGACTGACGAGTTCAGAGACTGTCGAGGGATTTTTCGCCAACAGCATGTGGAAGGCGTCGTCTTCAATGCCTTTTAAGATATGGCGGATCTTCTCGGCATCAGGCATTGCGGCGTCAACGCGATTGCAGAGGTCGACAACATCTTCTATATAGCTCGTAAATGTCTCCCCGCACTGTTGCTCACGGCCACGCAACCGTTGCTCAGCGCGAAGCTTGCGAACCGCGGGGCGCCCAAATACCTCTGTCACGTTAGTCTTGAAGGCCGTCCACGTCGTCAGATCACGTTCGTGGTTGCGGTGCCACACGCTGGTGACACCGCTCAAATAAAACGACACGTAATTAAGTTTTTTGGTGTCGTCCCAGTGGTTGTGGATGCTCACCCGGTCGTAGTCAGCGAGCCAGTCTTCGACGTCATGGTCTTCGGTACCACTGAAGATTGGTGGGTCGCGTTGCCGCAACGGGCCGGGGCAGACCACGGTAGTCACCGGGGCAGCGGGTTGTGGTTGTGGTGGTCCTTCTTCCGGCATTATGAAGACGGGTTGCAGTGTCCGATTACGAAGTTCCAGAGTTCTGGTTGTACCCAGCAGCTCCACCAATTGTAAATGGGGGTTTATTCGGCTCGTAGAGCAGCAGCGACAAACTCAGCACCAGTAGGTAGGGCGCAGCCAGCGAACGAACTGGGTACGTGCCACGCGATGGCAACGCGGCTTTTCAGCCCGCCGATCCTCTTCGTCACAATTTATAATACTGTAAGCCCTTCCGGGCTGTTACAGGGTGGGAACAAAGAAAACAAGAAGTTCAGAGTAGCAGTTTAAAAATGTACATCATGCAAGGCTGGAATAACAACAATACACAGACAATTACCATTGAAATGACATGCATACAAGGAAGAAGAAGAAGAAACTTTATTAAAGAATAGTCCGGCAGTTTGCTGTGGTGGTCTCAGGTGGCGGCTCGAAGTCCTTGGACTCGGGCGGCATCTTCGGCTTGCCGGACGGCCCAGAGCTGGTCTGCCAGCTCTCAACTTTTTTTGAGAGCCGCCTCCCAGCGGCGGCGACGCTTACGGAGAAGGTCCCCGGCGGCTCCCGCATCCGGGGCGGCGTCGGGAAGAAGCGAGCTCGAGCCTTCCCGTACTCTGGCAACGGCCGCGATTATGGACGCGTCGCGAACGGAGCTGGTTTGATTACCGTTGTTGCCGGCACGTTCCCAGAGCATATGTCGCAGCGTTGCTCTCTGTCCGCAAGTTTACACGCTGTTATGATAGGGGGTTCAATCCCATCGCTCGGGATCCGTTGTCAAGATTGGAGTCGGGCATGAATTAAAAGGTAGCTGGCCCATGCCGTCGTCCAACTTATCCACGCTGAGGACGTTGATGAAGGGAAGGACTGCTTCTCATCGAGAACGAGGAATATGGGTTTATTTACAGTATTTATATCAGTCTAACATGACTGTTCGAGAAAGTACATCAGTCTAACATGACTGCTTGAGAGAGAGAGCGTCCTGAGCAGCGGCACAACAGCGGTTTTTAAACACTCGGTCCTCCCCTGATACCCAGGTGAACGGAAACGGCCATCCAAGCACCGTAGGCGAGTTGACCAGGCACCGTAGGGGAGAACGAGGCACCGTAGGGGAGAACGAGGCACCGTAGGGGAGAACGAGGCACCGTAGGGGCATTTATTCCCCGAACTGCAGCGCGCCCGCCGGCCGCCCATTGTCTGGCGTCTTGGTCGGCGCGTGGGAAGGGGTGTCAGTTGAAGTTCCCGCGGCTCAGTAACAATAGTTGGTCCACCGAGCCAGTTTAGTTACAATGGCGACTTCGTCAAACTCGGCTCCAACGACGGAGAGTCGAGGACGCACGTATTGTTGTTCACACACAGTCGACTTAGTCACGCCTTGGCTAGAGGTGTGCAGCGACGCTCCCGGAATGTTGCCGCCATAGTCGCAACTGGGTGGCAAAACTTGCACTGCAGCTGGCCGTTCTTAACAACGCGTCTGTTGGATATAAACGCGAATAGCAGTGGTGTAAGATAGCAGGGCTAGGGTAGGTATGTGTCTGGAGCAAGCGTAAAGTTACGGCCTCGTTCCTGTTCAATTTATCGTGCGGTGGCGGGAATGTGCGTCTTTCGAGTCTGTAGTGTTGGGTGAGGTCTCTGAACGTGGTTATGCGATCGCCCCACGCCCAGTGTGTTTCATGTTGCTGCATTTCTGTTGTAGTGTCCCGATCCGGCATATCCGATGCCCCGCTCTCGGGGGCGGAGGCGGCGGCTACATAATCAGCGGTGGCTCGGCGTGTGAGACCTCGAGCCGTGGCGTGGGCCCCCTCGTTGCCCGCGAGCGGAACATCGGTGTGTGCCGGGGTCCAGAGGAGGAAGACCGTAGAATTTTGGGGTTGCGAGGGCGATGACGAGTCGCCATCGTCAGAAATTTGAGTATGCGGGCCGCTTCCCGCGAGACACGACCGCGCGCGAAGCCGCGGATTGCCGCCTGGGAGTCGCTAATCATGATCGCAGCGTTCGGCACCGCGACGAGTGTTAGAGCTATCGCGGCTTCTTCGGCCGCCTCCGTGTGTCCCGTGGTCACCGTGCCGCTCGCGAGGCACTTACCCGTGTGGTCTACAACCGCGATCGCGTGTGCGCTTCTCTCTCCTTCATATCGCGCAGCGTCTACGTACACCGCCTCGTTGCTGTTACCAAACTCCTTCTGAAGGTCGCTTGCTCGTTTGTTGCGTCTCGCGGCGTGGTGCATCGGGTGCACGTTCTTGGGAAGCGGCGGGATGATCAGTCGGTCGCGGACCGAGGCGGGAACCGCCGTCTTTTCTCCATGCTGAGTGTATAGTACGTGATGCCGAGTGACTCGAGGATGCATCGACCTGTCTTTGACCTCGATAATCGTCCGTATTGCGCAACGTCGTGCGCCTCGATTAACTCGTTAAGTGAGTTGTAAACTCCGAGCTCTAGAACCTCCTCGGTGCTCGCGTTGAGTGGAACGCCGACCGCCCTCTTGAAAGCCTTAAAGATCATGCATTCGACTTTTGTTTTTTTCGGACCCGATCCACTTCAGGTAGAGGGCAACATACGTTATGCGGCTTATCGCGTGCGCCTGCACGAGGCGGATCGCGCACTCTTCACGCATACCATTGCGGCAACTCGTGATGCGACGCAAGAGTCGGATCGTGTCATCTACCGAACGACGAAGTATTCGCACCGTCTCTCCGTTATGGCCATTTGCTTGCAGGTGTAATCCAAGGATTTTAATTTTGTCTACGTGCGGTACGGGAGTACCATCTGCCAATATAATGCGTATTTTGGAGTATTCCCGTTCCTCCTCGCGCAGGGTTTTATTACCTCTCCTTGTGGATTTGTAGAGTAAGAGTTCGGACTTGGTAGCCGAGCACTCGAGCCCCGTTCCACGCAAGTAATTCTGAACCGCATCTACTCCTGCCTGTAGCGTTCGCTCGACGTGACCGTCACATCCTCCCCCGGGAACCCAGAGGGTGATGTCATCCGCGTAGAGACTGTGATGTAATCCTTCTATTTCTGTTAATTTCTCGGGTAGACCGAGTAGAACTAAATTAAAGAGTACTGGTGATATGACGGATCCTTGCGGCGTGCCGCACGGACCCGTCTCAAATTCCGGCGATTCCTCGTCGCCGATGACGACGCATGCGCGCCTGTCCGCGAGGAAATCTCTAACGTAATTATACGTTCTTTGGCCTAGTCCTAATGTTCTAATTGTTTCTAAGATCGCTTCGTGTTTAACGTTGTCAAAGGCGTTTTTAATATCTAAGCCTAGAATTGCCTTAGTGGAGCTGGTAGTGTCGTCTACGATCTGGTGTTTAAGCTGAAGCAATACGTCCTGTGCGGAGAGGTTGCGGCGGAATCCTAGCATGGTGTGCGGGAACGCGTCATGGTCTTCGAGAAAGTCGGTCACGCGGGTGAGAACTGCGTGTTCCATGACTTTGCCGACGCAAGACGTAAGCGAAATCAGTCTTAGATTATCGAGCGTAACTTGCTTGCCAGGTTTAAGAATTATGATAACGCGGGCCCGTTTCCACGCTTCGGGAAGGTAGCCCCCTCGCTCGCGCTCATTGACGTAGGCCGCGAGTCGGGACATTGACTCGTCGTCTAGCTTGCGGAGAGTCTTGTTGGTAACCCGGGCCGGGCGCCGATCGAGTGTTTAGTTCGAACAGGACTATCCGAATTTCTGATTCGCTAAATTCCGCGTCCAATTTCTCGTTTGCGACGCCGTCGTATTCGGCGTGCTAGATGCTTTCGGCCTTTTTAAAGTAACGGTCACGTATTGCGTCGAGGAAGTTATCGCCTTTATAATCTCTTACTAATCTAGGAGTCTTGTGGCCTTGAGTGGCCCGAGTCTCCTCCGGATCTAATAGGTGTCTAAAAAGGCGCCAAGCGCTCGCCCCGGTCATGTGCCTCTCGAGGCCGTTGCACGTGTCTTCCCATTGTGCCTTGCATACCTGGAGTGCGTTTTCTTCGATGCCTCTGCCTAATTGTGCTATGCGTTTGCGCAACGCCTTATTATGTCTTTGGCATTTCCATCTCTTTAGGAGGGCTCGCTTTGCTTCCCACATGCTGTCAATTATTTCGAGGTTCGACTCGGGCGGAACGTCGCTCGTTGCTGCGCCTACGTCCCTTCTGAGCGTCTTGGTCCACTCGTCTATGTCCGTAATCGGCTCGTCGCCTCGCCCCGCTTCTTCTTGCTTCTTGCGGAACGTGTCCCACTTCACGAGTCTGAGCTTACGACCTTTGCCTTCAGGGTTAGTACCACGACCGCTCGGGCCTGTGCCTATCGTGATCTCGATCAGCGAGTGGTCCCTCCTCAAATCTTCGTGCGTATTTTGCCAGTGCGCTGTTGTTACATTCGAAACGAACGCAAGGTCTGGTAACGTATCGGCACTCACGCTGTTCCCTCTGCGTGTGTAGGATCGGCCGGATTCGCGCGATCAGTTCAAGCCTTTGGTCTTGAGAGTTTTCCCAAAGGTGTTTGCCCTTGGGTGTTTTCGGGTGTAGGCCCAGGCTCCGTGGGGCGCGTTAAAGTCGCCCGCAACAAGTAGAGGCTCACCGCCGGAAGCCGCGCGCGCGCCCCGCAGCAGGTCCCCGAATCTGTGCTGCAGCGTGGGTTTACTGTACACGTTAAGGACGAAGATTCCTCGGCCGCTCTTAGGAATTAATTCTACGAACACGTGAGGTATCTTTACGCAGGCAAGTTCTCGCTGCGCCACAGTAACGTTACGTCGAACGAGCACGGCGGCGACCGGCGACGGGCGTGGCGGGGGACATGGACGGCGCGCCACCATCGCCCCCGGCCCCGCGCAACCCGCCACGCGGGGTGTAGCCCGTTTCCTTCTTTGCCTGTTCTCCGTCGCGGCCGCGTCTATGGCTTTGTAACCAGCTAGTTTAACCGGATGGTTTGTAGCCTGTAAAAGGATCACATCCGGTTTCGTCTCGCCGCTGCGTATGAATTGCTGGAGATTGCCCCGCTTCCTCCTGTAGCCCCGGCAGTTCCACTGCCAGATTGTGTATTGTTGTTTCCCAGTGTTAGTGTGCTTCGTTGCGTGTGTAGCCATGCTGATGCTTGCGTTTAATTTAACCCGTCGTCATCGAGGCGACTTGGTTGCTGCTGCGGTTGCAGCTGCGGTTGCGTCTCTACGTCTGTGAGCTTGTTTTGCTGCTGCTGATTGTGTTGCTGCTGTCTAGCGTACGGCTTGTTCATTGTTCTCATTGGTCTGCCTGCAGCTGGCGACAGCATGGCTTCTATTTCGTCTATGCGCGCCAAGTGCGCGGCGAACATTTGTGTTATTTGTTCAGAGAGCTTAGCTACCGCGTTATTGAACATTTCGTTCATATGAGCCGTCTGTTTTGTAAAACGTTCCTCGAGGCTCTTCTCGATGCTGTCTACTCGTTTCTGTAGTTTCTCATAACGGCCGCATCGCTGTTTGGTGTCGGGTCTTGCGGGATCTAGTGCGATCCTTTTCGCGGTAACTGGACGATCATCGCTTTCATCCGTCGTTTCCCCCGAGCTGCCCTCGTCGTCCGTGTCCATCCCGGCCGGCTCAGGCCGTGATAGAGTCGGTGACCGAGGCGCCGAGGACGGCGGCATCGTCGTTTGACGTTGCTGTGGTTGCTGCGGTTGTGGAGCCTCGCCTTTCAATTTGAAATTTTCCTCTCTAAGGAACGCATTTTCGCGTTTAAGCTCGGCAATCATCGATTCTAATGGTTCTACGCGTTGTTGTAGGACTCGCTCCATCGCTCGCTCGAGCTCGTTCTCACCGCCGCCGCCGACGGCGGGTCCGCCAGGACGGCCCGCCGGAGCGCCTCCACCGCTGGGAGAAGCGGCGACAGCCGCCCAGCTCAGCTGTTGCCCAGAGCTCCTGTGACCTTGTTGTTGCTGCCACGGCTGCTGCTGCTGCTGACTTTGTTGGTTGATGTGGCCCACAGCTGCGGTGCCCGGACCGCCTTCACCGCGCGTCATCGACGTGCTTCTCGGCCTCTGTGCCCGGTTGTGAGAGCGGGATCAGGATCGGGATTTTCCCGCGCCTACCTTCCCGCCGCGGCTAGTCGAGCGTCCTCTTCGGTTGTCGGTGACTGAATGATGGTCTATCTCTGGAAAATTGAGGTAGTAGCCTGCGTTGCCATTACAGTCGCTGCTGCTGTTGTAACCGCTGCCGTACGCTGTGGCTGCTTCTTCCTCTTCTTGTCTTTTTCGCTCTAGTTGGCGACGCTTGACTATGTACGGGGTCTTGTATCTCACCTTGCACCTGTGGTCTCCCGTGATGTGTCCCTTGCCGCACAGTCGATACCGCGGCTCGCATCGATGGTCAGGCGACGGATTGTTGCGTCCGCATCCACGGCAAATCTTGTCGTTTGGATTGGGGCACACGTCGGCGCGGAGTCCCAGCCTTCCACACTTGTAGCACATGTCAATCTGCTTCCTGTAGAGGGCGCATCTGACGAGCACAGGTCCGTAATATACGTATCTCGGTACGTGGAATCCGTCGAACAAAACAATTATGTTGTCCGTGTTGATCATGCGTTTCGAGTTGTTAAGAACGGCCAGCTGCAGTGCAAGTTTGCCAGCCAGTTACGCCAGTGGTGACAACCTCATCTTGGAGTTCCGCCGCCAACCTCTAGCCACAGCGTGACTAAGTCGACTTTGTGTCATCAACAATACGCGCATCCTCCACTCTCCGTCGCTTCAGCTAGGATGCGTTCGACGAAGCAGGCTTTGTGCTGAAACCGTCACCGTTACGCTCTAGCCTCATCGCCGTTGTGACTGAAGGAGTTCGACGAAGCAGGCTTTGTGCGCAACAGGACAACGCCGACCTGATCTGCTACGGGTGGGGGAGTTGACGCGGGGACGCCGACGCAGGCTTCTTCCCACGCACCGACCAAGACGCAAGACAACGCGCTACCCGGTACGGCTCCGAGTTCTACGAAGCCCCTCTGACGTCGGCTCCGGACCATCGCACTTGTGTGTATGCGTGTGTGTGTGTGTAACCCGTCCCGGAGAGAGGGGGCTTGTTTAAAATGACTGGGACGAACGTTCGCATCACCTTGTATCAGGAGAGGACCGAGTGTTCAAAAGCCGCTGTTGTGCGGCTGCTCAGGTCACTCTCTCTCAAGCAGTCATGTTAGACTGATGTACTTTCTCAAACAGTCATGTTAGACAGATATAAATATTGTAAATAAACCCTTATTCCTCGTTCTCGATGAGAAGCAGTCCTTCCCTTCATCAACGTCCTCAGCGTGGATAAGTTGGACGACGGCATGGGCCAGCTACCTTCTAATTCATGCCCGACTGCAATCTTGACAACGGATCACGAGCGATGGGATTGAACCCCCAATCATAACAACTGGTGGCAGCGGTGGGATGGAGTTTGCGACGTGGTGCTGTGACTGCGGTGAGTGCTTGGTTCTTGCTTTGACTCTCTAGGCTTCATTTTGTGGTTGTTCTGTTTAGAACAGTAGGGAAGCTAGTTTGTTGAGTGTTAGCTAGGTTGTGTTTTCCTAGCTAGATTTAGACAGCAGGATCAAGGCAATAAAGCAGCAATCATGGAGTTAAGGACACTGCTGAGAGACGAGTTGTTGATTGTTGGTGAGGAACTGGGCCTAGATGTACGCAAGGAAATGTTAAATCGGAATTATTGCACCTAATTTCCGAACAGGCCAGTGAGGAAGAAATTGAAATGGGGTTTGAACTTCTGAAAAAGAGAGAAGAACGAGAGAGAAAAGAAAGGGAGGAACGCGATAAAGATCGCGAGTTAAGAAAAATGCAACTTGAAGTTGAATGAAAACGTTTGGAGTTGTCTCAAGGAAATGAAGGGGCTCTCGGACGATCAAGTGAGGCAGAATCAGACCGCATGGACAGGCTATTAAAGCCATTTGAGGTCGGGACTGACAAGGCTTGTTCCTAAGCAATTTTGAAAGGACTTGCGAGAAGATGAACTTCGGCCCGAGTACATGGCCACAGCGGTTGCTGTCTATGTTGCCGTATGAGGCCGGGGAAGTAATCGCCAGACTGAGTGCATAGGATGCATATGATTATGCAAAAGTTAAGGCTAGACTCCTGAAGAAATACCGCCTTTCAGCCGAAGCTTATCGGCAAAGGTTTAGAAGCACAGGCAAGAAAGAGAGCGAGGGGTATCCGGAGTTTGCATATAGCTTAAAGGCCAACCTAGTCGAGTGGCTGAAAAGCGCGGAAGCGTACGACAGCAGAGACATGATCATAGAATGCATGTGTCTAGAGCACTTTTACAAAACCATCCCCCAAGCTGTGAAACTGGGGGTGCAAGACAGAGATAATGTAAACACTGTGGAAAGGGTGGCTGAATTAGCCGAAGAGTACGCAACCCGTAGAAAGTTGAACGCCGAGGACGGAAATTGGGACGGTCGAAATGGACCGCGGAAACCATTTCCGTTCAAGAAGGGTTCGCAGACTAGACAATCGGAGCCTGTAGACGTGGAGGAAAAGCCCTCAGAAAAGAGCGAGGAGGAACTTAACGGAGAAACCGCACAAAAAGAACAGAAAAGAAAATTCGAATCTTTTAGACCAATTCACTGTTACAAATGCCACAAACTGGGACATATAGCTGTAAACTGCGGGAAGCCTAGCGTAGTTTTCTCCTACGTAGAGGAAAAAGACGAGAATATGGAACTTTTAAGTCCATATCTTCACGACCTGCAAGTTAATAGGAAACCATGCCGAGTGCTAAGAGACAGTGCCGCCACGATGGACATTGTCCATTCGTCTTACGTGACGGTAGATGACTTCACCGGAGAAGTGGCATGGATCAAACAGGTTGTAGAAGAACACAGCGTGTGTCTGCCCATGGCCAAAGTCAAAATCAGTGGACCTATCGGAGAGCTGGAGATTGAGGCTGCAGTTTCCAAATTTTTGTCACTGCAGTACCCTTACATCTTCTCGAATCGTTCGAATCAGTTACTGCGTGACAAAGGGCTTAAACAGGGAGAGGGCATACTACAGGCATTGACGCGAGGCCAAGCCCGTAAAATCGCGTCGCTTTCGGCTGAAGATGCACAAGCTGCTCCAGCGGAAGCAGAAAAGGGGATAACTTCCATACCCGAATCCGAGCTAGGCTCGAGGGATGAAAAATCATTCGAGGAGAGCCTGCCAGCTGACCAGCTCATTGAGAGCGTATCACTAGAGTGTCCAAGTTCAAGCCTGCAGGAAGAGCAAGCTGACGCACTCACAAGCGAGACAGGGTCGTTATTATCACCGACCTCAAAGAACTTAGATAAGCTCTTACGTGTGGATAGAGAGTCATTGGCAGCCGAGCAAAAGAATGATGAGAGCTTAGCTAAATTACATCGCACAGCCAAAGAAGGCATTGCTAGGCGCGACGTGACGATACATGAGAGAGGAGGATTGTTGTATCGGTACTACAGAGATCGAAAGGGTAGGATTTTAGATCAGTTAGTCGTACCTACTAAGTATAGGGAGGACCTTTTGAGCCTCTGTCATGGAAATGGGTGGGATCCGGCCACCTAGGCATAAACAAATCAAAGGAAAGATTGCTTATGGAATACTACTGGCCTGGCTGTTTCAAAGACGTAGAAAACTTTGTAAGATAATGCGACGCCTGGCAGCGCTCTGGTAAACCAGGTGAGACGTGGAAAGCTCCACTGAAGGTAGTGCCCTTAATAACAGAACCTTTCAGACGACTTGTAATAGACACGGTAGGGCCTCTTCCAAAAACAAAATCGGGCTACAGGTACTTGTTTACCATGCTGTGTCCGGCTACAGAGTTTCCAGAAGCAATCCCTCTGAAAGAGCTCAGCTCCACCGAAGTAGTAGACGCGCTTTTGACAGTGTTTGCACGAGTTGGGTTTCCAGCCGAAATTCAGGCAGATCAAGGGTCAGTATTCACGAGCGCACTGACTTCCACATTCTTGCAAAAGTGCGCGGTAAAGTTAATACACAGTTCTGTCTATCACCCTCAGTCAACAGTGTAGAGAGGTGGCATTCAATGCTTAAGCGAGTTTTGCGTGCACTCTGTTACGAGCACAAGGAGGACTGAGAGAACTGTCTGCCGGCAACTTTGTTCGCTTTGCGAACTGTTCCACATGAAGCGACAGGGTTCTCGCCAGCAGAACTAGTGTATGAGAGGACACTCCGTTCTCCACTAAGAATGTTGAGAGAGATGTGGGAGGAAAGAGGGGAGAGTCCAACAGTTGTTGAATACGTGCTAAAATTGCTGGAACGGCTAAGCGCAACCCAAGAACTAGTCGGAAAGAACATGGGAGTAGCTCAAAAGAACGCCAAATTCTATTACGACAAGAAGGCGAGGCTTCGTACGTTTAACGCCGGAGACCAGGTAATGATCCTCAAACCTTCACGAAAGAACAAGGTTGAAGTTCACTGGGACGGGCCCGTTAAAGTGTTGCACAAACTTTCAGATACTAACAATGCTCTGAAAATGCCCGGTCGCAGGAAGGAGGTGAGAATATATCACTGCAATTTGATGAAGCCGTATATAGAGCCGAGCGGAGTCATTAACTATACCATCAAAGAGCGGGATGGCACTAGTACCAAGTTTAAGGAGTATAGGGCGACCTCCAACTCTGAAATCGGCCTAGAAGAAGTAGTAGAACACTCGGTAAGCTCGCACGCTCTAAGACCCGAGCAGCTAGATGAGCCAAAAGGGGTGTTAGGGGAATATATCGACAGGTTCAGCGATCGGCCAGGTAGAACCGAAATAATAACGCATGAAATAGAGCTGACATCAACCGAACCAGTAAGATCAAAGCCTTTCAGGGTGTCTCCAAGACAGAGAGAGATTATGGAGGCAGAGATACAGCGCATGCTAGAGTTGGGAGTTATTGAGCCCACTGAGAGTGACTACACGTCACCGCTAATACTGGTAGAAACCCCTAACAAGGACCCTCGTCCGTGTGTTGACTACAGGAAGTTAAATGCCCTCACTAGGGATCAGCTGTACCCGATACCCAACATTGAGGAACGAATTGAAAGAGCTAGCGCTGCTAAATACATTTCAACTATAGATCTCGTGCGGGGGTACTGGCAAGTTCCCCTTTCAGAAAGCGCCAGCCGCTATGCCGCATTCATCTCACCTGTAGGCACTTTTCGCCCTCTTGCACTCAGCTTCGGGCTGAAGAACGCGCCGTTTAGCTTCTCTAAGTTAATGGATATTGTCCTAAAAGACTTGCCATATCTGGATGATGTAGCAATTTTTTCGGACAGCTGGGAACAACACGTATCGCACCTCAAACAGGTGTTCTCACGGTTGAGGGAAGCCGGCTTAATGATGAAAGCGGAAAAGTGTAGGTTTGGTTGTTCGCAGGTTACTTATCTGGGCCATGTTGTCGGCCAGGGCATGAGACGGCCGGCGGAGCTGAAAATAGCTACGAATGGACAATTTTCTCAAACGCTCACGAAAACGGACCTACGTCCATTTTTGGGACTTGTGGGGTACTATCAACTGTACATTCCGAATTACTCGCAAATGGCAAGTCCATTAACGAACGCCCTCCGAAAGGGAGCACCGAGTAACGTACACTGGGATAAGGACAAAGAGAACGCTTTCCAAAGTTTGAAATCGCTATTGGTTTCTGGCCCTGTGCTTGGCGCGCCATACTACACAAAGGAATTCATAGTTCAATGCGACGCAAGCGACAGAGGTATGGGCGTGGTACTTAGTCAGGTCGGCGACGATAACGACGAGCATCCTATCCTCTATGCCAGCCGTAAACTAAATGTAAGAGAGGAAGCCCACAGCGCTTCAGAGAAGGAATGCGCTTGTTTAGTTTGGGCCGCCCAGAAGTTGTCGTGTTACTTGTACGGAGCGAAGTTCATCTACGAGACCGACCACTGTCCTCTGACGTGGCTCAATCAAATGTCACACATAAATGACCGCTTGCTCCGATGGAGTCTCACTCTCCAAGAGTACAACTTCTCCGTTAGATATAAAAAGGGAAAGTTGCATAGCAATGCGGATGGTTTGAGCAGGCTAATTTGAATTGTGCGTTTGAGGGTCCCGCCTAAATTTTAGGGTTACTAGTGGTAATTTTATTAAGCCAAGAAGATCCCCTCTGATTTAGCAGGATTCCCTCCATCATTGCTGAATTTGTCAGCACGAAATTGCTTCACAAAGTGGCATAGCGAAAAGCAGCCTTTTTGTGTTTGTGCACTTTTTTTTTTGAAGCCTAGCATGTCTAAAGTGAGGGCCAATGTACGTCATCTCGGCGCAGGGCCGTCTTGTGAGGTTCATTTTGCAGTTGCCTCTCCTTGTTGGATGTTTTGGGGCGGTGACATTACCCAAGTGGTCGCTGCGAGCCAATGCATCACCCCCCTGGCCACCCGCCGTTCTCTTCCTGCCCAGCGGTTATCTGCGCTAGACAGTCAAGATTTTCCGGGCCATAGAGGCACTGTTAAGAACGGCCAGCTGCAGTGCAAGTTTGCCAGCCAGTTACGCCAGTGGTGGCAACCTCATCTTGGAATTCCGCCGCCAACCTCTAGCCACGGCGTGACTAATTCGACTTTGTGTCATCAACAATACGCGCATCCTCCACTCTCCGTCGCTTCAGCTAGGATGCGTTCGACGAAGCAGGCTTTGTGCTGAAACCGTCACCGTTACGCTCTAGCCTCATCGCCGTTGTGACTGAAGGAGTTCGACGAAGCAGGCTTTGTGCGCAACAGCACAACGCCGACCTGATCTGCTACGGGTGGGGGAGTTGACGCGGGGACGCCGACGCAGGCTTCTTCCCACGCACTGACCAAGACGCAAGACAACGTGCTACCCAGTACGGCTCCGAGTTCTACGAAGCCCCTCTGACGTCGGCTCCGGACCATCGCACTTGTGTGGATGCGTGTGTGTGTGTAACCCGTCCCGGAGAGAGGCGGCCTGTTTAACATGACTGAACGAACGTCCGCAACACCTTGTATCGGGAGAGGACCGAGTGTTTAAAAACCGCTGTTGTGCGGCTGCTCAGGTCCCTCTCTCTCAAGCAGGCATGTTAGACTGATGTACTTTCTCAAACAGTCATGTTAGACTGATATAAATACTGTAAATAAACCCTTATTCCTCGTTCTCGATGAGAAGCAGTCCTTCCCTTCAACAACGTCCTCAGCGTGGATAAGTTGGACGACGGCATGGGCCAGCTACAAAACAAGAAATACGTATCCGATTTCGTGATGAATTTATCGAACGTGTAGCAACACATAAATTTCTTTGTGTCATATTTCACGAACATCTTGACTGGTCACCTCACATTGAAAAAGTTCGCACTGGTATCTCTAGGTCCATTGGTATGATCTATAAAATAAAGGACATTTTGCCTATCTGGCTAAAGAAACAACTATACTACACACCGGTACATTCATGTTTCCACTATTGTCTTCTTGTCTGGGGCACAGCCCCGAAAACAAGCATAGAAAACATATATTTGTTAAAAAAAATTTTTGCGCCTAATAGATGATGCACCATACCTTAGCCACACTGCCCCATTGTTTAGAAAACATCAACTGCTTACACTGTGGAATGTTATAAACAAAAAGATAGCGTTAGGTAGTTACGTACAAATGCATTCCGATCCTACGGCTTTTTTCTTCAGTATCTAACGAAAACACACACCAACAACACCCGGCACATATGTTATAGTAAGGAAAAAATACGTACGAACTACGGCACTCAGAAACTTAGCTACAGAATTTCCAGTTTTTTAAACGATCACCATCCGGCTGTAAACATTATCCAGGAAAGTAAATCATTCAAAGCTTTCAAAAATAGCCTCACTATGTATCTGTTGTCACTGCAGGCATTGTCACTCCTTTTGTTTTTTCTGTTGTCTCTTACAGTATTTTCCCAATTGTACATAAATGTTCAATATGAAATAACTACAGTTTCAATGTTAACCAACCACTCTGTATTTCCATCTCTTTTTAGTGTTTATTTTATGCACTGAATGTCTTGTGCTCTCGAATGGGAGCAAGGGTGCAGACTCCTTGTCAGGCATCCACTTGCCTTTTGGTCTACGCCCTAGGCAACTGTACCATACGTTGTCTGAATAAACTCTTTGACTCTTTGACCTTTCTCTGGGCTCATTTTCCATAACGCCTCATTAGCAGCCACTACGGCTCTTAGTATAGGACTGTCACGTACAGGCACCTCCGGCGCCGTGGACACCGCTATCTGCACCAAAGGGGACAGCTGGCGAAAGTCGTCTATCCCCTTCGGCAAGCGCTGGGTTAGTATTGTTCCTTTCCTGTTTAGAACGTCATTTAGCCCACCTGCTACTATGACAAGGTTGCGCACGTGGGCATTTTCGGCTAGCTTTGCTTTTGCTCGCTCCATGACAGAACTCAGTGTCCGCTCTGGAAATGTCCCTACCGCCCCTCTTTTATCGCCTTTCACCCTCTGCAGAATTGCTTGTGAGCACCTAGCCAGGTTTGAGCCACCGGCGATAACCACCCGTTCACACTCTCGCTCCTCTCCCGGCTTCCCTTTAGCATTTTCCGCGTGATTCGGACTTGACAAGGGGCATTGACCCATGCGCTCCTGCTTTTCTTGCGTGGCGGCCTCAACGTAGGTAGGTGCCGCTCTCTCCAGCTACCTCCTCAACACGTTGCATGCATTCCACGTACTTTGTTGGCACTCCCTCCCTCTCTTGCCACGTCGAGGGACTGCGTTCCATTGTCACGACCATTCTCGTTCACAATGGCGGCCCTGTTCAGCTTTTCCTCGACTGCTTGAAATCGTTTTTCCACTACCTTCCGTGTATCACGCTCCATATTTAGCTAATTTTTGAGCTCTGCGACCTGTTTGAGAAGCTCATCCTGGAAAGCCTCCATTTTCTTGAGCCTAGGCTCGATATCAAAGTGCGTGCCGATTGTCTCGATTCCCTCTCCATTCTCATTCGTTCCTCGTCTGCATTGAGGGAATCCCCGCACACTGCACGCTCTTCCGGCTTTCTTGCCATGTATCGCACGGCTTTTTCTAATGCAAATATTATAATACTATAATAATGCAGAGCACGTGCCTTCTAGCAAAAACCGATATGCACAGGATCTAAATCCTTAAAATGTCGCTAAGTAATCCTCACAAATGTTTTAAAACTAATCAATGCCGCACAGACTTAAGGTATGTCACGTTTTCGCACGTGTTCATGCAAGCGGCCACGCTCTCACTTTCTTACCAAAGCAATATTCCCGATACCAAAGCCTAGGCAGTAAAATCACTAATAGCTATTAGACTTGCCATTTCAAAGCTACTATTTAAAGGCTATCAAGACTTAATGTCCCACCCGGTTGCACGTGCTGACGCACGTGGCGCGAAAGGATGCTCTGACTATCCTGCAATACCACCGCCACCACCACCATCATCATCATCAGCCTGTTTTATGCCCACTGCAGGAAGAAGGCATCTGCAATCTCAATTACCCCTGTCCTGCGCCAACCGATTCCAACTAGCGCCCGTGAATTTGCAAATTTCATTGCTCCACCTAGTCTTCTGTCGTCCTCGACTGCGTTTCCCTTCTCTTGGTACCCATTCTGTAACCCTAATGGCCCAACGGTTATCTAACCAGCGCATTACATGACCTGCCCAGCTCAATTTTTTCTCTTGAGATGTCAATTAGAATATCACCTATACCCGTTTGCTCTTTAAACCCAAACCGCTCTCTTTCTCTCTCTTAACGTTATGCCTGGCAATCTTCGTTCCATCGCTCATTGCGCGGTCCTTAACTTGTTGTGAAGCTCCTTTGTCAGTCTCCAATTCTCTGCCCGATATGTCATCACTGGTAATATGCACTGATTGTAGACCTTCCTTTTCAATGATAATGGTAAGCTTCCAGTCAGGAGCTGGCAATGTCTGCCGTATGCGATCCAACCCATTTTTATTCGGTGAATTTCCTTCTCATGATCAGGGTTCCCTGTGATTAATTGAGCTAGCTAAACATACTCCTTCACAGACTCTAGAGGCCTACTGGCGATCCTGAAGTCTTGTTCCTTTGCTCGGCTATGTATTATTATCTCTGTCTTCTGCATATTAATCTTCAACCCCACTCTTACATTCTCTCTGTTAAGGTACTCAATCATTTGTTGTAACTCGTCTGCATTGTTGCTGAATAGAACAATGTCGTCGGCAAACTGAAGGTTGCTGAGATATTCGCTGTCGACCTTTACTCCTATGCCTTCCCAGTTTAATAACTTGAATACTTCTTCCAAGCACGCAGTGAATACCATTGGAGAGATTGTGTCTCCCTGTCTGACCCCTTTCTTTATAGGTATCTTCCTGCTTTTCCTGTGTAGAATTAAGGTAGCCGTAGAACCTCTGTAGATATTTTCCAAGGTGTTTACGTAAGCTTTCTGTACTCCTTGATTACTTAATGCCGCTATGACTGCTTGTATCTCTACAGAATCAAATGCCTTTTCGTAATATATGAAAGCCATATAGAGCGACTTATTATATTTCTGCGGATTTCTCGATAACCTGATGAATGACATGGATGTGATCGATTCTAGAGTATCTCTTCCTGGAGCCCGCCTGTTACCTTGGTTGAAGAAAGTCCAGTGTTGCCCTTATTCTATTGGAGAATATTTTGGTAAATGTTTTATATAATACTGGGAATGAGCTAATGGGGCTATAATTTTACATTCTTTAACGTCGCCCTTTTTGTGGATTAGTATAATGTTTGCATTCTTCCAGTTTTCTGGGACCCTTGCAGTCACTTCGTATAAACAGCCGTTAGTTTTCCAAGCGTTATGTCTCCTCCATCTTTGAATAAATCGACTGTTATTCCATCTTCTCCTGACACTTTTCCTCGTGTCATGCCTTAAAGGCCCTTCTGACCTCATCGCTAGTGATAGGAAGAGTTTCTGTATCCTGTTCATTACTGATTCTAATTGAGGTATCCTGACCCCTCTGGGTACTGTACAGGTCAGTATAGAATTCCTCCGCTGCTTTTACTGTATCTTCAAGATTGGTAACGAAAAAAAAGAGAAAAAAAGGAAAATACCCAATCATCATTTAAAGGTTAAAAAAGTCTGCAAACCAAAAACAGAAGCAAGCTCAAAGCATGCACAAAAAACTTATCATTTCGTCGCCGCCACGCAACCCAGGGAAAACGCGTCCATCCATCACAAAACCACGGCTATCCGGATGGATGGATGGGTGTTATCAGCGTCCCCCTTGGAACGGTGCGATATCCTGTATCGGTATCCCGTTGCGCCACCAAGCTCTTGCTATTATACTGCCTCATGTCCTACCTAGGTTAAAGAAGAAAGAAAAGAAAAAAAAAAACACGCTGACCTCCCACAACCAAATTTTCTGATCCCCTATGGCGAACTGTGCTTTTGTTCGTCTCCGTTTTCGGTCGTTTCTCTACCTTTCTTCCACCATCCACGTTTTGTTTAAGCAGCGCCATCTGTCGGGCCCCCGTTAATTTCCATGCGCTGCCGCTTCTTATTTTCGCACCACTGTGGAAGGTACAGTTTCCGTTCTCTAATGTTGGTTCTTTGTTCTATGAGACAGTGGCTATTCGACTGGGTAAACGCAGTCACTGCTCTGTGCTACGGCAGTGGTTGCAGCTGTTGCAGAGGTTGCCGTACTCAGCTTTCTCTACATTTTTGGAGAGCGTAGGATAGGACACGATTGATTCGGTTACGCCTTGCGGTAGGTGGCAATGCGTGGTAATGTGCAGCTGTTCCGGCGCTCCTCCTACTGCTTTGTGGCGTTTCCATCCCATATGCTTGTGCAGTTTCGGTCGTTCATTGCGAATTCTCCATCTGCCGTCTACATTGGGAGTTTGATTCTGAGTGCAGCAGCTCCGCGTTGCTGGCTGACATGTCTTTTCGGAAGAGCGTGGGCAGAATGCAGCCGTGGGAGAGACTTAACATTCCGCGATATGATCACGTAGTACGTGTTGGATTCTGTGTGTTCGTCTCACATATGGCCGGTATGGCACATCCCGTTGAAAACATCCTTCGGACATCCATAGGATTAAGTTTTGGGATTTTGTTTAGATCCCATAAATTCAATTGTGTGGATGTCCGAAGGATGTCTTAAATATTGTCACGTGGTGGTGACTTTAAGAACACAGAGGCAATACTGTGAAAGGCAAAACTAGATTTTATTGGGCGAACCTGTGCCCACAAAACAGGCTACACTTATAGCACAACGAAAGCGGCGAACACAGTCGGCGATCGTCGAAAATCTGATCAGCGGGTCAAGCGCGTCGGCTTTTATAGAGCAGTCGTCGAATGTTCCAGACTAATCGTTCGGACCCGCGTGCCTTCCACAAAGTTCTACACCATTCGCGTCAGGTGATGAAATAAGATAACATAAGGTTCGGCGACAACAGACAGCGGATAGAAGCATCGATAACTTTCCAGAAACTTCGGATACATGCAGGCGCGTCCCACGCTGTGCGATTACATTTGTTAGGCGGCGAAACGTGGTTGCCCGATAAAGATAAGTACCCGTGTCAATATGACATCCAAAAACTAATGTCCTCATGTTATCCACTGGTCATCCCAACCGGGACTTGGACGTTCGTATCTAATCGGGATGTCCAGAGGATATTCGTGGTCCAATGGGTACTACGCTAGTAAATTGGACGAGCACAAGGGTGCGTATGCGAAAGTTCAGAGACTCTTTCTGGAAAGACATTTCGGATTACTTTTGCGGTGTGCGACAGGCTGTGTTCGAGAACGATTTCATGTTGATTGGTAACTTTCGAGATGTCGCAAAGCGTGAACGTGATGCGGTCTTTACAGCTACCCAAGGTCTGGGCTTAGCCAGCTGCTTAGTTTGGCTGCGTCGAGGAGGCACTTATGGCATCAATCATTCGGTGTTGCTGGTGGTCGCTAACAAGCTATCGGCTTCCTTTCCGCGCCTGCGGAAAGAACCGAATAGGCGGTTAATATGTTGCGTGGGCTGGTATGAGGAGGCCGCGTGTGGTGTGTACTGCCGAAGAACACGCTGCTCGCGAGGCCTAACTTCGGTACCACAGGGGTGAGCGAGAGCGGTGGGCGGCACGAACCAGCGAGACCGTGCCGACGAGGCTGTCCGTAACCGACGTGCTCGAACGGAAAGCCCCGCCTCCCCCTCCCCATATTGCGAAACTAATAATACGGCGCAATGACGGAGATACCGCGCTCGAAAGGCTCCCACTTACAGTGGTGCGGATGCGCGATTCCGCCGAGACTTCGTGAACAAAATCTTTGACTGCAATTGTCGTGTGTGTGGCCGATTGTGCTTTGAGAATGACTTATCGGTGATTGCGAACATACGTGAAGTGACTAAACGCAACAGCGCAATTACCATGTTGTTGCGTACCTTTGGTGAATGGAGCGATGTGGCGTTGCCCCAACAGTGATCTTTGTGTAGTTCTTTTACAGCTCCGCTGGTAGATTCACGCAGTGGAATGGCTGCGATTTTTTTTATGCGCAGCGTGCAACAAAAGCTCTTTGCTGGGGTGATCCGAAATGCGTGCATACCGTCGTGGTATTTTGACAGATGCCACGATCATCAAAAGGAAAGACGCTGGAAATGCGCACTAAGCAATATAAGTGCTCACCCCGAAATCGGAAGTGGAAGTACTAGCCTAGGACGACCTCCGTGAGACCATAAGGGTAATTGTACGCAAAGAAATGCGTAAAATTACCCCTGCGTCCCAGCCTCAAATGGTCTCGATCGCCCACATCATCCGTGAAGAAATCCAGCAGTCGCAATGACTTCCTGAACCGCCGCATTCTCAGCCGTAAGCGAAGAACTACGCCGTTGCGTCTGCCTCCATGTTCCTCCTCAGGCCCGCGCCAAGGGGAGCGGCGGAAGAAACAAAACTAGGATGGAGCGCCACGTGATTCCGCTGGCGTCGGTAAGCCAACCTCCTCTGAAGTCACCCTTCCCGCTCTCATGGGCCTTGTTCTCCATAGAGTTACTATACTAACTCTAGAGGACAAGCTACCCATAGAGCCCGTGCATTAAAATCGGGAACCGCAAGAGCGCCGCCCAGTTCCACCTACGCTGATGTTGCCAGCTCCTGAGACGCTTGCTAGACTTGGCGACAGTAGTCAGTTTTAATGTGGCAATCGATAGCTTCTATAGCGTAGTAGCGTCTCGCTTGTACTGGTGTGATGCGGTGTGCCTGCAGCCGTGTGTGGGGGCTTTATAAGTTGGTTCTTTACTGTATGGCTTTACTCTATGGTGTAGGTGCGGTCGATGTTGGCCGTACAGGTGTCACTTAGGCACCCGAAGAATGATCCTGTTAATGTTTCTGGCGGTATGTGGTTTTCAGTGGTCCCGCAATGTTTGGTGTTGCAAGCGTCACTCGACGAGGTTATGAGTTAGAAGCTCGAAGGTGTGGTCGGCAGATTCCTCGTTGGCGTTCCGCATTTCTCCTCGCACGGGCGGGGTATGTTGTAGAAGCCACGTGGTGGTTTTCTCGTTGCAGGGTGCTTTCCTCGCTGCGACGATGGATAGATTTTTTTTACAAGTTCTGATCCAGCAGGAGGGCCCATGTAACCGACAAACGGAGGTCTCAAGAGAGCACCTGAGATTACAATAAAGCAAATGGCGCAGGATCTCCAGCAGGGCACCCAAGGGGCAGTGAGGCGGATCAAAGCTCGAAGCAGGGCGGTCCGTAAGTTGGGGCCGCCGAGGCCGGTGCGTGCCAGGGAGTGTTCGCACGGACAGCGCCCCTGGCGCGCGCAGCGGTGTCTCACAAAGCCGAGATACTTTAAAGGCACCTGCACCCATGATCTTTCTTTTGTCTCGGTGCAGTGAGCACGATTAACCAGAAGAAGATGGAGGGCACCCAGTGCAGTCGCGAATGCGAATGATGGCATATATAGCTCGGCGTCGCCGGGCGTATGTAGCCAGAGTTAGTTGCATGAACTGTATTCAAAATACGCTTCGTTACGTTACCTTAAAGGAATGGGTCTAGAGGACGTTGTAGGTATGTTTGTTCGCACCACGTCTAATCCTCTCCCCCCCGCGCGCACACGCACGCACGCACGCACGCACGCACGCACGCACGCACGCACGCACGCACGCACGCACGCACACACACACACACACACACACACACACACACACACACACGCACGCACGCACGCACGCACGCACGCACACACACACACACACACACACACACACACACACACACACGTTTCTTCTATATGTATGCATATCCCTTCCCATGACGGATTGACCAGTTCAAGGTGTCAACTTGTCAATAAAAAGTAACTGTCATAGGCAGTACTGTAATAAACACAATTCTACGATGATATTATTTACTTCTTTTTTGTAACACTAAGAACTGTACGTAAAACTTCATTTTGTATTTGTCAGAGAAGCATAGGCCTTTTGCACATGTGGATATCACAAGCTTACTCCAGCGTGCAATACACAAAGCAGCTACTGCAGCATGAACTGCAGCATAGAGGGCCGGACAACACATCCATAATTAAAGGTGAAAAGATAGAGTGAAACTTGAAAATACGCTCTATAGTGCTGCATAGTACAACATATATTGTATGTGCATACTAAATATTCAAAAAACCAATGCATCAATGTCCCATTTGCCTTCAAGTTTATTATCAAGGAATCTGCTGACACACCCGCAGTCAAGGTGGCTGTTCGAGGCGTGCTGGCTGCCTCAGCGTAAGAAAAAGAAATTGGGTGAATGTCGACAGCAGTGCCACTACTTCTTGCCTCTGACCTGCACGTGCCTCCACAGTATATTTGTTGGTGGAGTCTGCCCACGTGAGCTGGCGTGGCGAGATGTAGGAGTCATCTGAGAGAAAGAGTATCGTTTACATGGAGAAGTGGCTGTTTCCATTGCCTGTCGCATTCCCTGAACTGCTTCCTTGGCGACTTGGGGGACAAACCCGCTGTCAAGATGGTTGTTCGAGGTGTGCTGACTGCCTAAAGGCAAGAAAAAGAAAGAAATTGGATGAATGTCAATACCAGTGCCATTGCTTCTTGCCTCTTACCTGCATGTGCCTTCACGGCGTCTTGGCTTGCGGAGTCTGCACAAGGGAGCGGCTGTGGCTAGGCGTAGGCTTTGTCTAAGCGAGAAGAAAGGCCATTCAAATGGGGAATTATGGAAATAAATACAGTTGTTATGCCTGCTTGCACTGTTCTTGCCTAAAAGTTTTCAAGGATAGTGTAAAGAATGCACCAGGGCTTTGACTGCTTTAAATTTTTACCTGCAGGTGTTGCTGTGAGATAATTGGTACCCACGAAACACGGAAGCAGCTATTTGATGTCTAAAAGATGTCTTGAACGGCTAATTCAAAAGTGTAGTAGCTGTCTTGATCAAGACATTTTGTAACCATGAACGTCTAGAAGTACTTAAGTAAGCCCTGCTAATGTTAAGCTAAAGGTTCGCTAATGGCCAGCTTACAAGAACAACTGAAGACTTCTATTAGACATTTCCTCAAATTTTCGCGGCAGCTTTTACAGTAACACGAGGTTTGGCCACAGTTGCAATTAATTTTAAACGAGGCACGGACACCAGAAAAAAATTTTATATTGTCGAATAGATTGATTGATTGATTGAAAACATCTTTATTTTCAGGATATTCGTAGAACTCGTGGGTGGGCCGCCTATTCCGGTAGCCCACTGGTTATTGCTGCTGCGCTGGCCCTCCCCACCAGCCAGTGCTGACGGTGAGGATCATCGCTGAGCAGAATAGCCTCCCACTTGAGCAGAATAGCCTCCCACTTGTCGAATAGAGGGATTCACTGGTAGTTTTTTCAGATATGAACCATGGGAATAGTGTAGTAGAGCCTCATTGGTCGACCAATCAATTGCATACCGCCTGTCAGAATTATTTTGCAAATAAAACAATATCTGTATTGTATGCTCATATCATGCAAATTTTCGCCCATTGACCTAAACAAGAATATTTCTGCATGAAACACGTCAATATTGACAAAACTTCGCCCTGCTGGGTCTCCACGGAATTGAAATAGTTTCTAGCAGGGAAACATTTTGTCAGTGATGCTGCAGTTCAGGCAAAAATTACATCCTGGTTTCAGCTACAGGAGCAAGATAGCCTGACACACCTAAACGAAACAGAACGTTGTGCTGCAATGAATTGTTAAGAAATGAAGGATAGTTCACATCTGGAAAAGTACTCTGCGAACCACTCAAACTAACAATATGAATATTATTTTTCTGATGTCCATGTCTCATTTAATAGTAAATTGTAACTTACTTTGTGGGCGCCCCTTGTTAGGTAGTGCCACATGCTTGCACAGCATCACGCAGAAATAATGGCCAGTTCTTTGGTATACCACCCATTTGTGAATTCCTTGTACGTTGCATGTTACCGGAACTGAAAGATAAATCATAATATGCTGTTATTTTTTTTAATACGACATACGATGAGCTTTTCATTCATAAAATCTGGCTGCATGCAGCATTGTAAGACTTGGTGGAGGCATTTGAAGTGGTAGCCGAAAATATTAAGAGTCATCCTTGTCTGCATGGATGCTTTCAATTTCTAAATGCAGTGGCAACTGTCACTATTGGTGCACGGCCCTCACAGCTATGCGGCGAGCTCTAAATTGACTTTATTGTTTCGCAAGGTGTCTGATATGTACACATTAGAGGTGATCCGTTTTTTTATTCACCCCAGAGTGAAGAGAGCACCATTAAATTGCTTTTTTGGCGTGGCTTGTTTTTTGGTTTGTTTATGAATTTATCAATCAGCAGTTTCATGATGCTAAAGTGACTCATGTAACGACAATAATCAGCTTTCATTTTGCAGAAAAAGAACACATTTCCTGAACCATTGTTTGCTATCGCATTCCTCGCATAATTCCGCTGAGTACTCTACCTATATTGACTTGCTTGACCTCCACTAAGAGTCTTGCATTTTAAAACACCACTGTCTCCTTAAAATCATTTGACGCTTCTCAATGTCTGTACCATGAGCTTCTAATACTATGCTTTCACCATTTTTGCGTGTTGATTCTGACTAGAAATGGGTGTTTAATTTAGAGGTGAAATTTTACCTTTGGAACACACAGAACGGGTTGTCATTGCATATATGCATAACAGGGAAATATGTTTCATGAGACATTTGCAAAATCCAATAGAAGATTGATGAATGCAGCTAGCAGTGTGATTTGAGTGAATGAGCCATAAACGTAACTAATCTCACTTGGAAAATAAAGCACATATAAGTGTGATGTACAACATATGTTACACTAATGTGGTGGGTTCTCTTCCTTATAGAGCAAAATAATCTGTGCGCTAGAAAAAAAATTATATTCGCGAACCCCTCGTACACTTTGATTTAAGAAAAATGAGCTGGAGCTGTCTACATTATCTATTTATTTTACCTGCGAGTATACTCAACAAAAATGTGTCCCAGCTGCTTAGTGGTATTTGAGATTATGCCAGTATTGCATATGTGCGCGTTGTCTAAAATAATTGAATTTTTAAAATGCTCGTAGGGATCTGATGTGCATATATGCAGTTTATGGATATATGTAAAAGACTCAGCATCAAGTGCAAGCGAATGTTACCACAGGCCCGGAGTGCATCATGCAAATAGATTCGCTGCATACATTTGTGACCAGAAAAGATATGTCACATGAAATCACATGCAAGGACGTGTTGCACATATTGCACAGTTAATAAAACGTCTACGCTATTAATATGTAGATTCGTGCAATTGATTTCGTCCACATTATGCACTCGCCTCTTGATTGCTTCTTGGCACAGAAATACTCGGCACACCATCAGGCTGTCTTTCTGCTGTGGCTTTTGTAGCAGCATGATTGTTCAAAGCGCAACAATTAAACAGATTCTATGACTTGCTTGTAGATTATCCAGTACAATTCCGGTTGCGTTGAGCCACCTGTCCAGCAATTCCCTATTAATGAAGGGAAACCTGTAAATAAATCGCGCATTCATCTAACTCTGGCGTGCAGTTACAATCTTGGAAATGTAGGGAAAGATTAGAAGGCGGTCCACCATCTTTTCCTACATTGCCAAGATTGTAACTGCACGCCAGAGTTAGACGAATGCGTGATATTGTACAGGCACAAGAATGAAGATACGCGTCTTATGGTAGAGGCATGGCATATCTCTAATGGTGGAAGTGCGTGCGTGAGTCGGCCTTCGATTACTTTACATAAGCAAGAGCTTAAGTGCCATAACAGTTATCTCTCACGTAGACCGGCACATGTACCCGACTGACACGTGGTGATACCATTCATAAGCTTGCGTAGATGAGTTTTGTGTCTTCTTTCTTTTCTCGCCTCAGGGCTCCTTTCAGTTGACAGTCGGCGTTCGTATTGTCCACTTCTCTACTGTTGTGTCCTGTCTGCACGCCTAACCTCGTTTTTGCATAATGAATCCTCACCAGCTAGCTCAGCTTTCTGTCGTTCTAAGCCTTGGCGCCTGTCTGCTGCTTGCTTAAGCGGCGAGCCGCGTGGTAGTTGGGTGCGTTATTTGACGGACATAAACAGGCTCGACTGCTTCACACACTTGAATTCCTTCGCTCAACCTCGGCGTGCTTTTCCCACGCCTACTATGTGCGCATTCCAAAACTCCCGCAGCCGACGCAACTAAAGTGAGCCGACTAAATCTACCGCTTGCCTATCACATGAGGGCCCATCATCCCATTCCGCTAAACTTTTCACGACTAGACTTCAAGATTGTCATGTGACGCTCTCTCTTAGTTTTTTTTCCTTTCCTTTGCAGGAAGGTTCGTCCAGCGGCCCACATGTCGCCAAGAAACGGGCGCGCGCCTTTCATTTCGTTTTCTGCGGCCACAGCCTTCAGACCATGCTTCAAACACTCGCGGGGTATGGGAAACCACGGTAGTTGTTTCGTGTTTCTTTCTGCCATAACACATAGCCAGGGACGGAGGCAGACGGAGGGAGGCACACTTATTGTCAGTGCGCTGTGATGGAGTGTTCTGCTTTCACGGCATCCAAGGAAAATGTTATGAAGAAATACTTGTACGAACTAAAGAAGGGTGGACGCACATGAACCGGCTACAGACCCTCTAGAAAGCATTCCATGAGCTGAAAAAGACGTCACCGCTATAAATGTGTGTTTTCAAACAAAACGCTCCGCCACGTTAAAGGGTGCGCTTCATACCTACCATGCATGTCGAGCACACATTTGCTGATTGAGTGTTGCGTGATGACACACACTTTGGTTCAATATATCTGCAGGCAGGCTGCTTTTCAGTGTTCAGCGAGGACATGTTGTTCTGAAAGAGCATGCCGTTCAAGATAATACAGTGTGTTGACGAAGGCTGCCTCTTCGGACGTGACCAGCACAAATTGGAAGAATAAAGAAGTAAACAACCAAGTATCAGCTGATATGAGTGACACGTATGGCGTATTAATTAGCTTTGTTATGCCGCCAGTCGGTGCGTAACGTATGTTGCACGGAGGCATTCTGCCACAAAAGAGTTCTGGTTATTATTACATTTTGTTGACGCAAGGATATCTAAGGCAAAAAAGCAGGCGAATTCTGGTGTTTTACGTGTCAGAATCACGATATGATTTTGAGGCACGTCGTAGTAGGGAACTCAGAAAATTTCGACCGCCTGGCGATCTTAACGTGCGCTCAATGCACGGCATACCGGCATCTTTGCATTTCGCCTCCAATAAAATGCCGCCGCCGCTGCCCGGATTTGATCCCAAGACCTCGTGCTTACAGCACAACGCCATAGCCGCTAAACCACCATGGCGGGTGGTATTCTCACATGCGTACGTTTCATGCAAGGTATTTTTCCTGGGAGGAGCTTAACTGATGGGGCATTCGCTGCGACTTACGTGGCTTTGGACGAATTATGACGGTTATTAAATATGAGCTCGCATAATTATTTCCTCATCGGATTGTAGC
Source organism: Dermacentor andersoni (assembly GCF_023375885.2). Taxonomy (NCBI): domain Eukaryota; kingdom Metazoa; phylum Arthropoda; class Arachnida; order Ixodida; family Ixodidae; genus Dermacentor; species Dermacentor andersoni. The sequence continues at coordinate 17,851,641 of NC_092814.1, forward strand.
CTTTTAAATCAGAGTAAACAGGAATCTATACAGAGCTTAACATCCTCGCCGATACTGACATAGCAAAGGTCAGCAACGCCCAAACATTTTCGAAACATGCTTTGGCAAGGGTCTAAAAAGCGCTGCTTAAATTGGTTGCCCAGAGTTAGCTTTGTCTTTATACAAGGATGTTACGCAATGAAGCATATTACGAGTGGAACGGGGCCATTGTTACGGGACAGAGTTCCTTAATTATACACGCGCGCACCCACCGTCTCCTGTCATGGTACGAGCACTGAGACACCTAATAAGTCTACTGGCAGGCCTTTAGAACTATTTTGGACGTGGCTGTGGTGGTTTAAGCGCTGGTTTCGTCCACCTTGCAAGCATGCATGTAGCTATTATTGTAGAAGTGATTGAACACTTCATAGTACATAAATCGCATGAACGTCAGCCTGATAATCAAAATATTACTCTCTTACAATGAGGGCCGCACGTGTCGCTCCAAAACAATGAAGGTGATTATATCGCCACACCAACGTCAGCAAAAGCTTTGCATGACTGCCAGTACAGTTATTCGAATTCTCGGGCCTCATGTGCATTACAGAAGGCGGCTGGTGCCCGCGGTATTAAGGAACACGGACTATGTCCGGTGACAGTGGCCCCTTTACGCTGTTCAATGCTTGACAGCAATACTTCGGGTATGCTTTATTGCATAATAGTGCTATATTGCGGCGAAGCTAACTTTAGAAATATCAATCATGCAACGCTGCTTAGAAGCTTGTCATTGCTTGGTGCGTAATCTGGGCGCTATAACGTAAAGCTATTCCAAACTTTGCTATTCCAACTCTGAAATCAGCCTTCCGCGATTGGTCAAAAACTTTTTTGGACCACCCCGACTTCGCCTGTCTGTCGCGCGACGTCACAAAAACCGCGATAGCTTCCCACCTGATATGACGCGTACACACTGATTATGCATCATTGGACCGAACAAAAGAGAAGTAGTTATTTCTGATTCGACCGCTTTTCACGATTATCCCTCGGCTATTGGTCAAAAGTATTTTGCCTGCATCCACTTCACCTGCCTGTCACACGACGTCACACGACGTCACAAAACCGCGAAAACTCACCGCGTCAAAGTGACGTGTACTCATTAAATATGCATTAATATGCCGAACAAAACTGAATTTTTTTCTGAATAGCCGCAGGCTGCCCCGTTCCGAAAGGAATAAAAGATGGCTGCCACCGATCGCTCAGGCACTGGCTACTCGCACATGCCGGAGAGCGTGCGTTTATTTGTGCACAATAAATCTTTTTGCGTGGCCATGTAACGTTTTCGAGCACTTTCGGCACGTTTACGACTTCGCTCTGCCAACTCTTCTTTGCTGCGGATCGGTTTTAGCGGCATTCTTAACGTTCCGTTGCATGCCGCCGCGATTTTCGACCATCCCCCGCAAGAAAAGTAAGGGAAAGCGGAACAATCGCAGACGCTGGCACTACCCTCTTCATACTGTTATCGATTGTCAGTGTGGTGTCTCGGCCCCATTCAATCTCTCTCCACTTGAGCGTGCTCCTCGCCTCTTATGAACCAATTAGATAAGAGAAGCCGCTCACTGTAGGCAATTTTATTCGTTTTGAAAGTAAACAAAAGTGACCGCCTATAAACGAGGAGGGCCTTTGATTGGTCTGTTCAGGCAACCCTGCGGGTCACCACCCGATGCTTGCGTCGATGGTTACGCAAATTCGACGTCAGGAGATTGAAAAAAAAAAAAAAACATATTGGAATATTTTTACGTTATAGGGCCCCTGTAACGAAAACAGTGGGAACCAAATGCGATAATTTGGATTTTTTCAATGCGTGACGGTCTCGTATGATATGAGACACTTTGATGCCGACTGTCTGTCCCGCGCTCTATCGACTCGCCGACGCAAAACCACCAGGACGACGACTCTTTCCTAGGGACAATAAGTGCTGACGACTTCGTTGAACAGCAGCGAGCAGACTCGGAGGTAAGAAGCCTTGTCGAGTTCTTGGAAGGGAAGACGGACATGGTCCGAAGGGCACTTAAACGGGGATTGTTTTCGTACTTCTCGCCAGTCCACGCGAACTAACTTGTGGTTGTGCCTTCAGCACTGCGACCAGAAGTTCTCCACACACTTCGTGATGACCATATGGCATCTCTGGTTTTGCCGCACGATTGCGAGGATTCAATGGAAGTATTACTGGCTTGAACACGAACGTCGTCCAAGACGTGCCGAGACTGCCAGCGACGCAAGACACCACCTACAAGGCCAGCGGGATTGCTGTGACCGATCGAGCCTAGTTGCCGACCATTTCAGCAGATCGGGATGTTGGGCTCTTTCCGACGTTAACATCCCGAAACAAGTGGATCGTGGCCACCGATTCAGTTATCCGCTACGCCGAAACGAAAGCCCTGCCCAAAGGTAGTGCGGCGGAAGCAGCGAAATTCTTCGCTTCTTTTACAGCGGAGCTGTCTTAGGCGTGTGTCTAGCGTTTCCTGAGGTGCGTAGGCAAAAACAATGGTGATGTCTATGGAGCTAAAATACAGGAGGGCAGATTTTTGTGCTAGTTGGTTTGTTGCAATGACTGAGGTCATAGCACCCGATTCACACGGACAAGAAAGACGACAGGACGTGCGCTATCGGTTTAGAACGAGTCGCCGAGGATGGGCAAAGAGTCACCGGCGGCCGTTTGCGCACTGCGTGCAAGGTGTCGTATATCACTGCTCTTTTTCGTGAGCAAAATGAGCAAAAACGGAACTGTTATCAAGATGGGCATGTCTCCGTGCACTGTGACGATTGCGGGTGTAAACCACTATTTAAAGATTGTTCCGTGATGTTTACAAATGCGGATAAGGTTACGCGAGAAGCTGTCCAAGCAAGGTTGATTGCAAAAGAAGGTGCTAACTACGTATTCGTCTTTAACTCACTAAGAGGACTTAGTGTTGAATCAATGAACGACAATCTCATGGGCGTCATTAAGGAGTGCGCAATAGAAGTCGGTGGTAGCTTGCTTAGGCAGGATACCGGTAAGCTATCGCAGGAGACCAAAGATCTGATTAAGAAACGCCAATGTATGAAAGCCTGTAACCCTACAGCTAGAATAGAACTGGCAGAACGTTCCAAGCTAATCAACAAGCGTAAGACAGCTGACATAAGGAAGCATAATATGGACAGACTTGAACATGCTCTCAGGAACGGAGGAAGCCTAAAAGCCGTGAAGAAGAAACTAGGAATAGGGAAGAGTCAGATGTATGCGGTAAGAGACAAAGCCGGCAATATTATTACTAATATGGATAAGATAGTTCAAGTGGCTCAGGAGTTCTATAGAGATTTATACAGTATCAGTGGCAACCACGACGATAATGGGAGAGGGAATAGTCTAAACGAATGTGACATCCCACAAGTAACGCCGGAAGAAGTAAAGACAGCCTTGGGAACTATGCAAAGGGGGAAGGCAGCTGGGGAGGATCAGGTAACAGCAGATTTGTTGAAGGATGTTGGGCAGATTGTTTTAGAAAAACTGGCTACCCTATATATGCAATGCCTCATGACCCCGAGCATACCGGAATCTTGGAAGAACGCCAACATAATCTTAATCCATTCGAAAGGGGATGCCAAAGACTTGCAAAATTACAGAGTCATCAGCTTACCGTCCGTTGCCTACAAAGTATTTACTAAGGTTATCGCAAATAGAATCAGGAACACCTTAAACACCAGGATTTCGTAAAGGCTACTCAACAACAGACCATATTCACCCTATCAATCAGGTGATAGAGAAATGTGCGGAATTTAACCAACCCTTATATATAGCTTTCATTGATTACGAGAAAGCGTTTGATTCAGTCCAAACCTCAGCAGCCATACAGGCTTTACGGAATCAGGGTGCAGACGAGCCGTATGTAAAAATACTGAAAGCTATATATAGCGGGTCCACAGCCAACGTAGTCCTCCATAAAGAAAGCAACAAAACCCCAATAAAGAAGGGCGTCAGGCAGGGAGATACGATATATCCAATGCTATTAACAGCGTGTTTACAGGAGGTATTCTGAAATCTGGATTGGGAAGAATTGGGGATAACAGTTAATCGAGAATACCTTCGTAACTTGCGATTCGCTGATGATATTGCCTTGCTTAGTAACTCAAGGAACCAATTGCAATGCATGTTCACTGACCTGGACTGGCAAAGCAGAAGGGTGGGTCTAAAAATCAATCTGCAGAAAACAAAAGTAATGTTTAGCATTCTCAGAAGAGAACAGCAGTTTACGATAGGTAGCGAGGCACTGGAAGTGGTAAGGGAATACATCTATTTAGGGCAGGTAGTGACCGCGGATCCAGATCATGAGCCTGAAATAATCAGAAAACTTAGAATGGGCTGGGGTGCGTTTGGCAGGCATTCTCAGATCATGAACAGCAGGTTGCAATTATTCCTCAAGAGAAAAGTGTATAACAGCTGTGTCTTACCGGTACTCACCTACGGGACAGAAACCTTCAGGCTTCCGAAAAGGGTTCTACTTAAATTGAGGACGACGCAACGAGATATGGAAAGAAGAATGATGGGTGTAACGTTAAGAGGGGATAATAAAAGAGCAAATTGGTTGAGGGAACAAACGCGAGTTTATGACATCTTAGTTGAAATCAAGAAAAAGAAATGACCATAGGCAGGGCATGTAATGAGGAGAGAAGATAACCGATGGTCATTAAGGGTTACGGACTGGATTACAAGAGAAGGGAAGCATAGCAGGGGACAGCAGAAAGTTAGGTGGACGGATGAGATTAAGATTTTGCAGGGACAACATGGCCAGAATTAGCACATGACGTATGGGAGAGGCCTTTCCCCTGCAGTGGGTGTAGCGAGGCTGATGATGATAATGATGATGATGATGATGAACTGCGTCAGCGCCCCACCGATTACTCTGAGCAGAAAAGAAAGTGCGTATCTGAAAAGTGTTGGTTTGCTCTTGCAATTATTTCTGCTATATCGCGCTCGTCCTGTCGTCTTTCTTGTCCATGTGAATCCAGCGCTATGACCTCAATTATGGAGCTAAAATAACTGAAGCATAAGGCAAAATCGTATCAGCGTACGTGTCCTAGCTGCGTTTGAGGCCAGATGTTTCAAAACCGGTGATAGATGGTGGTTTGATGCGGTGCGACCTACGCAAACAACGACAGCGCGGCCGTTGCGCCCTTACCGACGATGACAAGAGCCTTGGCGTGGAATGTGCCGACGCGTGCGCCCTACAGACTGGGCACGGAATCTTTGTGGCGTTCATCGCGGAACGTCACAGCGGGACCTTCAAGACAATACGATCTACACATTTGGGTGGATCGTTCCGGTGGACTCCAATCCCAAAGCCACTGTGGGTGACTTTAACGTCGATGTGTCTCGCCCCGACGAAAAGTGGTTATTCACGTTTCGCTTGGCAAGGTAGGGCCTTCAATGTTTCATCAAGACCAATGTCTTCAAGACGCGCCAATGGCGGTGCATAGAGCTAATGTTCGCCAAGAACATCTCCAATGTCGTCACAGAGTCCATGGCCGTCTATCATAGCGACCACAAAGCCATAATTACTGCGGTCAAGACATAAACGTAAACACAATTGAACATAACGTACATATTTCTGTTATGTTGTTTTATTTTATATTTTTAAATTATATTCATTCCACTGGCCATCCACCTTCACAGAGTGGCTGTGAATTTTTTTCCTTTATTGCCAGGCTTTCGTACGAGCATGTATCCACAACTGCTAAATTGCATTTATTGCAAGTTCGACGGCAAACGGGACGTCAGTATTCCAAAAGGACTTTTTGGGCAAGTTGGTGCTTAGATTTCCTCGGTATACATTGTGGCGCTAAATACAATTCTTGAAAAGGGACAGAAGAAAGGAAGACAGTGAAGCACCAAACTACCAACTGTTTAGTGACAGCCTGAACAAACGTATAGAAGAAAAGACAACTTCCGCTCATGCGCAGGGAGCCAAGGTGTGACAATACAACATGGTCATCATAACATACTTTGCATAAAGCACATTTCTGTGGAATATAATACGATAGATGTATGGCTGACACAATCAGACCCTTTATTTTTAATATAAAACGCTTCCAACAACTCCCTTGCAGTTTGGTCCATACTTTCGCCAAGAATCAATACTTGTTCAAAGCATGGCGCACAACGACAGGCTTTACAGTGCGCAGGAAGATGCGCCTTGTCACACTTACCAATACTATTAGCGTGCTCCCTCAGTCTGTCATTAATACAACGTCCCGTTTGTCCGACGTATGACTTGCTGCAATGTAGGGGTATCTCGGAGACCACTCCTTTAACACAGTCCCTAAATTGTTTGGCGTGCTGCTTCTGGCGGCCCCGTGGCCCATCGCGTGTGATCCGGGGGCACAATTGAGCTAAATTGTTGGGAGCCGAAAAGACAACCGGAATGCCATATCTGGTAGCTACCTTCTTGAGGTTATGGCTCACACGGTGCACATAAGCTACTACTTCTGGTTTTACTCGCCCCCTTTCCTTCGAGTGCGTTTTCCCAGTCGCAGCGCTTGTTTTTAGTTTCTGTAGGAGGGACTCCACCACGGCATTTAAGACAGACTGAGGGTAGCCTGCTTTTAGAAGTCTCTCAAATTGATGGCAAAAACTCGCCTGCATCACATGCACACATGACTTGCGCAGAGCCGATTCCAGGTAAAGTAGGGTGATTCCACGCTTCACAGTCTTAGCGTGCCCTGAGTCATATTGTAGCAATTGTTTTTTACTTTGAGAGAGATACGCGCAGCAAACGTGATCACTCTTAAGTGTTAGGTAAAGGTCTAAAAACTGCAACGAACTGTCATTCGGAAGCTCGTTAGTAAAAGTAAGTCCTTTTGCGTTTGCTCTAAAAACATCTGAAAACTGCTCAACCATATCATGGCATGACAAGGGGCATCTATTGTCAATAACAGCTAAAAAATCATCAACGTATCTAAATACTTTAAGAACATTTGGATGAGATGAAGTAAAAACACATTGTAGTGCGTGGTCAAAGTAGGATAAAAAGATGTCACATAAAATGGGTGCCACCCGTGACCCAATGCAGATGCCCTCTTTCTGCAAAAATATGCCATGTTCAAAAGTTATAAAGGTGTGGTTGAGATAAATTTCCAAGAGGGAAACAAAATTTGAAGCCGACATCTCCATTTTAGACACAAAATTATCTTCGCCACTTTCATCAATGCACTGTTTAACGACTTTTAGACGCTCAGGATGCGGAACCGTGTAAAAAAGGAGTTGGGCCGTCAGATCCGGCTTTTCAACGATTTTCTCAGATGCATGTGCTACACCAACTTCCCTGCGTGGGTTGCTACAAGAAAACTAAGAGACTACCGGAACGTGGTGAGTACTGCCATAGAAGCCACATGGAACAGTATGCTATCTTGCCTACTGAGGAGTGTGAACGCGGCAACCACCAAGAAGAGGCGGACAGAGAGACCGATGGTTATTGGTGAAACCAATATTCCAAATGATAAAGTCAACCTTCTCAACAAGGGACCGAAATACCGACTTGAGCCCCAGGTTCCAGCACAAGAGCTTCTGGCATGGAATCAGCAAGTCGCAAGAAAAGCGCCCCAGGAACAGCGCGAGCGTCCCCTTCTAGATGGTGTCGACAGCCTACAGAGAGCTGCCCCAAGGCCGGAACTGGTCAACAGGTGCGAATGTTGCAACGTGTGGTGTCTTTTTTTCAAAGATAATGAACTCTGTCTAATGCAGTCCAAAAAGGAAGGCGCTTTTGTAGCTCTTCCTCGGCAAGCCTTTAACGACAAAGCATTAGAGGCAATCAAAAAGAATTTTAAGCCTGTAAAAGTCAGCTTATAAAAAATTAAGAAATCCATGACTTCGTTCTGTGAATAAATTGGCTGTGAAAGAGTAGCTAAGCAGATCCGGAAGAGTACAAAAGATTCTCTCACAGCTTTCTTCAGTGCCAAGACCCATAAGGTTGATGTCCCGTTTCGAACGATTATTAGTGAACGGGACACGTGGCAATATCAAGTCAGTAGTTTTTTGCTAAAATCCATGCAGCTTCTTCAACTCAATGAGCCTTTCTTGAATAGAAACTCAGATGAAGTTTTTGAATATTTCCGTGGCAGCCGAGAAATAGGCTGTGTGTTCTCCGTTGATGTAAATGGCCTTTTTTACTCGGTTCCGCATCCTGAGCCTCTAAAAGCCGTTAAACAGTGCATTGCTGAAAGTGGCGAAGCTAATTTTGTGTCTAAAATGGAGATGTCGCCTTCGAATTTTGTTTCCCTCTTGGAAGCTTATCTCAACCACACCTTTGTAACTTTTGAACATGGCATATTTTCGCAGAAAGAGGGCATCTGCATTGGGTCACGGGTGGCACCCATTTTATGTGACATCTTTTTATCCTACTTTGATCACGCGCTACAATGTATTTTTACTTCATCTCATCCTAATGTTCTTAAACACCCGCCGTGGTTGCTCAGTGGCTATGGTGTTGAGCTGCTGAGCACGAGGTCACGGCGGCCGCATTTCGATGGGGGCGAAATGCGAAAACACCCGTGTACTCAGATTTAGGTGCACGTTAAAGAACCCCAGGTGGTCGAAATTTCCGGAGTCCTCGACTACGGCGTGCCTCATAATCAGAAAGTGGTTTTGGCACGTAAAACCCTTAATTTAATGTTCTTAATGTTTCAGATACGTTGATGATTGTTTAGTTGTTATTGATAATAGATGCCCCTTGCCATGCCATGATATAGTTGAGCAGTCTTTTGATGTTTTTAGAGCAAACACAAAAGGACTTACTTTTACTAACGAGCTTCCGAAGGACAGTTCGTTGCAGTTTTTAGACCTCTACCTAACACTTAAGAGTGATGACGTTTGCTGCGCGTATCTCCCTCAAAGTAAAAAACAATTGCTACAATATGACTCAGGGCACGCTAAGACTGTGAAGCGTGGAATCGTCCTACTTTGCCTGGAATCGGCTCTGCGCAAGTCATGTGTGCATGTGATGAAGGCGAGTTTTTGCCATCAACTTGAGAGACTTCTAAAAGCAGGCTACCCTCAGTCTGTCTTAAATGCCGTGGTCGAGTCCTTCCTACAGAAGCTATAAACTAGCGCTGCGAATGGGAAAACGCACTCGAAGGAAAGGGAGCGAGTAAAACCAGAAGTAGTACCTTATGTGCACCGTGTGAGCCATAACATCAAGAAGGTAGCTACCCGATATGGTATTCCGGTTGTCTTTTTGGCTCCCAACAAATTAGCTCAATTGTGCCCCCGGATCCCACGCGAGGGGCCGCGGGGCCGCCAGAAGCAGCACGCCAAACAATTCAGGGACTCTGTTAAAGGGGTGGTCTGCGAGATACCCCTAGATTGCGGCAAGTCATACGTTGGACAAACGGAACGTTGTATTGATGACAGACTGAGGGAGCACGCTAATAGTATCGGTAAGTGTGACAAGGCGCATCTTCCTGCGCACTGTAAAGCTTGGTGTACGCCATGCTTTGAACAAGTATTGATTCTTCGCAAAAGTAGGGACCAAACTGTAAGGGAGTTGTTGGAAGCGTTCTATATTAAAAAGAAATGGTCTGATTGTGTCAGCGATACATCTATCGTATTATATTCCACAGAAATGTGCTTTATCCAAAGTATGTTATGATGACCATGTTGTATTGTCACACCTTGGCTCCCTGCGCATGAGCGGAAGTTGTTTTTTCTTCTATACGTTTGTTCAGGCTGTCATTAAACAGTTGGTAGTTTTGCGCTTTACTGTCTTCCTTTCTTCTGGCCCTTTTCAAGAAATGTATTTTGCGCCACAAAGTATGCCTAGGGACGTCAGTAGGTCTCCCGCACGAAGAGTACAAACAATGTCTAATTAATCGCAGGCAGAACCTTACGCTGTAGCTTGAAGGAGGCATCGTATAAGCACTTTCCGACCATAGAGCAAGGCCGCTTCCAAGGTTGCCTGTTTTACGCGCGGCTCAGAACTATTCTTTGGCGGCCCGTATCGCCACTGAGAATTTGCCTTCGAGCGAAAGTCTCAGTCAATGCACCCCCCTCACATCCGACGTCTCAGCCTAGCGCGGCGCATCAGTACCAGTTCCGTCTCGTCCGGAAAGACTTATGCGATGCATGAGACAGGCAGCCGAGATCGCGAACTGTTTGGTGTACCTCCCTCCAGACGCGACTAGTGAATTCGTGGTAAGCGCTCAAAGTTCTTTCATTTTCTAATTTTCTTTTTTTTCTACTCTACTTTTAAGTGCTTTTCGATTCCGACGAAAATATATCGTGTATCTAGCCGCGTTCATGGCCGCTTGCGTACGGGAGACTTCGAAATCACGATGTTAGAACCATTAGAAATACTATGCCGCGCCACCTGCCACGATCAACATAACCCGTTTACTGTGGATAATTCAAGCATGTTTTCAGGAACTTGAGATATACTAAATGGACTTAACCTGACTCTACCGACATGCCTCGCGCTGACTTTCTAACGAACGAAAGCCCCCCGCCCCCCCCCCCCCCCCCTCCGGAAAAAAATGCAGCGCTAAAGGAGGAAAAGTGATGAGAAGATTTGCAGTAGCACGCAAACAATAAGAAATATACAACGTAACGTCTACAGTTGCAAAGTTCACATAATCATTTTCATCAAGTCGTAGTTAGTGGCCAAGTCGTAGTTTGCGACCAGTTATTTCTTTTACATTTGCACTTATATTGGTTTTCGCGGGTTTCTGTTTGTACTTTTGTACATCACGATCAAGTATTCGCAACTGTGAATGGCCGTCGGTACGCCAGCAGGGTTCGCCTAGCCAAGTTCACGGCAGTCTGCGCACGTGCGATTCAGGAACTACGAGATCAGAACCATCTAGAAATCATTTTATATTGAGCTACGCATCTATCGCAGATAAATCAAAGAAGTTGTTAGGCATGCAGGGCTCTCTGAGTTGTAATTGTCGGTGATAAGGTAGCCTCGCCACCTATGGGATTATCTGACTGAGCAATGCCAATGCTCGGTTGCCATAGTCGGAAGTTGCAATCCCTCTATAAGGTTTTTTTGACGATGGTGAGCTTGAAATTCACATCCTTCAGTGCACAACACCTACAGGCTTGGAGTGATACCCGTCACCAGCAAAAAGATGCCTAGAGTGAGTGGGGCTATACTAACCCAGGTACAACCAAATTAGGAAGGCCCACTAAGTTTCAACAAGACCCTCCCTCACCAGAACGGGAATTGGCCTTCCTGGTGCAGTATTCGGCCACTCCCTCCCGAATGACTCACTCAATTATCCAATGACCCTCAGTCCACAGCAGCTGCGGAGCACCTGACCAATGCGGCGGTCAGATCTGTAATGCAGCAGAGGGTGCTAAGAATCTCTGGGTCCGGACAGGCCGCCAATGGAAACTGACCCTTGCAAAGTTTAACACCCGAACCCTCTCGAGCGAGGCTAGCTTGGCAGGACTCTTTGAGCAACTATCAGACATTGTTTGCAATATCAGCGGCCTTAGTGAGATTAGAAGAACTGGTGAGGCTTACACATTGCTGAATAACGGACATCTTCTATGCTATAGAGGTCTCCTAGATAAGAAACAATACGGGGCAGGATTTCTAATCCATAAGGACATAGCGGGCAACATTGACGAACTTAATAAAAGGTATAGATTAAATGTAGTACAAGCCTACGCTCCAACATCCAGTCACGATGATAAGGAAGTAGGTCCGGTTTATGAAGATGATGAATTAGCGATGAGAAAAGTGCAAACTCAGTATACTGTAGTTATAGGCGACTTCAATGCAAAAGTGGGAAAAAAGCTGGCTGGTGAATAAGCAATTGGCAACTACGGCGTAGATTCTAGGAACGCTAGAGGAGAGATGCTGGTAGAATTCCCAGAAAGGAATAAGCTTCGAATGATGAAAACCTTTTTCAGGAAGTGTAGCAATAGAAAGTGGACCTGGAAAAGCCCCAATGGTGAAAGAAGAAATGAAATTGACTTCATACTTTCTGCTGATCCCAGCCTAGTGTAGGATATAGAAGTGATAGGTAGGGTAAAGAGCAGTGATCATAGGTGAGTGAGGGGTAAGATTCACCTCAATTTGAAGAGAGAAAAAGTAGAATTGGTCAAGAAGAAACAGGTCAACCTAGAGCCCGTAAAGGTAAAAACAGTCGAAAAACAGGCGACAACCCCGCCATGCAGACGCGACTCCTGGAGCTTCCCGACCCCTCGCTGGACGACGCCGTGAAGGCAGCGCTGGCAATGGAAGCTGCCGCCAAGGACGCCGGCGAGATTTCCCATGCGACTGGCTCACCGTCGGCGGAAGCGGCGGTAAACGAGTTGGCGACAAAGGGCAGTACCTGCGGTCGCTGTGGTGGTGCCCACTCCCCCTCACAGTGCCAGTTCTCTCAAGCACAATGCTTTACGTGCGGGAAAACTGGGCACCTCGCACGTGTGTGCCGAAGGGGGAGGACGAACAGCAAACAGCAGCAGCAGCCTGATTCAAGCCCACGTACCAAACAAGCTCGCGGCCAGGGTAGCCGTCGCAAGGGTATGCGGTGGGGACGTGCGCCAGCAGGCTCAAGTTCGTCCGCGGCCAGGCTCCACGCCGTGGTGGAGAACCCGCCGAGTTTCGACATGTGGCACACAGGCTTTGTACCGTCGTCTGTGCCGCCGTACATGCTGACCGTCGAAATCTGTGGGCACCCCATTTCCATGGAGCTGGACACAGGGACCAGCGTGTCAGTAATGGCCGGGAAACTCTTCAAGCGTACTTTCCCCGGCGTGTCCGTCGAGGCTTCGGGCGTGATGCTGCGCAGCTACTCCGGGCAACTCTCCCAGGTCCAGGGTCAGGCACAGGGTCGGTATAACGTAAAACTATTCCGTTCTGTTTCTATTCCAAAATGGCCGACACCACTCGCTCATTGGTCGAATTTTTTGAGGCCGCGCCCATTTTTCCTGCCTGTCAAGCGACGTCAGGAATGCTCAAAAACTGCCGCGTCAAAGTGACGTTTACGCACTCATTATGCTAAATTATGCCGAACAAACCCGCCAAATTCGTGGAATAACCGGTGAGTGCCCCGTTCCGTTTGGAATAGAAAAAAATGGCGGCTTTCTTGATTGCGTTGGCGGCGGCGGCGGCGGCGGCTCGTCAGCCCGGGCGCGGGAGGAGGGAGCCGGAGGATGCGTTTGGCATGCCAGACGATCTGTTTCGGCGGCACTTTCGCCTGAAGAAAGAAACTATGCGGTGGCTGTGCGACGAAGTGGCGGAGGAACTCGGAGGCATGAGAAAAACGGCGCTGTCGGTGTAGCGACAAGTGTTGTGCGCGCTGCGATTCTTCGCAACGGGCAGCCTTCAAGCCTCGGTAGGGAGCGAGGAGACGATCGGCGTGACCCAGCCTGCGGTCAGCAAGTGTGTGCGACGCGTGGCGGAGGCAATCGTCCACGCCGGGGCCCGCAACAAGTGGGTCCATTTCCCGAGGACGTCGGAGGAGAAGGCGGCCGTGAAAGAAGGGTTCCTTCGACGCGGCTCCATTCCCGGCGTCATCGGATGCGTGGATGGCAGCCTTATAGCCATCATCGCACCGAAGGGCGAGCAGAAGGCGGCATTCATGTGCCGCAAAGGCTACTACGCCCTCAACACAATGTTCGTATGTACCTTAATTTTTGTCTAATTTGCCCGTCATAGCAACGCGTGGCTTATTTGTGCGCGCTCTCGTCAGATCTGCGACGCAGGCATGCGGATCCTCGCCGTCGACGCTCTGCGACCGGGGTCAGACCACGACGCCCACGTCTGGAGAACTACGTGGTTGCGTCGTCGGTTCCTGGAGGGGGCATATTGCCAAGGCCGGCCAACACCTCCTCGGTGAGCAGCGGGAGAATTTCGTACAGTTGCAATTCTGGCAGCATGCAGCAAAGCGTGCTCGCGCCGTAAGAGAATATTGAAGCCCGAACCCCTTATGTTATAGTAGGTTATTAAGTATAGGCGAGATGTAGAAATATTTCAATAGTATCTGCACGAAACAAAGTGGCAACACACCTGCGCTGTACTTTAAACTAATTTTTAATGTGAGCGTACAGTGCACGTGTTCTCACATTCTTTTTTACACTGATAATCATTTGTGAATGAAGACTGCCTTGCTGCAAATAGGGATGCTACTATGTCCCAGCTATTGTTATCCGTGATCACAGCTGTGTGAGGTGCTCAGCCTGTATACTCCTTTATTGCAGCCTTTCTGTAGTAGGTGCATTTTACATGACCCATGCTTCGCCTACTAAACTTTGTGCCGATTTCATACCATTTTTTATTATCCTGCAGGTGACAGCGGCTACCCCTTGGAACCATGGCTCCTGACCCCAGTCACAGGCCACCCTCCCATGCACACTGCAGAAGGCAGGTACAACGCTACACATGCTGCCATGCGGTCCGTAGTGGAGCGGTGCATTGGGCTTCTGAAGAGCCGCTTCCGCTGCCTTCAGCGGTACCGCGCCTTCAACTACGAACCAGACCGTGCTGCCAACATCGTTGCAGCATGTGCAGTGTTGCACAACTGGGTCTAGCATCTTTAGGGCGCTCGGGGCGGCAGAGTGATAAATCATGACACCATAGTCTAGTCGTGATCGAATGAGGCTTTTATAGAGATTCATTAAGCACTTCCTGTCACTACCCCATGTAGTCTGGGATAGAAGTTTCATTATGTTGATTGTTTTCACCCGCTAACATCTTAATGTTCTCGCTGAGCGCAAGACGCGCCTGCACGATTTGGAACTTACTGGAATGCTGTCGTTGATTACATTTGTTTTCTACGCTCTCACCGGACTTTGTGTAATAAAATTGTATGCGCGACCCGAAATGTGTAGTAGTTTCTGGAAGGCACGCGAGCACCAACGACTACGCTCGAACGTTCAACGAGTCATGTATAAAAGCCGACGCTCTTAACCGGCAGATTTCGACGATCGCCGACTGTGGTCGTCGCTATCGTTGTGCTTTGAGTACCAGTTGTTTTGATAGACCCAGGTTCGCCGAATAAAGAGTCAGTTTTGTGATGCCCAGTTCATCGCTACCGTGTTCTTCACCGTCACTACGACGTGACATTATGATAGCCTCTTTCAAATTTCTCGTCTTGAAACTTTCCCGTCTAAATTTAAAGGCTATTTTTCTTGACAGGACAAAAGCTTTTCAATTTGCGAACGATTTCTTTTTGCAAATAATTATTCCTCGCCTCGGTCTCCAGTTCTTCCAGGTGTATCAGAGAAAACGGTCCAGGGCCTTTTCCTTTTCTTTTTTTCGATTTACGTAAATGGGTTACCTTCTTCCATACAATATATCATCCTGTTAGCAGACGACTGCGTTCTTTACCACATTAAAGTCTGACTTAAACTTGATCCAATCCTGGTGTGTGAAAAAAACAACCTTAATGTGCTTGAATGTAAAAAAAGAGAAAAAGAAAAGCGGCACATGTTTCACTAAATTGCAGACCATCCCAGCAGGCGTACAAGTACGCCATTAATACCACTGACGTCCTTTCTCGGGAAGCTTTCAATATCTCGGCATCAACCTCGTGTATTTGTCTTGGTAATTTCATGTAAGACACCTTCGCCGGAATTTAAGACTCGCCACTTAATACACACTAGGGGGCACAACACCGTTTCCGACATGGAGTGCTCACCCGTGCTCACGTTTCAGGTGTCCCTTCTGGCGTTGCCTGCTGCCCTGTGCGCAACTGGCCCATTTATCTGGAAACAGCCACCGGACCGCTTCATGAATCGCACGCAACTGCCAGCCTTGGATGGTACTCGTTTCATCTGCTGGCAACCGGGATCTTCAAAGCCAACTGCTTCGACAGACAGCATAGGCTGCACCGTATTTAAACGACCATCCGCATCCGCCGCGCTGGGGCACAACACCGTTTCGGACATGAAGTGCTCACCCGTGCTCACGTTTCAGGTTGGTTACTTGAACCGCTGTTCTTGTCTGAAAAGTAGCAACCGGTGTCTTTTTGCGGTGTCGTGCCCCAGTGAGCTAATGTGAGCTAGCGTGGCAAAAACTTGTTTTCTTTATGCGTATGTCGGTTGCGTCTACTTCTATCCGGTGATATAGAATCAAACCCCTAGCCGGATGTGCTGGATAACGTTCTCGCAACCTTGCAACGTATTGAGTCCGGCCAGGACGAGATTCGTAATGACCTGCGAGCACTAAAGAATTGGCAGGTATCAGTTGATGTCGAGCTGAAGCAGTTGTCGACTAGGCTTCGGGCTGTAGAAGTCGATATTGTTTCAATGAAAAGTTCGGTCAACGATACATCGCCCGAATCACTGAATATAGCTAAAGGCATTTCCACACAGCTAAAACAATACAATCGCGCTGTGAAGACACAGAAAATAGACTTCGCCACTGCAACTTGCTATTTTTTGGAATCGCAGATGACAAAAGCGAATCATGGTCATCATCAGAATCAAAAATCATTGACATATGAAACCAACACCTTTGTATCACTATCGATCCAGCTTAAATAGACCGCGCGCATCGCCTCGGTCAATACAACGATGAGAAGAATAGACCGGTCATAGTCAAGTTCGCCTTTTTTAAGGATAAGCAGCGCGTAATAGAAAAAGGCCACAAGTTCAAGAACACTAATTATGCTGTTCGTGAGGATTTTTCTTTGCAAACCCGTTTCGCTCGGCGCAAACTGATTGACATCGCAAAAACCAAGAACGCGCAATTTAAGCTAACTATCGATAAACTAAGAATCGATAACAATGTGTACACATTCGATGCAGCGTCCGCCGCTGTAATCCCCCTACCCAGATAGCAAAGACCTAGGCTGGGAACACGTGCCTTTAAGAAAAAACCCAATTCACTACTCGAGCCTATCGTACCCTCGCACCTATCTATATCATTAACTAACATTCGTAGCATTCTTGCTAAACGCAATGAAGTTTCGTCATACTTAGACGACTGCGAATGTGATGTATTAGCACTTACGGAAACTTGGCTCAGCTCTGAAATTACGGAGGGCGAAGTTCTACCCGATTCTAATGTTTACACTATTTATCGCAGAGATAGGGACGACAAAAGAGGTGGTGGGGTATTGCTCGCCATAAAAAAACATATCCCGTCATTTCTTGTGCCGATGTCATCCAGTCTTGAAATTCTGTGGGTCAGCGTAACATTTCCCCAATCGAATACAATTTATGGTGTATGCTACAGACCACCCGATAGCTCCTACAATTTCCTTTCCGAATTACACGATAACATTACGTCTATTCGATCCAAATATAACAAAGCTGATATTTTTCTTCTTGGTGACTTTAACTTTCCAGACATTGACTGGCAAAACTTGCGAGGCCAATCACATGCGTCTTGTGAGTTCGTTCAACTAACACTTGATTTTTCACTTGTGCAATTAATAAACCAGCCTACTCGTATCAATAATATTTTAGATCTTGTTCTGTCATCCGCACCCGAGAGGGTTAACGCTATCACTTTTACGGATGGGTTCAGTGACCACCGGTTGTTACAATTCACAGTTCATACACCTTCACGCTCACGTCACCTGAAAACTAAACACGTATTTGATTACAAAAGAGCAAACGTCAGCGCTATAAACAATGGTATGGAAAGCTTCACGTCCTCATTCTTAGCAACTTTTTCTGAGCGGACAGTGAACGAGAATTGGTGCCTGTACAAAGAAAAGTTAATGGAATTAGCACATGCACATATACCAAAGGTTTCATTTCGCGTTAACTCATCGAAGCCATGGTTCACTAAAGCTCTTCTTACTCTAAAGAATAAAAAGAAGCGTCTTTACAGGACGGCCAAACGTGTTGACACACCTGCGTCTTGGAACAAACACAAGTCTTGTGATGCAGCCTACTGTAATGCCCTGCGTCAAGCCAAGCAAAAGTATTTCTCTTGCGATCTGCAATCACTGCTTCAAAACAACCCAAAAAAAGTTTGGAAAACGATCTCTCCCGTTAAAGATTCCGACATTTCACAACTACTTGATAGCTATGGCTTGCCGATTGCACGAGAGCTTTCAGCATCTATCTTTAACAATTACTTCACGTCCGTATTTACAAAGGAAGACCATTCAAATATACCAACACCCATCGAACTCGATTGTACATACATGGCCCCCATCAATATAACAACCACTGGTGTTGCTGAGCTGATCAACAACCTCAAGATGTCAACTTCTTCCGGCATGGACGGTATAAACTCAAAAATCTTAAATATACTGTAGTTTCCTCTAGCACAGTCCTTTCCTGCTTGTTTCAACAGTCCCTCTCAACAGGGGAAGTTCCGTATGACTGGAAGGTCGGTAAAGTTATACCTTTCTTTAAATCTGGCGATAAAAGCGCTGTTAACAATTACCGCCCAATATCACTAAGAAGCGTTCCCGGTAAGTTACTAGAACACATAATCTTTTGAAACGTAGCAAATCACTTGGAAACCAACAAGTTCTTCTTTAAACATCAGCATGGTTTTAGAAAAGGACTATCATGTGAAACGCAACTATTCGAATTGACTGCGGATATTTTCCTAAACATGGATAAGGGCATACAAACAGATTCCATCTTCATAGACTTCGCTAAGGCTTTCGATCGCGTTGCTCATTGCCGTCTCATAGCTAAACTCTCAAGCTTAAACATCGATTCCCTAACAGTATGTTGGATAAGAAATTTCTTGTCATTCCGTAAGCAATTCACCGTCGTCGATAACTTTATTTCCAGTATCAGCGATGTAACATCTGGTGTCCCACAAGGAAGCGTACTCGGACCATTACTTTTTCTGATCTATATTAACGACCTGCCATCCGAAATAACGTCATCCATTCGCTTGTTCGCAGACGATTGTGTGATCTATCGTGAAATCTGCTCACCTTCCGATCACCTCGCTCTCCAACGAGATCTTTACCGTATTACTAACTGGTGCTCTTCTTGGCAAATGACTCTAAACACTGATAAATGCAAACTAATAACATTCACCCGCAAAAAGACATTTTCCGCTTTCGATTACTCACTTGATAACAACCCCGTCACACGCACCAACTCGTGCAAGTACCTCGGCATTCTCCTTACACCTAACCTGTCATGGTCTGCGCACATCGAACAAATAACTGCTAAAGCTTCCCGTACGCTCGGCTATCTTAAACGCAACCTTCGTGATGTTCCTGTCCTCACCAGACAAATCGCTTATCAGACTTTTGTAAGGCCACAACTGGAATTCGCAGCCCCTATCTGGTCACCTCGCCAAGCTTACTTAATCGCATCTCTCGAATCGGTCCAAAACCGCGCCGCCCGCTTCATTGTCAGAGATTATCACCGCGACTCTAGCGTGACTAGCGTTAAGTCATCTTTATCTCTCTCATCTTTTGAATCACGAAGAACCATAGGATTACTTTGTCTATTTCACAAGATAATCCATAGCAGAGTGGACGTGCCCGTCCACTCTGCCGCTCACTCGTCCATCTCGTACATCTCGGCGTTTGCATAATCATCTCAGTTTCCAGCGTATCTTTGGCCGAACAAATTCTTTCAATTCTTCCGCGTTACCACGTGCCATTCAACATTGGAATAACCTACCAAACGACATAGTTGACATTCTTGACCCAGTATCCTTCAAAGCACGCTTATGCAGATTATTTCCATGATTCGTCACAACTAAACCATACTGCGCACCTAAGTAAATACTTGTAGCGAAGTTGTATAGGTTTTTATCTTTGTTTTGTTTGAATGTTTGTTTTGAATTGCTTTAACACTATTACAGACTTGTTCTTTCACCTTCACCTGCTACCATTTGTATAATTTCCTTGGTACTCCTTTTTGTTACTTCACACAGTCATTTGTTTCTTTTATCCCGTTATTTATATTGTTAGATATTTGTTTCTTTCATGTTTACTCGCTAACAATGTACAATTTCTTTTTACTCCTTTTTTTTTTGCTAATTCCCTGTATCCTCCCCTCACACAATACTCCTTCGGGAGCCTGTGAGGTAAATGAATAAATAAATAAATAAATAAATAAATAAATAAACTGAACCACGCCAACGCTATCAGAGATCCATAGCAATTGCATAACAATATTACATGCTCGAGAGGATTCAAAATATTGCAGTTAGATTTGAACGGACAGAAACTGGCCAAGTTGTTATTAACCGCAGTAACAAACATGTTGACGTCTTTTACGTAGCGTTCACCCGCCGTCGTTGCTTAGCGGCTTTGGTGTTCCTAAGCACGAGGTCACGGGGACAAATCCAACCCGCGGCGAGGGCATCTTCAATGGTGGCGAAGTGCAAGAACGCCGGTTTACCTTGCATTGGGTGCAGGTTAAAGAACTTCAGGTGGTCGAAATTGATTCGGAGTCCCCCACTACGGCGTGCCTCATAATCTTATCGTGGTTTCAGCCCATAAAACTCAAGAATTTAATCTAATTAACGAGGTGTTAACATGCTGTTATTGCTTGGCGGAAAAAGGTGAGAATAGCGTAACTTGAAGGAAGAGCGATGTCCCGGTGCAAACGCTCGCCGAAGAACCCGCTGCCGAGGAGTACCGCGGCTGCAGTGGAGGAGGGCGGGGGTCGACTGCGCATGCGCGCGCGCGGCGTTGTGGGAATCGATCGCGCCGGCTCCGGCACTCTCGGATGACCGGCCAAGGGCTTCGGGCTGAGCGCAGCAAACGTGAGTGGCGGCAGTCTTTCGACGGCGTGCGCTTCGGTTCCGACTTGTGCGACGCCGTTCTCCTGACCCCTCTAGTGCTCGATGTAGCATGTAATGCTTAGAACCCATGTCCACACAGCGATTTTGCAGTTACAAAAATCAAGTCAATGCCCGCACTGCTACGATGCCTTGTTTGATGGGCGGGCAAGAATACAAATCCCCGCTTAAAGCTGCGCATTCCTACCTTGCGCCCTATTTGAACTTCTTGAAACCTTTACGTCGAAATACAACCGGGTGCTATTATGTCGGCAGCAAATCATCATGTGACGAGGCGGCATCTCAGTCTTACTTTGCTCAACTGGTGTTTGCAAGGATTGCTGACAGGAGCTTGTCGGTCTTGTGGGACTTGAACACCGTTGTTCGAGATGTTTCAACTCATGGTTTTCGGTAGAATCCATATTGCAATAAATCTAACGCAATGAAAATAAGCCTTTCACCAGAATATCATTAAGAGTGGCACTGTATACGCGATGTGTGTCCCTACCGCGGTCCTCGTCTTCATGCTCTAATCACTTGTGCTTTTCGTTTCGAGCAGATACTTTGAAAAACCTACTGTGGCACATATGCCTCTTCAAGTGGAGAGGTGGACGTTACTTGGGCACGACAAAATTCAATGTTCAGAAAGCAAATAGGTGATCGCAAGTAGACAAGAACATCCGACAAATCTCACTTCGTTACAGATTTGATTTTTTATTTTGGGCCACATGTAATTGCACAATAAGCGAGGTAGTCGTGATCTCTAACAGAAGTGTTATAATAGCAGGAATTTCGATTTATCCCTCTTCAAAATGTGCCACGAATCGCGCTAGCTATCCAGATGGCAGTTTTCTAAAGCTTTTCAACGCATTAATCGAGCCAAAACTAACTGGAACGTCGATGCTTCTTTTAATCTAATTTGGGGATGAATAGCTGGAAACTGTTGATAGTACATATCTGCATCGCAGCGGTAAAACAGGGCCGCAACCACGAGACCTCTATTCGTGCTTTGGGCTGCCGTTCAGATGTCTACTGTCAACCAATAAGCCCAACTATCGGTCTTGTGGTGATCTCGGTATTTCCGCTAACTGGATATGACTTTATGATTAGCGGCTTCGTTTATATGATTGCATCTCCTGGCCCGAAATCAATAATTAAATGCTTAATTAATGATACCTTTTCTTCAGCTACCTGAACATTACGATTTGTCATACAAGTTGGACCGCCTCTGGAAGTGATGTCCTTTTCCTGAATAAGCGCACTGTAAGCGACAGGCGATATTAAGATTTTTTTTTAAATAAAAGGCAAGTGCTGTGCACGCACACACACAGTGGCTCCTCACCGATGCGCGTGACTTTCTTCAGTCAAGTGGCAAACCAGCACGTGCTGACGGAGGGGAATTTATCTGGGGTAATAACGTTTGCTTATTTCCCGATTACTGCGACATTACTATTTTCGATAAAATCCTCAAAAGAGGAAAGATAAATGAAAGTTTACTTTTGCAGCCGGTGGAACCATTGCCTGCGTGTGTTAGCAATTGGGGACGGTTGTGTCCTGGTTATTCGGTGTATTTATGGACGCGTGTGTTTAACGCAGGGAGCGGCCAGGGCGCGCCACCTTGGTGTGAGGCGGCGACGATTCGTATCCGCTGGGAGTGGGGACGATAAATTTTTGCTAATTACGCGCTTATTAAAGGGATTGTGAACTTCGAGCGTTTTTATCCTTTCTATTTATCTACCTACGTATGTATGTATGTATGTATGTATGTAGGTATGTATGTATGTATGTATGTATGTACATACGTACGTACGTACGTATGCAGGCCCCCAAATACATGCAAAATTGCGACGCGATTGGCCGCTCGAGGTACTTTGCGCGCATTCGCGGCCAACTTTCACGCTCAGAAAAACACTTTTATGTAGCACGTATTGAGGAACAGGAAGCTGTATTGGGAGTTTCTCAAGTTGCTCTACAATATTCTAATTGACACGTTTATTCTACTTAAAATAATTGAGAAGTTGATGAAGTAATTAGAACTAATGATCTAATTCGGCGGAATCAAAAAATAATAATTCGGGTATCTCCAAGCGACGGCAAACAACGTTACCTTGGTTCTGTCTAGCTACGCAGCATTTGTATATTTTTTAAGTTTGACCCAAGTTAAATGAAATACCGTGCTTATCAGGATATAAATGACATGCATGCATGACATAAATGCCATTACATGAATGGCATGCTTGTCATAACATGAACGACATGGATTTTATAACATGTCATATGCGCCATGACATGAATAGCAAGACATACAAAGGCAAGTCATTTCATGCCGTCAATGACATCGCATGGTTATCATGGCACGTATGTCATCACATGAATTCTATCAATGACATGATGCTGTCGTGGTCATTTCTTCAACCCGGTATATGGTGGATATGAAGGACATGCATGTACGACTTGACATAAATGACATGACATGAATGTCTTCACATGAATGACAAGCGTGTCATGACATGAATGTAGTAAATTGCAAGATATTGATGACAAGACATGCATGAGCATGCCATTTCATGTCGTTCTTGTCATGTAATCCACGCGTGCTTCGCCACACATCCTCATATTCAGTTAAAGAAATGACGACGACGCCATCACGTAATGTAATGTGTGTGATTCATGACAATCACGTCATGGCATGCATGTCATCAATGAGATGACTAGAATGGTTTCAATGATATGACGCACATTTCTTAAAAGGGATACTAAGGCAAATATTAAGTCAAGCTAAAGTGAAAGAGTAATGCTCGAGAACATCTAAGGTGTCAATATTATCGCGAACTTAAGTAATCAAGAGATTAAGGTAAATGCGGGACACGATTTGAGACTTCCCCGGGACATTGAAGTACTAGCCTGATAACGTAAGGCACTCCTCCTTATAATTATGCCACTAGTACTCAACCACTCGTAATAAAGAGATCATTGCATTATAAGACGGAAGAAAATGGTGCTTGTTCAGTTCTATTGGATTTCTAGAAGAACTCATTGACCCTTGAGAACGGGCGCTCGATTGTGCGCGGCCCGTGCCGTCGCGTGTTTGGATAGTTTCGTTATCGTGTACTGCTGCGCTGGTTTTGCTGGCTAGTGAAGCTCGCAGAAGACAATTCCACACCCATGTGATGACCGAACGGTCCTTGCCACTTGACCAATAGCAGCGGCGAATCCATCGCTCTGTCTTGGCTCTCTATGGCCTAGCGTTCCCGTTTTGCGCAAAGAACCGTAGCGCCGCCTGTCGGGCGCCATTTTACTCACCGACGGCCGTGAAGGGCAATGATGGCGTGTGCACTGCTCGCTTGGGATTGCGCTAAAGGTATGCGGACCCTTCAGACACGATTTTCAAGTTATGTCGTAAAATGATTGGCATAAATTCCATGGTCGTTACGTCATGCCATGATATCATTCCCATGAATGTCATTACATGCACGCATGCATGCACGGCATGGCATTACCACGAGAATAGCTTGCCGACCCAGTGGACCAACTTGTCTACTAAATTGGGCCAATGACTATACGCTCCTGCTTGTGATACGGTGATGTTCGTTGGCTCGTCATTCGTGCTTCATCATACGAGCTTCGTAATCCGATTCTCGCGCGCCATCTGCGCTTGAGCCAGGTGCCACGTGTAAAAATATCGCGGCATCTCGGCAGCAGAACACCGGTCGGTGGTTGTATCCGTGCAAACAGTGATTGGGAAAACGAGTTTCTCACGAGCGCTGATTTCCGAGCGTCAAAGCGCCGCCTCCTCGTTTCTTCCAATGCTGGTAGCTGACTTTCACGGCCCCTCTCGTCGTTACCAGCCCGCTTAATCGAATATCGAGGCCTGCTCTTTCCTGTAGCACATGGTCTCCGAGTACGATAACGATACATCGAATACCACAATGGCAGCGTCAGCACGGCTCGGCCAAGGCGAGCAGCTGCATTCCTCCGAATGGCTATGAATGGACGTGGCCTTACAGGTTGTGCTACAGTGTATCGCCGTCAAGTGACCGATTTGTGTCCGTGAAGTGGTACCACGTGCTCCCGTCAGTGAGCATTCAGATTCCACCTTTTTTATCTATCTTATCAATTTCTATGCCGCTCGTTCACATCAATTCGACCGTTCGTACAAATAATAAATACGTGATTATCGTCGTCTTGCTGTTGTCATCACCAACATTCACTAGCGTTAATTCTAGTTGACTGCACTCGCGTCACTAGGTGGTGAGAACC
The DNA here is from genome assembly GCF_023375885.2 of Dermacentor andersoni. Taxonomy (NCBI): domain Eukaryota; kingdom Metazoa; phylum Arthropoda; class Arachnida; order Ixodida; family Ixodidae; genus Dermacentor; species Dermacentor andersoni. The sequence continues at coordinate 17,876,585 of NC_092814.1, forward strand.
CTGTGGCTTCATCTATTGCGCCGAAGGCAGTGCGAATTTGCATTCTATGACATAAATTACAACTTGAAATGAAAGAACCGACCATTTGACATTTCGCTCAGTTTACTGCTTCTTTAGGAGTAGCTGAGGACATTGATGCTTCTGAACGATGAGCAAGGACGGTCTGTGCTGAACCATGCGTCGATCTTCCTTGCAGATCTGCACGTGACACGTATAGTTTTGCGCTGCCTGAGGGTGGACAATGAAGTCAAAATCAAGCACATTGTGCCCCACGAATAATTTCTACAACTCGAAGAGGGTTGTACTCTGTCTGCTTGGCTAAGCACAAAACGTGCGTTGAACCATGGCACGTAACCAAAAGCAGATTCTGCGTGCCGCTCACAGCCAGCCGCAGTTAACGCGTCCTGTGAAGGTGATCGATTTTATGAGACCGCAGTTACAATGATTCATGCAGTTGAACTCATTGATATCGAGGGCGTCGTCGTTTTCCGCTCTCGGTGTTTATGCAGCTTTAGTAGCAAGTTGGCCCAACTGTCACCAGAAGCGCTGATGCCGAGGAGCACCAATTTTCGGCCGCGGCGCTCAACTGGCATGGCCGACTTCAGAAGTGCAAGCATCGCTGCCGCGGTGACCGTAGTTACCCGCACATACTATCCCCAGTACCGCTGGCAACGTGCGCCGTAACAATCTGCTCTTAGGTTGCGCCTATTCAAGAAGTAGGTAGTCCAAGAGTTGTGCAAACTTTTCAGCACCCGCTCCCGCCTGCTCCGCTTCAACCATTTATTGTCGAACCGGTAACCGCTATCGGTTACGGTTTACTGTGCGGGTTCAGTTTGACATCCTGATTTGTGGTCCCCAACTTGACCTCATCCTCAATTTCGCGTCCACGCTTTCCATAGAAAGATGTTTGTGCACTCTAGCTGCCCATTTACGTTCGTTGGCATGTTCTCAAATCAAATTTTGCTGTACACATCTTTGATTTGAAAAGATGCCCGACCCATGTGACCCTGTATTCCAGATATCTTCGAGCTACCCCCAAGAAAGTATCTCTGATAACATACCTAATATTAGACAAACATCTTAGTGATCATGATCATCATCATCATCATCAACATGGTTACGCCCACTGCAGGGCAAAGGCCTCTCCCATACTTCTCCAACTACTCCGTTAATGTACTAATTGTGGCCATGTCCCTGCAAACTTCTTAATCTCATCCGCCCGCCTAACTTTCTGCCGCCCTCTACTGCGCTTCCCTTCCCTTGCAATCCAGTCCGTAACCCTTAATGACCATCGGTTATCTTCCCTCCTCATTATGTGTCCTGCCCATGTCCATTTCTTTTTCTTGATTTCAACTAAGATGTCATTGACTCGCGTTTGTTCCCTCACCCAATCTGTTGTCTTATCCCTTAACGTTACACCCATCATTATTCTTTCCATAGCTCGTTGCGTCGTCCTGAATATTAGTAGAACCCTTTTCGTAAGCCTCCAGGTTTCTGCAGTGTAGGTGAGAACTGGTAAGACACAGCTGTTATACACTTTCCTCTTGAGTGATAACGGCAACCTGCTGTTCATGATCTGGGAATGCCTGCCAAACGCACCCCAGCCCATTTTTCTTCTGATTATTTCAGTCTCATGATCCGTACCCGCGGTCACTACCTGCCCTAAGTAGATGTATTCCGTTACCACTTCCAGTGCCTTGTTACCTATTGTAAATTGCTGTTCTCTTCCGAGACTGTTAAACATTACTTTAGTTTTCTGCAGATTAATTTTTAGACCCACCCTTCTCCTTTGTTTCTCCAGGTCGGTGAGCATGCATTGAAATCGGTCCCCTGAGTTACTAAGCAAGGCAATATCATCAGCGAATCACAAGTTACTAAGGTATTCTTCATTAATTCTTATCCCCAATTCATCACAGTCCAGGTTTCTGAATACCTCCTGTAAACACGCTGTGAATAGCATTGGAGAGATCGTATCTCCCTGCCTGACGCCTTTCTTTATTGGGATATTGTTACTTTCTTTATGTAGGACTACGCTGGCTGTGGAGTCGCTGTAGATATCTTTCAGTATTTTTACATAAGGCTAGTCTACACCCTGATTCCGTTATGCATCCATGACTGCTGAGGTTTCGACTGAATGAAACGCTTTCTCGTAATCAATGAAAGCAATATATAAGGGTTGGTTATACTCCGCACATTTCTCTATCACCTGATTGATAGTCTATAGTTGAGTAGCCTTTGAGTAGCCTTTGATATTGAGTATCCTGCCTGGTCCTTTGGTTGACAGAAGTCTAAGATGTTCCTGATTCTATTTGCGATTACCTTAGTAAATACTTTGTAGGCAACGGACAGCAAGCTGATCGGGCTATAATTTTTCAAGTTTTTGCGTCCCCTTTCTTATGGATTAGGATTATGTTAGCGTTCTTCCAAGGTCCCGGTACGCTCGAGGTCATGAGGCATTGCGTATACAGGGTGGCCAGATTTTCTAGAACAATCTGCCCACCGTCCTTCAACAAATCTGCTGTTACCTGATCCTCCCCAGCTGCCTTCCCCCTTTGCATAGCTCCCTAGGCTTTCTATACTTCTTCCGGCGTTACTTGTGGGATTTCAAATTCCTCTAAACTATTCTCCCTTCCATTATCGTCGTGGGTGCCACTGGTACTGTATAAATCTCTATAGAACTCCTCAGCCACTTGAACTATCTCATCCATATATTAATAATGATATTGCCGGCTTTGTTTCTTAACGCACACATTTGATTCTTGCCAATTCCTACTTTCTTCTTCAATGCTTTTAGGCTTCCTCCGTTCCTGAGAGCATGTTCAATTCTATCCATATGATACTTCCTTATGTCAGCTGTCTTACGCTTGTTGATTAACTTCGAAAGTTCTGCGAGTTGTATTCTAGCCGTAGGGCTAGAGGCTTTCATACATTGGCGTTTCTTGATCAGATCTTTCGTCTCCTGCGATAGCTTACTGGTATCCTGTCTAACGGAGTTACCACCGACTTACTGTCTGTCTAAAGGAGCCACCTTCTTACGTTTGCAAAAAACTTCGCGCCATATCATGTCTACTGTACAATATAAGATACTACATGCCCTTATCAGTAAGGAAAACAATAACACATGCTTTAGGCTAGAGTCTACTCCGGTATGGCATAACAATTTACGGGCACTGTGCTGTCCGCTGTCCACTGTGCTTAAGGCCCAGGGACCCCTTTTGGCGGCCACGTTGTTCCACAAGGTACGGCACTAAAGCTCGGGCCCATTATGTGCCCACCTACTTCAATAAACTACCACACAGCACCTTCTGTGCAAAAACGAAATATAAGTTAAAGAGACTGCTAAGGCGTATCTGCTCGTAAAGGCGTCCTTATTCCGTTTATTTACCGTTATTGTTTGGGTTCGTGCATGTGATTCTGTGATTCCTTTGCACCATGACGGTCAGTCTGGTATATGGTTATGCATTATCTCGTGATAACTTTTGTTCACACGCATTGCTGTACTTCTGTGTTTCATTATGTTCAATGAAAATTCTTTTCATAGACACTGTATAAATTCTAATAACCTTTTTTGGTGTTCTATACTTGAGTTCGCTGCTTATAACTGGTCTATTAATGTACCGTGTATGGTTTTGCTGCCTGCCAGGCGCTGCCGCTCAAGCCTTCAAAGGCTTTGGCAGGCCTGTATGATTGTACTGTTTTGATTATTGGCAATAAAGGTATTATTATTATTATTGTTATTATTATTCTATTGCACACTCCTTAATGATGCTCATAAGATTGTAGTTCATTGGTTCAACACTAAGGTCCTCTTCCTGAGTTAAAGCCGAATACCTGTTCTGTAGCTTGATCCGTAATTCCTCTATTTTCCCACTTACCGCTAACTCATTGATCGGCTTCTTATGTACCAGTTTATTCCTTTCCCACCTCAAGTCTATGTGAATTCGAATTCTTACCATCCTATGGTCACTACAGCGCTCCTTGCCGAGCACGTCCACATTTTGTATGATGCCTGGGTTAGTGCAGAGTATGAAGTCTATTTCATTTCTAGCCTCGCCATTCGGGCTCCCCCACGTCCATTTCCGGCTATCCCGCTTGCGGAAGAAGATATTCATTATCCGCATATTATTCTGTTATGCAAACTCAACTAATAACTCTCCCCTGCTATTCCTAGAACCTATGCCATATTCCCCCACTGACTTCTCTCCAGCCTGCTTCTTGCCTACACTGGCATTGAATTCGTCCATCAGTATAGTGTATTTTGTTTTGACTTTACCCATCGCCGATTCCACGTTTTCATAGAAGCTTTCGACTTCCTGGTCAGCTTGACTGGATGTAGGGGCGTAAACCTGTACGACCTACAATTCTTACCTCTTATTAATTTGCATAAGAAGACCTGCCACCCACTCGTTAATGCTATAGAATTGCTGTATGTTACCAGCTATATCCTTATTAATCAGGAATCCGACTCCTAGTTCTCGTCTCTTCGCTAAGCCCCGGTAGCACAGGACGTGCCCGCTTTTAGCACTGTATATGCTTCTTTTGTCCTCCTAACATTCACTTAGCCCTATTATGTCCCATTTACTGCCCTCTAATTCCTCCAATAGAACTGCTAGACTTGCCTCACAAGATAATGTTCTAGCGTTAAACGTTGCCAGGTTGAGATTCCGATGGTGGCCTGTCCTTACTCAGTAGAGTACCACATACCCACATTTTCAAAATACCGTGGTAGAAACAAACTACCGAGAACCGTATTTCATTACTTTTAAGAAACTTTCAAAATGTCTGGCATTGCGCAAGCAAAACAAAGTTCTTGGTCATTTACGGGCTTTATTTCGTCGAGCCGAATTACCGGAAGCTTTTGTTCAATATCGGAACTAGCTGCTCCTGTCTTTCTTTCGTCTTTCTCGCTGGTTTACCATTGTGCTTTTCAAAGTTGAACAGCCTTGCCTTCTTATTTATGAAGCAATCGCCGTCAATGCTCAGGGACGCGCTCGACAGCACAGCAACGTTGTGCTTCAAAAAAAAAAAAAAAAAAAAAAAAAAGCAGGCAGGCGTAGTTGAATATCGAAGTCCCACCTTGGTCGCAATGCTGAAGAAATCTCTTGCGCACATTCACTGCTTCGGGTCTGCACGTTGTGTGTCGGGCCTTGTTTTCATCTATCGCGGAGCGCGCCGGCTGCCGGGCAATGCCTCGGTCACGCCGCACGCGGCCTTACTTTCGGGACAGATGTCGCGGCGAACAATCGTGATGTGTAAGATGCCGTGCACGCGTAGTCTTACCTCCTGTAGAAGTATGTTGAAAACAACATTAAGAGTGCAAAATACCACAAAATAACCGTTACACTAATGAATACTGCTTTGCAATTATGAAATACCAAAACACTTGAAAATTGTTTAGAACGGAGTATTTTTAGCAGAGCATGTCAGACACGCACGCATCTGCCCCATCTGCGTGTTTACCGTGTGCACGCAGTCAGTCCACCGCGCTTTTGCTCCGACGCCGATACGACCTCTGATTTTAAGTACAGAACGGCGTTTGCAAACTTTCGTGCTGGCACTGAGCCCTTTCCAAATACCCCGTACCACTTCACTAAAGCCCCAAAGTGGTATATGTTTAATTATAGCCGCTTTTTTGTCATCGTCAGCTGTTCTTGGTGCATGTTGGAGAAGGCCTTGGTCTATGTGGACATACATGCAGCTATTTATATTGCTTCCTGTTGAATTGATACCAAAGCATTACTGGACCATAATCCCAGAGTTCTCTGTGGTAAAATACAGGCTGCGACATTTTTCTCAAGAGGTAAAACCGAATGAACAATAATGAAATACTTTTTGATATGCCGATGTTAATTAGCGCTATCAGCGTTGTTTTTTCAGGCATATAAGGCACAACCTATGTCTTGGTGACATTTATACGCAAAGAGTTCACTTGTGGCAATTCTTGAAAATGTGATAACACTTTATTTCCTTGCTTTTCTATGTAATTTTCTTTGTGATTCCCATGAAGAATATTTTTTTTTTCACCAGCGCACGAGAAAATTGCTGAACAACTTGACCTTTTAGCGTTGTCATTATTATATAGAATAAACAAAAGCTTGGTACCTCTGCTGCCTTAAGGATGTAAAGTTCACGTGCCATTCTCTAAATCAACGTGATGCATTCTGTGCGCCAGGTATTTGCGCATCCGCAATGTCGCTCGCTATATTAGCCGGCCGGGAACCAGGCTCAGCTTTGCAGTGAAACAGGTTCTCGGATTATGGTGAGCGCTGCAATGCTGCTGGGTACTTTCCAGGTTGTCGCCATGCCGCTATGCCCAATCTCGCAAAAAAAAAAAAAGAAGGCTGTTGCTGCGTACAATAATGAGGGACGTGTGATTGCTGTAGAAAGGCAGCAATGCATTATTTCATCGTTTCCCGAAAGCAGACAACACGCAAGATTAGATTAGATTATGGGGTTTTACGTGCCAAAACCACGATTTGATTATGAGGCAAGTCGTTGGGGGGGGACTCCGGAATAATTTGGAACACCAGGGGTTCTTTAACGTGCGCCTAGAATCTAAGTACACGGGTGTTATCGCATTTCACCCCCATCGAAATGCGGCCGCCGGGGTCGAGATTCGATGCCGCGACCTCGCGCTTAGCAGCCCAACACCACAGCCGCTAACCAACCATGACGGGTTGATATGAATGAGAAATTTGCGCATTGGGAAAATGGTGACACATCATGCTAGTTTGTTCGAAATAGCTCAGTTGGGGTGGCTTTTTTTCGTCCCTACACCATTGCTTTCTTTTTATGTATTTTAAACATCATGCGGGTGTTTCAAATCGCGGAGTGTACTGTCGTTAGGCAGGCGTTTAATAAATTTTACTGATTTACGCTTCAGGTTAATTTGGTTTCCTATGTTTAGATTTCTGCCCGAGCAGGCACTAGCAGTTTAGCGCAGGTACAGCTGTCAGCACGCTTAACACGAACGCTCCGCAGCGTGGCCGGGACCAGCTTGGCATGACGCCAGCGCCGCGAAGTGTTGTGCGCTGTAATCTCGGTGTGTTCGCAGCGGGTTACGATGGCTGGAACGCAGCTCGATTTGACTGCTCGTCTGGTCTTTCGCTTGTGCCTGACCGGCGGCGAGAGTGCGCTCACTTGACATGTCCGTTCCGCCACGTTTCACTCGTGGCTGCGGTCCCACGCGCACCCAGAAAACACGTTGCGGTTTGCTTATATCCCCAAAGCGAAATGGCGGGCGGCAGCTCGCGCGCCTTTCAAGTTTGGCCTCAAAGCTGGCGCTTTAAGGAAATGATAAATAGGAAAAGGAGAGCAAACTGCAGGTTTGTGGCGTTTGTAACGGTAAATAAATCGGCAAATCCGGTGGCATAGTTCTTCATTTCTTCTCTCACAGCGCGCATCGGAGTGCTCAGCACCTATGCGGCATACTGCAACCGAGTCGCAGCGCGGGATTACCTATGAAGCGGGAACAGTCAGGGACCTTGCCTAGCAGAGAGCAACCCCTTTTGGGACGCCCGCTAAGCAAGAACACAACCTCCGGCTCTCTTGAAAGGCAATGCATATTAAACAATAAAACCTGAAGCGGCTCGCCAAGCAAGCCGGACGTTTGCGCGCGCGACGTAACTGTTTCCGCTTTCTCGTCCCCGACGAGATCATTGATCTGCGTCAGGTGATCGGCAGCAAGTATCCTTTCGACTGCGACGCCTCGATTTGACGCCGCAATCCAGAAACTTCAGCACAGCGCCAAGCGAAAGGTGCCTCCGTGGCCCTGAGTATAGTAGCCATCTTTGTTTATTTGGGCTGTGTTGCCAGCACAAGCAAGAGATTCTGAGGGTGCGAGTGGGATTCTAGAAGCACCAGCACAAACACGTGGACACCATACGCTTTCAACTTGCCAAGTAAAATTTTCTGGTTAATAAGATCGAATGCTTTGGAAAGGCCTGTTTATAAAATGGGTAGTTAATACGCATCGAAAGTTTTTGTCGTTGATTGCTTTTATAAAAACTTCTTTTTATTAAAAGCACTGTTTCCTTTCACCTATGCTCTTCGAATTCGTGTTGAAAATCTTCTAGAAAGTTATGACGATCAAAATGCAATAGAATTCGCCCATGCATTATTTTCCCTACTTCTTTACAAATCACTGGAAGAATTGAAATTGAGCGGCGATTTCCGACTGCGTTTTATCCCTCTTTTGAAAGAATGGATTTATTTAGCTATCTGCGTTGATTTAGAAAATTGACCCAATGAAGAAATGAGGTTATCAATATGAGCAAGCACTGCGCATCTGCATCTTGGTGTTTCTCATTGAATTGGTACAAAAATAAACTGCGATCTCAGTGAAAGTGGTTGTGTGCTGGTGTTTTCTACGGGCGACAAGCCACAATTGCTGTGTTCCCTAAGAGAATGTAGTTGTCGCATAAAAAATAAATAAATAAAAGAAATTTGTTGAAGGCGCATCAGCTGTAGTGAGGCACGAGAGAGCTGCTTAGCGGAGCCCAGAAGGGCAGCGAGAAGTGTCGCCACTCGCGCATTCGCTGGTTCTGAAAACTAGTTAAACACAAACACTGGTTGCAAACTGGTCTATACTTTGCATTTCTCAGCAGATTTTAAGTCGTTAGTATTCGCATACCTTGAATACAGCGTACTCTTATTATTGATCATTTTAACAGATCATATGTTATCGAAAGCTTACGAGCTTTGGAAGCAGCTTTTACTTTCTTCGAAAGAAAATTTTGAACGTACAATTTTTGAACTTTTAATGAAAGTGCGATGATTACTGCCACTGCCATGGTAATTAAAGACGGCGTTCCACATTTGCTTGCTAACACAAGTACGAAATGCTTATTAATCTCGTGGTGTTACTGATAGAAAACAGTTTCTGGGGTTTTACGTGCCAAATTACCATTATCTGATTACGAGGCGCGATGTAGTGGAGGACTCCGGATATAGTGCCTCCACATAGGGACTCCATCTAGTGCCTCGACAAGAAAAGTTGAAAATTACTTATCAGGTAGGCGACACAATCTCTCCAATGCTATTCACTGAATGCTTAGAAGTATTGAAGCTATTAGATTGGAATGGCTTACGAGTGAGAGTCAACGGTGAATATCTCAACAACCTTCGGTTTGCAGATGACATTGTCCTGATCAGCAATACTGGGGATCAATTGCAGCAAATGATTGAGGACTTTGACCGAGTAAGTGTAAGAGTAGTGTTGAAGATTAATATGCAGAAGACAAATGTAATATTCAGGACCTGGCAAGGAAAAAAAGAATTCATGATCGTCAGTCAACCTCCATACTCTATGTAAGAGTACATTTATCTAGGTCAATTAGACACAGGCGAGTCTGGTTACGAAAGGGAAATTTACAGGAGAATAAAAAAATGCGTTGGAGTGCATACGGAAGGCATACCAAATCCTGTCTTGAAGCTTACCACTGTCACTGAAAATAAAAGTGTAAAATCATTGCATTATACCGGTTCTAACATATGAGGCAGAAACATGGAGGTTGTCAAAGAGGCTCGACAACAGCTGAAGGACCGCGCAAAAAGAACGTAAATTTTAGGCGTACCGTTAAGAGCGGTGTGGATCAGAGAGCGAACAGCGATAGCCGATTGTCTAGTGGACATAAATTAATTATTGTGAATACTCTCAAGACCCACAGGACATTACAGAGGGCAGTGGGAAGACATGATGTGGTTGCGGCGCACTTTCTGAAGGTTGTTATTGTCGGCGATAGCGGGATGAAGGAGATGGCACTTGAGCGCCAAACCGGCTCTCCGACCTTTGACTGATGGTCCACGCGTGACGCGAGGATGGACGAAGTTTGCCCTTAAGGTCGCGATTAGCGTGATACGTTTTATTAAAGATACATAGAATTGATGCGCCGCACGGCGAGGTCAGGTAAACCAAGGGTTGCTTTCATGGAGGAGACACTAGCATGACGAGAATGATTGGACAAACGGGCGGCGCGGTTCTAAATGGACTCAAGATTGTTCGGGCGGGAAGCATGCCAAGGGCCCCGCGTGCAACAAGCACATTCGAGCTTGGCTCATATTAGTGCTTTGTATAAGGATTACTTTAGCGGTACTGTTGCAGATGAGAACTTGCTTTTTAAGAACTGCAGCATGCAATTAGCGTTGTTAGATACGAATTTCATCGGAAATTTCCTTGAAAGGGTGCCCATTATGTGAACACACACACATATATATATATATATATATATATATATATATATATATATATGAAGTGACGCTTATCAGTGGCGTAGTATTAAGGACATATACTACTGGGTTAAGATATTTTGAATGACGTGAGATTCGCATGCTTTTGCATTTAGTTAAGTTGAGCTGCATTAGCCAGTCAGAGCACCAAGAAAAAATGTTGTCCAGGGGTGCTATGCAGGATGTGCAGAGTTTGGCGAAACTCGGAATCTTCACGAGCTCTGGCAACCCCCAAGATGAAAGAACTAATAATACCAAGACAAATTTCGTCCCTCGGCACGCCTCCAATTTCATTGGTTTACTTACATTCACCCCTCTAGGTGGCTATCAGCCCTTGGGCGTTGCTTTTGGGTGGCGGACAAACTGGAGCTCACGTGATCGTACCTTCGGTGCATGGTTGGTGCCTTATTTCCGTTATTTGTCGTTCCACCGCGTGCATTACATGCACAAGCAAATTTTAAATGCGCTTAGTACAATATTATTAGTCACTTTAATGTGGCTTATAAGTAATCTAAAGTTTACAAGATGTGCACTGAATGTGTATTAGACTAATTCGTAATTTATTACGTTTCGCTGGCTAATTACTTTCTTCTGGATTGGCGCGGCTCACTACGTGTTTGCGGTCGCATTTCCGAGCGTATATTGGTGGGCGCCTGGTTTTCGCACTGGGCTTTCAAGAGATCGCTCGTTGCTCGCGCTAAAGTGAGGCTGCGAGACGAAGTGAGCGTCGGGTAGTGCAGATGTGGTTTGTGGCGCACTTACCGTGTAAGCACGCCGGAATAAAGGAAAACACTCATACAAGCAAAGCGTCAGAAAACTACACGTTATTTTCTTCTTGTGATGTACCTTCATACCGGGTAGCGCTGAGCGATAGCTTCTAACAACCGCAGGAAAGATTCTTCATAGTTGGTAGCTCCGAGCGATCCATGGCTTCCAAGAAAGGCAAGAAATTCTCTTTGCAGCATGCGTGGCCGTTAATTGACTAAAACCATATCCATGTCAGGTGAGACTCCATTAGCGGCGCAGTTGGCCGCTACCCACCGCTGACGACGTGGCGCTTCGCTTTTTGACAGTAACTTCAGATTTTTCTTTTTGCGTTTGTCCGCCCGTGATAGGGTCCACAAGTTCACGTTGTGGTTGACTTTGTCTCAATCGAGATTGAACCACGCGCCGTTAGCTTCCACTAAATCTGGGATACAGTTGTATGCGGCGCACTCGTCACTGTGAATAATGGTCACCGGTTGAACAGTGGCTTCAGTAATGGGGCCTAGCGTCGCCGCGTCTTGTCGGTCGACCTTGAAAAAGTCGCAGATCCTCTGCGGCCACGCAGACCATGCCGAAGACCCATAGTCCGCGATCTGCAACACGGCGGTGATTTTGGCGGCTCGGCGGAACCTTGTCGCCCATCATCAAGCGGCCTCGAGCGTACTTTTGCTTGCCGCGAAGAAGGCTTCGCGGCAAGGAAAAGAAGGTTTCGTCAATTTGCAATGTCTTCCCGGGACCACCGAGCGGAGATCACGCTAGCAGCACGTCGCTTACTACCTCACGGGCGTAGTTCCTCCTGTCGGCGATGGCGGGCTCCTACAGACTAAACGAGTCGCCGGTCATCTCCTTCAACAGCCACATGCCCTCGCTTTTGTTCACACAGTACGTGAACCAAATCACTTGCCGCCTCGAGAGATGGACGTTCGGACGACCGAGGCGGTCCGTGTTGGTGAAGTAACTTCCTTCGCCTCTCTGCCCGTGCAATGCAGCGGTACTGGGTAACTGCGACAACTGCTTTCGGCACCTGTTGCACCGGAAGGCAGCCTGGCATCTATCCTGAGTCTTCCTATATAATGTGACGACTTCGCCTTCGCAGCATCGTTGGTCCGGGTTGAACCCCAGGCCCTTGCAGGTGCCGCAGTAATGCGATGACGCCGCCAGACCTGGCCTGGCGCTGGGTCACGGTGGACGCACAGCGCTTGAAGCCGGAGCGAGCCAAAGCGATCGCAGGAACTCTTGCTCCGCAGCCCAGTCACACCAATCTGTGCTCGAAAAGCTTGATTTAACCGCCGCGATGTTCCCGCAGAGGAGGGTCTTCGCCTAACCCGTCGCACACCCAGCGCCCTGATGTTTTGAAAAGGCGAAAATGACGCTCAAACTTTACGTTGGCCATGTAGGTGAACGGGTCCTGACAATGATGTTGACGCTTGTTGCCGCTGGATGCCATCACACAGGCTGCTGCTGCTGCTGCCGCCGCCTTGTTACCGAGTTCCACTTGAGGGGGGGGGGGGGGGGGGGGGGGAGGGAGGGTTCGTGATTGTACGAGTTTGGCACGAGTTCGCCTGTCATCAAAACCATAGATCACGCGCCGCGCGAGGCGTGTAACTCTTGTGCGCGCAGCCTCCGCGGTTGGACCGCGCCAACTTATTTTTGGGCAAGACCGACGCGGTGCTGAGCTCAGCGGCATATCTTGACCGCCGGCATAGAACACGCACAACGCACTGTAATCGTTGATGTACTGAGCACCACTATCAAATACAAAGCGTCGACCGTCGCTGGCATTAGATACATTTTCTCGGGCGCTACGTCACCGCAATGCAGGCAATGAAACCGTGTTGTGGGCAATGAAACCCCACAACACGGTTTCATTGCCTGCATTGCGGTGACGTAGCGCACAGCAAATGATTACCGGCACGTAACTGTAGCTGCTTGCAAGGCGTCGATGCGCCGTGGCGGACGACAATGCTGAGGAGTGCGTAGGCATCTCCAACGACAACATAGCGCAGCTGTCGTTTGAGATGGCTGCTCTGTCATCGGCAATATACAGTTTTAGAATAGCGTTTATCACCTTACGTACGTTAAACGTAAGCACCTTTGCAGGAAGTTACGATGCGCGTCCTTTCAAGTCTTTTAGTTTACCGTCATCATCATCATCATCATCATCATCATCATCATCAGCCTAGTTACGCCCACTGCAGGGCAAAGGCCTCTCCCATACTTCTCCAGCTACCCCGGTCATGTACTAATTGTGGCCATGTTGTCCCTGCAAACGTTTTAATGTCATCCGCCCACCTAACTTTCTGCCGCCCCCTACTAGGCTTCCCTTCCCTTGGAATCCAGTCCGTAACCCTTAATGACCATCGGTTATCTTCCCTCCTCATTACATGTCCGGCCCATGCCCATTTCTTTTTCTTGATTTCAACTAAGATGTCATTTACCCGCGTTTGTTCCCTCACCCAATCTGCTCTTTTCTTATCCCTTAACGCTACACCTATCATTCTTCTTTCCATAGCTCGTTGCGTCGTCCTCAATTTCAGCAGAACCCTTTTCGTAAGCCTCCAGGTTTATGCCCCGTACGTGAGTACTGGTAAGACACAGCTGTTATACACTTTCCTCTTGAGTGATAGCGGCAACCTGCTGTTCATGATTTGAGAATGCCTGCCAAACGCACCCCAGCCCATTCTTATTCTTCTGGTTATTTCAGTCTCATGATCCGGGTCCGTGGTCACTACCTGCCCTAAGTAGATGCATTCCCTTACCACTTCCAGTGCCTCGCTACCTATCGTAAACTGCTGTTCTCTTCCGAGACTGTTAAACATTACTTTAGTTTTCTGTAGATTAATTTTCAGACCCACCCTTCTGCTTTGCCTCTCCAGGTCAGTGAGCATGCATTGCAATTGGTCTCCTGAGTTACTAAGCAAGGCGATATCATCAGCGAATCGCAAGTTGCTAAGGTATTCTCCATCAACTTTTATCCCCAATTCTTCCCACTCCAGGTCTCTGAATACCTCCTGTAAACATGCTGTGAATAGCATTGGAGATATCGTATCTCCCTGTCTGACGCCTTTCTTTATTGGGATTTTGTTGCTTTTTTTGTGGAGGATTACGGTGGCTGTGGAACCGCTATAGATATCTTCCAGTATCTTTACATATGGCTCATCTACACCCTGATTCCGTAGTGCCTTCATGACTGCTGAGGTTTCGACTGAATCAAATGCTTTTTCGTAATCAATGAAGGCTATATATAAGGGTTGGTTATATTCCGCGAATTTCTCTATCACCTGATTGATAGTGTGAATATGGTCTATTGTTGAGTAGCCTTTACGGAATCCTGCCTGGTCCTTTGGTTGACAGAAGTCTAAGGTATTCCTGATTCTATTTGCGATTACCTTAGTAAATACTTTGTAGGCAACGGACAGCAAGCTGATCGGTCTATAATTTTTCAAGTCTTTGGCGTCCCCTTTCTTATGGATTAGGATTATGTTAGCGTTCTTCCAAGATTCCGGTACGTTTGAGGTCATGAGGCATTGTGTATATAGGGCGGCCAATCTTTCTAGGAGAGTGTTCCCACCATCCTTCAACAAATCTGCTGTTACCTGATCCTCCCCAGCTGCCTTCCCCCTTTGCATAGCTCCCAAGGCGTTCTTTACCTCTTCCGGTGTTACTTGTGGGATTTCAAGTTCCTCTAGCCTATTCTCCCTCACCTTATCGTCATGGGTGTTACTGGTACTGTATAAATCTCTATAAAACTCTTCAGCCACTTGAACTATCTCATCCATATTAGTAACGATATTGCCGGCTTTGTCTCTTAACGCACACATCTGATTCTTGCCTATTCCTAGTTTCTTCTTCACTGCTTTTAGGCTTCCTCCGTTCTTGAGAGCCTGTTCAAGAGCTGGCAGAACTTAGAAAGTTCTGCCAGCTCTATTCTAGCTGTAGGGTTAGAGGCTTTCATACATTGGCGTTTTTTGATCAGATCTTTCATCTCCTGCGATAGCTTACTGGTTTCCTGTTTAACGGCGTTACCACCGACTTCTATTGCGCACTCCTTAATGATGCCCATAAGATTGTCGTTCATTGCTTCAACACTATGGTCCTCTTCCTGGGTCAAAGCCGAATACCTGTTCTGTAGCTTGATCCGGAATTCCTCTAGTTTCCCTCTTACCGCTAACTCATTGATTGGCTTCTTATGTACCAGTTTCTTCCGTTCCCTGCTCAAGTCAAGGCTAATTCGAGTTCTTACCATCCTATGGTCACTGCAGCGCACCTTGCCGAGCACGTCTACATCTTGTATGATGCCAGGGTTCGCGCAGAGTATGAAGTCGATTTCATTTCTAGTCTCACCATTCGGGCTCCTCCACGTCCACTTTCGGCTAACCCGCTTGCGGAAAAGGTATTCATTATCCGCATATTATTCTGTTCTGCAAACTCTACTAATAACTCTCCTCTGCTATTCCTAGAGCCTATGCCATATTCCCCCACTGACTTGTCTCCGGCCTGCTTCTTGCCTACCCTGGCATTGAAATCGCCCATAAATATACTGTATTTTGTTTTGACTTTACCCATCGCCGATTCCACGTCTTCATAGAAGCTTTCGACTTCCTGGTCATCATGACTAGATGTAGGAGCGTAGACCTGTACAACCTTCATTTTGTACCTCTTATTAAGTTTCACAACAAGACATGCGACCCTCTCGTTAATGCTATAGAATTCCTGTATGTTACCAGCTATGTTCTTATTAATCAGGAATCCGACTCCTAGTTCTCGTCTCTCTGCTAAGCCCCGGTAGCACAGGACGTGCCCGCTTCTTAGCACTGTATATGCTTCTTTTGGCCTCCTAACTTCACTGAGCCCTATTATATCCCATTTACTGCCCTCTAATTCCTCCAATAGGACTGCTAGACTCGCCTCACTAGATAACGTTCTAGCGTTAAACGTTGCCAGGTTCATATTCCAATGGCGGCCTGTCCGGAGCCAGGGATTCTTAGCACCCTCGGCAGCGTCGCAGGTCTGACCGCCGCCGTGGTCAGTTGCTTCGCAGCTGCTGGGGACTGAGGGCCGGGGTTTGATTGTTGGGTTCATATAGGAGGTTGTGGCCA
Organism: Dermacentor andersoni; assembly: GCF_023375885.2. Lineage (NCBI taxonomy): Eukaryota > Metazoa > Arthropoda > Arachnida > Ixodida > Ixodidae > Dermacentor > Dermacentor andersoni. The sequence goes on from NC_092814.1 coordinate 17,892,676, forward strand.
AGTACTGCACCAGGGTGGCCAATCCTGCTCTGGTGAGAGAGTGCGTTACCGGTTCTGGTCACCGGGATCAGGCCGCACTCCAGGCCTGTTTGTGCAATTTTCTCAACACACGGTTTTTTTTTGTATTTTCCGGTGGGGAATTGTGCGGCATCGAAATTTGAATCACGGTCCTCTTGAACGGGAGGCGGATACTCTACCGTCCCCGCAGGAGTTAAATTAAAAATTAAATTATGGAGTTTTACGTGACAAAACCACTTTCTGATTATGAGGCACGCCGTAGTGGAGGACTCCGGAAATTTCGACCACCTGGGGTTCTTTAACGTGCACGTAAATCTAAGTACACGGGTGTCTTCGCATTTCGCCCCCATCGAAATGCGGCCGCTGTGGCCGGGATACGGTCCCGCGACCTCGTGCTCAGCAGTCTAACACCATAGCCGCTGAGTAACCACAGCGGGTCCCGCAGGAGTTGTACGCCTCATTTAACCTACAGTGGTGCCCTATTTGATCAGTCAAGGTGGACCAATCTGAGCTCGGTTATACCGCACGGATGGCACTCGGCTAGAGAACCTGGTATTTATGACCTGCACATGTGTGGCCATACATAATTGAAGATATATATGGTTTTTTTTTTTCTTTTTTTTGAGGAGGGTACCCGTACAGTGGTAAAATAAAGGAAAAGGCATTAAAAAGAAAGAAAGAAAAAAGAAAGAAAAAGCGGGAAGAAAAAGGAACATGACAGGCGATTTGAACTCGTGACCATTGGATGTTGCCCGGAAAGATAGCTCAATCGGTTGGTTCGTCAGTCCCCAGGTTACTTTGAAGCGCCATAGCTCCTGCTCCGAGCCTCATATTTACGTGGAAACGGACTGATGTTGTCCGCGGTAGTGGTTGGAAGGCATACTTCTTTGGAAAAATGGCCGCCCGAGGAGAAGAGCGAGCTCGAGCGGCTTTAGAGACTAGGAAAACTGGCTTAAAATATTTAGACTTGAGGGAAAGCTTCGTGTACAAACTATAACACGGCAATCAGCACTCGAATACGACGAGAGAAATTATTGAGATGTGGAAAATTCCCCTTGAAATAAATATGGTTTGCGAGACAAATGCTTGTAAGTATTGAACCTCTTAAAAGATGAGGGGGAAATATGCGCTCACCGAGAGGTCATCGTCTGCACGGGACCACCACCAGGCACCTTACTGAGATGGGGAGGGCTCTGTGCGCAAATGTAAACAAGACGTTATAAAAACAGGGCGCCGTCTGGTGTCTCGTGCCAAACGTATCCAAGCCAAGACGATCCATTAGCAACCATCCTGTTGTTCCTATGTGGACGCGTCTCATTGGGCCTACGGGTGCCAGAATCGCCGAACGATGTCAGAAAATGGACGGGCTATGCGCTCATAACTAACCTTTCAGGTGAGTTAAGAGAAAGCGAAAGCTCATTACAGTACTTACTGGTGATCAACGCGAGTCAGAGTGTAGCCATCACGAGAATTCACGCTGAAGCGGGAGCAATGGGTGCCGCCATGTTCGACGACGCTATTTCTTAGCGTCTGTAAACATTACGAACGTTATACTCGCAGAGTAACGTACGTTACCATAGTGCACGTAAACCGCAGAAGCCCAGTAACGTTCGGAGCATGCGCAATGAGAACGGCGCTATTTCTTTGCGTACGTAATGCGGTTGCGTTTGGTTGCAAACGCTATTCTAAAGCTGTCTGATGTGGCCATTCTCTGTTCATTAGGGAAATGGCAACGCAGCGCCGCGGTATTTCTGTTCACCGCAGGCGCTTCACTGAGGCTGTTAAGGTTAGCCGCTTTACCGACTAAAACCGACACTGAATCCATAGTTACGGGCATACAATTTCTCATTATAACACCTATAGAGAAATCTGGCACCATCGTCTACGGGAGTTTCTTAAAGGGCGCTGTGCCGTCCTGGGAATGACGGTATATGTGTATGCGAGGCTTGTCTTGGCTGGTGTTGTAAGAGGCTTCGTCTAAAATGTGGATATGGCTATACAAATAACGCGTTTCTAAAGTAAAATCTTCATAAGATGTTTCCATTCACGCAAATTGCATCTTTACTCACCTACAATTCATGACGAAGGGAAGAAAAGCAAGAACAGACGACAAACTGTTTCAAAGCGAGCGCGAATCTTGTCGTCTGTCCTTCAACTTTAGCGGCACGGGAGCGGCTGCAAGGCACCAGACGGGCGTAAAGGCGGCGATTTGTGGCGTTGACAGTCAAGACAGCACTGAACAAACTTTTGTACAAAATTGTACATGCCGCGCCAGTAGTAGCGGCGGCGAATTCGTTCGTACGTGTTGAAGACTCCGGCGTGGTCACGCTGCGGATCGTTGTGGAAAGCGGCACATATTTGTGACCTTAAGCTGCGGGGAATCGCCAGAAGCCACCGACGTGTAATTGCCTCGGTGGAGCAGCTGGTCACGAATGGCGAAATGAACTGCTTGGCGTCGGAGGGTTCGGGATACAGGAATGGTCGATGATCCAGATAGATAGTCGAAAAGAAAAGCGATCCACGGGTCACGACGTTGTGCGTTGGCAAAGGAGTCCATGTCGAGAGACGACACGGAGTGTGTGGAAGTTTTTCCGCAGGCCGAGTCTGGAGGTAAAGCTGAGCGAGACAGGGCGCCTGCATCTGAGTGTGTGCGTCCGTTGCGGTATACTACACGAATATCATACTCCTGGATGCGTAGTCCCCAACGGGCTACGCGGCCAGTGGGATCTTTCAAGTTGGCGAGCCAACAAAGCGCGTGGTGAACTGTGACCAATTCGAATGGGCGCCCGTACAGGTATGGTCGGAACTTGCCCAGTGCCCATACTAAGGCCAAGCACTGTAATTCACGCTGTAATTTGTCTCAGGCTTCGTCAGCGTGCGACTCGCATAGGCGACTGCGTATTCGGGGTAGCCGGGCTTTCGTTGGGCGAGGACGGCCCCCAGACCAACCCCGCTGGCATCTGTATGTACCTCAGTTGCAGCTGACTGGTCGAAGTGGCGAAGAATAGGTGGGGAGGAGGGAAGACGACGCAGCGTAGCAAAGGCGGAGTCACATGCAGGGGACCAGGAGGAGAGGGCGGCGTCACCACGTAGAAGCTGAGTCAATGGCGCCATGATCGACGCGAAATTCCGAACAAAGCGCCGGAAATAAGAACATAGGCCCACAAACCTTCGAAGTTCTTTGATGGTCTGAGGCTTCGGAAACTCAGCGACTGCTCGAAGTTTTGCAGGATCGGGTAGAACGCCGTGCTTGGACACAACGTGGCCTAAAATGGTGAGCTCTTGCGCGGCGAAGCGGCACTTCTTGAGGGTGAGTTGGAGGCCAGCGTTCGTTAGACAGGTCAAAACATGTCTGAGGCGGAGTAGGTGAGTCGGAAAATCAGGCGAGAAAACCACGACATCGTCTAGGTAACACAGACATATAGACCACTTGAGGCCACGCAGCGTGTTGTCCATGAGTGGTCCAAAGGTGGCAGGGGCGTTACAAAGCCCGAAAGGCATCACGTTAAATTCATATAAGCCGTCAGGCGTAATGAATGCGGTTTTCTGGCGATCGGCCGCAGTCATCGGGACCTGCCAATACTCTGAACGCGTCAAGGGACGAGAAGAATTCTGCTCCCTGAAGACTGTCGAGGGCGTCGTCGATGCGCGGCGAAGTATAGACGTCTTTGCGTGTTACCTTATTTAACCGACGCTGGTCGACGCAAAAGCAAATAGACGAGTCCTTCTTGCGAACGAGAACGACAGGAGATGCCCAGGGACTGTGCGAAGGTTGAATAACGTCACGGTGCAGCATATCTTCGACTTGGGTGGTAATGACACGACGCTCTTCGGCAGAGACGCGGTACGGTCGTTGACGTAACGGCTGATGTGAACTAGTGTCAATGTAGTGCTGCAGTTCCGACGTGCGGCCCAGGTGAGGTTGTGAAACGTCGAATGAACTTCTAAAGTGGTGCAGGAGATCAAAAAGGTCGGCGCGTTCTGCAGGTGTGAGGGTATCGGCGATGGCACCCGAGAACGCATCCCTGGACGTCTCCTCAAGCGCGGAAATCGAAAGAGTCTCCGGGGACGTCAACCAAAGGCGAAGAGTCGAGGAGTTCCACGAAGCCAAGGCATTCACCAACGAGCAACGTAATAGGCCCACAGAGGGGATTGTAAATGTATAAATTGCTGCAGCCGTCGGCCACGTCAAGTGTCGCGAAGGGTAGTGGGAGAGATTTACGGCTTATGAAGACGTCGGACGGTGTGAAGAGGACCGTTGCATCAGTGATGGCATCGCAAGAGACGGGTACGAGGGCGAAGGAGCCAGTTGGAATATATGTGTCCTAGCGCACGGTAAGTTTCGAAGAGCGGTCACAATCTTCGTCCAAGGGTGCGTCACAAGGGGAAAATTGCGCAGTCGATCACGCCTTTGTGACGAGATAAGAAGTCCCATCCGAGGATGACGTGATGCGAGCAGGTGAGAAGAACAATTCACTCTACGATGTAAACAATGCCGCGAATAAGCACACGTACAGTACAGGCTGCGTGCGGAGCGACGTGCTGCGCGCTTGCCGTACGAAGCGACAGTCCAGACAGCGGCGTGGTCACCTTGCGCAGCGAACGGCGCAGTTTGGCGGCTATCACAGAAACGGCTGCGCCGGTATCCACAAGAGCGAATGCAGGAAAACCTTCTACACAAATTTCGACCACGTTAGCAGGACAGCCGCGAGGACTTAGACAGTTCGAATGGGGCGCAGGTCTTGCCTCTTGAACTGCGACGTTCAGTTTTCCTGGTCAGGTGGTGCGGGTCGCCGACGCATTGGGGAGAGCGAGCGTCGGCGAGGGGATGGCGAGCGACGCGAAGGAAATTCTGGGCAGTCAGCACGAGCATACGGTTGGGGGGAAGAAGCGGTGTATTGGCGAACGGGCTGGCTGCCGTACTGGAAGGGCCGAGAGGCGTCGCCGAACGCTTGATGGCGACGGCGGCAATATCGGGCGACGTGTCCGGGAGTGCAGCAAGAATAACAGATGGGACGATTGTCAGGCGTCCTCCAAGGATTAGCTCTCGGTGCGGTCCAAGATGCAGCATGGGCTTCCGATGGCACCGGCTGGGACTGGGTCGCGAAAGCCGCCGGCGGAGGCCTGCGTACTGCCTGCGCGTACGTAAGAGGCGCGGCCACAGGCCGCACTGGCTGCGCATAGGTGAGCGGCGTGGCAACAGGCTGCACTGCCAGCGCAGAGTTGAGATTGCTGGCTGCAGGCAGCCGATGGTGTGCGGAAAGGACAACTTAAGCGACCTCTTCAAAAATTAGGGTGCGGAGCGTGTTTGGACGACGGGAGGTGGGCCCCTGAGCGAAGGGGACTAAAGAAAGTTGGTGGGCAACTTCCTAACGCACGAATTCCTTGAACCGCTGAAAGAATGAGGATGGTTCGTACATCGCAGCAACTTATTGCTCTAAAATGTGCAGACCTCCGTCATTTAATTCCATCGCAACGCAATAACGCGCCGTCATATTTGCACTAATTTCCCGTAAAATATAGACCTCAGTAATTTCCTTCCACGGTACGGCAATAACAGACCGTCATACTTAAAGGAATTGCCCGTAAAAAATACTGGCATTTTGTAATTCCTTTTCACGACACAACAATTACATGCAGTCATATTTACTGCAATTTTAGCAGCCTTCTTTTGCAAATTCTCGTACTGTGGTATTCGATAAAAAAGAACGTGCTAAATTCATTACTTATCATTATTTGGGTACCCAGTTGGTTCGAAATATGTCGTTCATTGCCCTTGCTGCAGAGTCTTCCTGTTTTACCAGGTTCTTTACACTTTATTACTAATTATACATTTCATCTGTGGCTACAAAAAGTGAAAGCACGCTGTGAAAAGGGTGGCTAGCATTAAAATAGTAGTAACAGTTGGTGCCACTATGAATGTATGTTAGCACTCATTCGAAGTATAATATGTCACTGCATCACAAGAAAGAAGGCAGGAAGCCTGTCTAAACAAATAAAAGAGGCCAATTCATAGAAAAATAATGAACAATTGTAACTGTATAGTGTAAGGCTACAAAACACCAATAAATGCCAATATCTCTGGCAAACTATGTTTATGTATGCATTTCGAACGATGTGTAATGTGTCGAGCAATACACAGGGACCACGTAGTATGAAAATGCCTTAGTTTGTTGCTTTTCTTTTTGGCAGTAATTTTAAGTTTTTAAGATGCTGCAATATATAGCAGAAGAAAGATGGCTAACAAGCTTAGTATAAGCGTCCACATACTAACTGCAATGAAAGCACGAGCAAGCACCTTATTCCGGAATACTGACAAGTTACGTTTCCGTCAGCAGAAATGCTGCTGACATAAACTACTACGTTAATTTCTACCTTCTCACCTACTACTAGGTGAGAAGGTAGAAAGTGATTGGTTTATTGCTGAAAACAATTTGCTTGCGGAGTTGAAAGAAATGCAGTTGAGGCTTTAGTTTCAATATTCGTGAAGTCCACGCTGGAGAGTATGGCAACATGCTTGGGCTGTGGGGCGGAAAATGAACACAGAGTGTGGAGCCTGACAATTTTTGCCCAGTACGCTCTCACTAGGCCACAATTCACTTTAGTTCTGACACTCGAAGAAAGGTGCTTGAGGTAGAGAAAATATATCGTACCCCGAGAGAGAGAATTTATTTGAAGGAAGGCATAGAGGTCGGCTTGAGTGAGCTAGCGTGCTCTAGCCAGCTACTCTGCACAGGGGGAGTGGGGAACGTAAAGACAGAATGATTACGTAGAAAAAGGATGCAGAACTATGAAGGCAAGTTCTCATGGTTATCAAGAAAGTTGAAAAAAGACATTTGGAAGTGCGATCCGCCTTCCAGAGCAAGTCAGAGCACACGCGCCGGCGCAGTTTAACATAACTCAAAGCAACAGAAAAGAAAAAGAAACTTAAGGCAAAACACTAGCACTAGCCTACGCGAACAATCAATAACACAGCATGGCAGTCAGATAACGCCTCCCTCACCGCCAACGATGTACTCCAGACACGCCTCATCACATAACAGTTCGGCGAGCATGTGTGTTATACTACAAGTGCAAAGTACTGCTTTTACCTTCACTATGGCCAATGTTTTATTTCAAGTAAGCGCAGCTCTTAAAACACCTTTAAATTCAAAACGTACTCACCCAACTGAAGCGTCTCGAGACAAAAAAACACCACCGCCCGTAACAGTCCGTGAAGATGGTCGAACACCGGAGCTGTGTTAGTTTCACCGACTGTTACAGCATGCAAGTCAAACTTCGCAGTCTATGTTGTAAATTTTTTGTTTCACCATTCTTTCATCTCAGTTTCGTTTTTGCGTGCTTCGTGGGGTGATCATGGTTTAGGAGTACTTTTTTTTAGGTTTCTGTGTTCTGTAATTTGCCAAGCTTTTTTTTTTCGAATGCTAGTTTCTCCGCCCCTTTTTTGCGCGCCAGTAACGAGAGCAAGGTTTGGCGTGAAATGAAATACATCTGATTGTTTTTTATTCATTTTGTGTATAATGTATTCGCTTGGTCTTGCGCTGTCTCTTCTAATGTTTGATCTTGAGTGCTCGTCTCTTCTGTGTGCATTGCTCGGTGTGCTTCCACCGCTTTGTCAGGAGGCGTTGAATGTTGCATTGCTTGCTCTTGAGTTGAAAGCAGATGACGGCGTTTACATTTCATAATCACAGCCTTGTGCTTCAAAATTAAATCTGGCCGTCACGTAAGACAATGAATGGCTCATACCCCCGTAAACGCGACTTGCCCATTACGACGACAGAAGTGAAATTCTACGCTGGAATGACGATCAGCAACGGAGCCAGCTGTGGAAGAAGACGACGACGAACGCGTTCGTGCGCTATCGGGCGCCAGCTGTGGAAGAAGACGGCGACGCTCATCGCTGGTGATGAGTTTTAGCGAACTCCGACAGCGACGCCGCAGTGTCCGCATAAACAGCTTCGCTGTAAAAAGCACAGCCCTACCCCCCCCCCCCCCCTTTCTCCAGTAAAGTGGTGGAAAAATAGAAATCTGTTGCTGCCACCACGCTCGCTGGCTCACGTTTTTACCCAGGAGCAGACACTGGCGGATGTTTCCTGCAGCATCTGTTACAGCGGAGGCCAGGCTTGTCTGGGCAGGCGGCGGAAAATGTGCGCATGCGCGCTGTGCGAGCCCTCACGATTGTTGTTTCACTGCCACCTTCTTGCGGAGCTTTCTTGCTGCGTTTCGCGTCGGCACCGCGCCTGACCGAGCGAATGAGTGACGGATAAAAGCGAATGCGGAGCGCAGCGAGTGATGAACACCGGAATGTACGTTAGTTAAAGGATGAGTTGTGACCATAAGCGCTAACAAATTGTAATCTGTTAAGAAGGAAGGGTTCAATCCACTTAAAAAGGTTTAAGTCAAGAACTCAGCTTGTGAAGTAGCACCTGATGACACACTTTGTCTAATGCCTTGGAGAAGTCCAGGAATATGCAGTCCGCGTTGGATGATTCATGAAGAATATGGCACAGGTTATGAGTGAATGACAAGAGCTGAGTTTCATATGAATATATTTTACGAAAGCCATGTTGTGCAGATGTGAAAAATGCATTACCTTCAAGAAAACTAACTAATCATTTAAATATTACATGCTCAAGTGTGTGAAGCATGTGCTAGTGCGCGAAATGGGGTGGGAATTAAAGGATGGAGTTATAGTGCCAGACTTATGGAGCGGAACCACCTTCCCAATTTTCCAGTGTGTATGAAGACTAGATGTGTCAAGAGATTGCAGGAAAATTTTCGTTAATAAAATACAACTATAGACCCACTCTTCAAATATTTAGCACATATAGACTCGTAACTAGGAGATACACTGTTACGTGATGAATCAGTTAGTTTAGCAAGACCTCATACATCAACAATGATAAGATACATAAAAGGAAAATCAACATGGTATCGATCTGGTAGCTGTACGTTTGAAACAGGCCAGGCGTTTTTAACAAACGTGTCGTTTAATGTTGTAGCACACAGGTAGTAAGCAATGCTGTCGCCATTATGGCTTTCAAGCGCAACGAATCAGTCGCGTACTGCATTTAGGACACGCAAACATTTTCGAACATTGTCCTTCAGCAGAGATGGCAGAGTTGTTGACACGATGATAGTCTTGGTGGATTTGAGCGCTTGAGGCTAACTGATAGGCGGCCCACCTGGTAGTAATCTGCGAGAATTTAGCTAAACGATCAAACGTTTGTTTTTGTTCGATAAGCGCTTAAGGCTAAGATTATACCAAGGGGCACGTGGGTTAGTCGCAATGCTCCGCTTAGGGATGTATTTATCTGTTAGTCGGTGCACTTTGTTTTTAAAGAGAGCCCAGTTAGCTTCAATTGACCGGTTGCCAAAACCTGTTAAGAAGCAGTCGAGAAACGTGGCTAGATCGCTATTAATGGCCTGAAACTTAGCTCGGTTGTAGTCTAGCATTGTTTTGCTTACCTTCTCAGCTTTAGGATGCGGTGTGTGTAGGTAAAAATTAAATAGAACGTGATCACTGATTCCTGGTAAATGAACAGGGTCAGATACGAAGTCTCGATTAGTTGTTAATAATAAATCAAGGGTGTTTGCACCGTTAAGGTATACTCTGGTTGCATCTGTTACTAGCTGAGTTAGAATAAAGAACAGATGTCCAAAAATTCCTGAGCCTCGACAGAGGGCGTCTACAGATGCAGCGGTTGAGAGACCCATATAACTCTCGTAAACTTAAAGTCTCCTATAAAAAAAGGCAATGATGGGAAACGCATGCGGATAAGATTAGTTGCGTAGTGCAATTCATTAACAAACGAGGATGGGTGAGTGGGAGAGCGATAAGATACTCCTAGGATTATTTTTAGATGACGGCGTGTAAGTGATACAAAAGTAATTTCTAGGTCACTGTGAATAGTAATACTTGAAGACAGAATTTGTTTACTGATTGCAAGTAATACGCCACCGCCGCGTCTAGCTGTGCGGTCACATCGATAAACAGAAAAAAGATGGGCGTCATGAAAAATCACGGAATCGTGAACATGCGCCGAAAGCCATGTTTCTGTTAAAGCAATGATATGAGCTGAGTAGGTATCAATAGCAGAAGACAGCGAAGCATGCTTGTTAAGCACACTTCTAACATTGGCGTACAGGATTGACACGCGATGATTGTCCATCACCCCTCGTGCGTCCTGTTGGGGTCTCGGTGCTGACGCCCGTTATTGCAAATGGGTCGCAAGCCCCGAGGGTAGCGTTGGCCTGGCGGCCTGGGGCACTGGAAGCATCCGAAGGTCCCGGCAAAGCAAGAGAAGACTGGTAACAGAACAACTTGTTTATTCTAACATAGCAAAAGAGCGGCCTGTCAGGTCGACCGAAGTGGAGAGACGGGAGAGCACGTAACTCAACAGAAGAAATCGGAGCCTCTCTCCTGGCGTCCGGGGGCAGCTGCTCTTATACTCTCGGCGTCGCGGGCCAGAAGTAAAGTCACGGGATGAGCCCACGCGACGGCGGAGCATGAGCCCACGCGACGGCGGAGCATGAGCCCACGCGACGGCGGAGCACGGTCGAGCCGAGAGACATGTTGAGACGAGTGTAGTGACGCATCGCCAACCCGCCGACGGACAGACCTCCTGGCTCCTCACTTGGGGAGCTCCGCTCCCCGGCTGCCGCGCTTTGACAAGCGTGGGCACACACACACACACGCACATACGAAGACACGTGGCACTGAAACACGCCTGGACACGCTTGGCGGGGAGGCGTTGCGGCGGCGTCGAACGGGCCAAAATGTCCGCCGCTTTGAACGAAGCCCCGGCGTCCGTTGCATCCGCGCCGGCATTACCGCGCGTTGTAGGCGAAACGTAACAGACCGCCCCGCCGGGGGAAGGAGATCCCGATGGTCAGGGGACTGCATCCGCTGTCCGGAGGGATGTCGCTCGATGATGCTCATAACCGAAGTCGGGCGTCCTTTGGCGTTTCTTGAGCGCAGCGCACAGAGAAGGCCTCGTTCTCACGTTCAGGTGCACACAGGACACTGCAAAGTGACTTCGGGAGAGTTGACATTTTTGTTCTCGTTTCCGGCAAGCGTTAGAACTACGCCGAAAGTCAACCGCTCAGTCAGCAAGCACGGCACAACCCTCACTAAGCCCTGCCAGGCTCTTTCCCCTTTTATACTGCTGCCTAGTTCCTTACAGTAGTTTAGCAGCACTCAGAACGCGTCCACAAATCGGAAAATTGCACTAGAAAGCACATCATCACTTTGAAACACTATACAAAAGCAATAGGTTAAAAAAAATCCTGCCTCAGGAAGAAAAACATCAGTAACAAGCAATTTTGAGGCTGATTCCCACGTTAGGGGCTTCGACTTAAGCCATCGGCGTTACCGTTGAGACTCCCCTTTTTGTAACGCACCTCAAAGGAATATTGTTGCAAAGCGAGGCTCCAGCGCAGGAGGCGGCCATTTTTGGGAGAGATGGTTTGCAGCCATTGGAGAGGGCAGTGATCCGTCTCAATGATAAACCTCGAGCCAGCTAGGTAACATGACAATTTCTGAACGGCCCACACGATACACGCACACTCTTTCTCGGTGGCGCTGTACGCCTGCTCACGACTCGTCAGCTTACGACTAGCATACAGGACGGGGTGTTCTACTTCTCCATTTTCCCGTTGGCACAGTACAACGCCCATGCCTCGCTCACTAGCATCACACTGAACAACGAACCCTTTTGTGTAGTCGGGCGATCGTAGCACAGGCTGGCTTGTTAGGGCGCTCTTTAGGGCGCTAAAAGCTCTTTCCTTTGTCTCATCCCAGACGACTGTTTGCGGCTCTGTCTTTCTTAGAGCATCCGTCAAGGGAGCCGCGATATCAGAGTACCTGGGGATGTACCTCTGATAGTAGCCGGCGACACCTAAGAACGACCGAATATCGGTCTTCGTGCGCGGTTGCGGGAAGTCTCGCACAGCGGCCACCTTTATTTCAGAGGGGCGGCGACGACCCCGACCAATCACGTGTCCGAGGTAGACAACCTCGGCCTGTGCTAACTGGCACTTGGGAGCCTTGACTGTCAAGCCCGCATCGCGCAGGCGGGTTAGCACTGCCCGCAAGTGCGCCATATGCTCAGGCCAGGATGCGGAGAATATCGCTACGTCGTCTAGATACGGTAAAGCGAATCCTTGCTGTCCCCGCAACACTTTATCCATGAGGCTTGAAAAGCAGTATGGCGCGTTCTTCAAACCAAAACTCAAAACTTTAGGACGGAATGTCCCCATTGGTGAAATGAACGCCGCATACCTACTAGCCTCTTCTGTAAGTGGAACCTGCCAATAACCCCTGACAAGATCTAGGGTGGAAATAAACTGAGCGCTACTCACTCTCTCAAGGCGCTCCTCGATGTTAGGGATCGGATAAATTTGATCCTTAGTGATGGAATTAAGCCTGCGGTAGTCGACGCAAGGACGAGGTTTCTTGCCCGGTACCTCAACTAAAATCAAAGGGGAGGTATAATCACTCTCACCCGCTTCAATAACACCGAGCTGTAGCATTTTCTTTACCTCAGCCTCCATAATATCGCTCTGGCGGGGTGACACCCGGTACGCCTTGGATCGTACTGGCTCTGGGGAGGTAAGTTCTATGTCATGAGTAAGGACAGAAGTCCTACCAGGCCTCTCAGAGAACAGACCTTGAAACTCTTGTAAGAGCTGGTGTAGTTCGGTTTTCTGCTCAGGCGACAGCGATGCTTTACTTATTAAGTCACTAATGACTTGATCGGTGTCTTTCCTGTTCGTCACTGAGCCTAGTCCCGGAAGCTCGACCGGAAGCTCTTCGGGAACGTTTACCATCATGCACACCACTGCTTCCCGTTGCTTATAGGGTTTGAGCAGATTACAGTGGTAAACTTGCTGTGCTTTCCGCTTTCCTGGCAGACTCACCACGTAGTTAACGTCCGACAGTTTTTGAACAATCCATGCTGGGCCCTCCCACTGCACGTCGAGTTTGTTCTTTAGCGATGTGCGCAATATCATGACCTCATCGCCCACCTCAAAACGACGGGTCCTGGCTGTCCGATCATAATAAACCTTGGCCCTCTGCTGGGCCTTTGCCATTGCTTCACCTGACAACTCCTGTGCCCTTCTTAAGCGTTCGAGGAGCTTAAGCACGTACTCTACCACGACTGGGTCGTCGCCCCTGCCTTCCCATGATTCTCGAAGCATGCGAAGCGGAGATCGCAGCGAGCGACCGTACACCAGCTCAGCTGGCGAAAACCCCGTAGCCGCATGCGGCGCGGTCCTTAATGCAAACATCACTCCAGGCAGACACAGCTCCCAGTCAGTTTGATGTTCAAAACACAATGCTCTCAACACGCGCTTCATGACGGAGTGGAGCTTCTCAACGGAATTCGACTGGGGGTGGTGCACTGAGCTGTGTAACAGTTTTACCCCGCACCTTTCGAGAAAGGCTGTCGTCAAAGCGCTAGTAAACACTGTGCCCTGATCTGACTGGATTTCTGCAGGAAAACCAACTCGCGCAAATATGGACAGTAGTGCATTGACTATCTCAACGGAGCTGAGTTCTTTAAGCGGCACTGCTTCAGGGAACTTTGTCGCTGGGCAGATCACAGTCAAAATGTGTCGGTACCCCGTGGCTGTTACCGGCAGAGGTCCCACTGTATCAATAACGAGCCGTCTAAAAGGCTCCGTAATGATAGGTACCAACTTCAACGGCGCCCTCGATTTGTCCCCTGGCTTGCCCACCCGCTGACAGGTGTCGCATGTCTTCACAAAGTGGTCTGCGTCCCGAAAACACCCTGGCCAATAGTACTCTTGCAAGAGACGGTCCTTAGTTTTCTTAACTCCTAGGTGTCCGGACCACGAACCCCCATGCGACAAGCGCAACAGATCCTGACGATAGCATTGAGGCACGATCAGCTGATCGAACTCCACTCCCCTGCGGTCTAGATACTTCCGGTACAGGACCCCACCTCTTTCCACAAAGCGAGCATTTTTCTTGGCGATACCTTCCTTGACAATGCAGCGTATGTTTTCTAGGCTGCCATCCTTCTTTTGCTCGGCTATCAAAGCCGACCGGCTGACTTTTAGCAACCTGTTTAGTCCGTCTGACGTAGGCGCGATGAGCAAATCTGGAGACAGCTCTTCTAACCTTCCCGTGTCGGGATTTTCCTCTCCAGTATCTGGTGCCTTTAACGCTACAGGCTCAATTTTATTCAGTTCGGGCGTGCTCTGAATACCAGCTTGCTGCGCCTCTGACCCTTTTTCATCGTTCAACAACGTCGGCCCCGCAACTACCGCCTTTGCAGCGAGCTCCCGAATTTTCGATCTGGTTAAGGCCTGAACGCTAGCCTCGCCAAACAAAAGCCCCTTCTCGCGCAGGAGGTGATCGGACCTGTTCGAAAATAGGTACGGGTACTGGGGGGGCAGCATAGATGACACTGCGGCCTCCGTCTCAAGTGCTCCGAAAGGTCCTTCAATAAGCACTTTTGCTACCGGCAGACACACGCTATGAGCTTCCACTGCTTGCTTGATCCATGCGCACTCGCCCGTGAACATATCGGGTTCTACGTAAGAGGGGTGAACTACATCCATTGTAGCTGCGGAATCGCGAAGCACTCGGCACTCTTTCCCGTTCACGAGGAGGTCTCGCATGTAAGGCTCGAGAAGCTTCATGTTCTCGTCAGTGCTGCATAAAGACAAAAACACGACTTTTGTTTTTGTTTCTGGACACTGCGCCGAAAAGTGACCCGGCTTCTGGCACGTATAACAAACGCGCGCTTGCCTCGTCTCGAACCGCTTTCTGCGTTCGGCTTCGGTTGCCGCCGTCTCCTTACGTTCGGTCGGACTGCTTTCACTCGCATCCGCACTACGTGTGTCCCCCTTTGCTCTCATGGGCGTGAACTTTGGCCTCTCAAACTTGGAGCCAAATTCACCCTTTTGACCGTCCTTAGCTCCACGAGCCCGACGCGTCACAAACTCCTCGGCTAGCTCAGCGGCTCGAGCCACCGTACTAACGTCTGGCCTATCCAAGACCCAGTACCGCACGTGCTCAGGTAACCGACTATAAAACTGTTCTAGCCCGAAACACTGCAGAACTTTCTCGTGGTCACCAAACGCTTTCTCTTCTTTGAGCCACTCCTGCATGTTTGACATAAGCCTGTAGGCAAACTCTGTATATGACTCACTTTTGCCTTTCTCATTTTCCCGAAACTTCCGACGGAACGCCTCCGCTGACAGCCTGTACTTTTTTAGCAGACTCGATTTCACTTTGTCGAAATCCTCTGCCTCCTCTCTATTCAAGCGAGCGACTACGTCGGCCGCCTCGCCGGGTAGCAAAGTGAGCAAGCGCTGTGGCCACGTTTCCCGAGAGAACCCCTGCTTCTCGCACGTTCGCTCAAAGTTAACCAGGAACAAACCAATGTCCTCTCCAAGCTTAAACGGCCGCATCAGGTCAGTCATTTTGAACAATACTCGTTCTCCTGCACCGTGTGCCTGACTTCCATTACGAGCGCGTTCCATCTCTAACTCGAGACGCTTCATTTCCAAAGCGTGTTCGCGCTCTTCTTTTTCTTTCTGTTCTTTAAGTTCACGCTCCTGTCTCTCTTTCTGTTCTTTAAGTTCGCGCTCCTGTCTTTTTGCCGTCTCCCTCTCCTCAATGGTCTCAAGGCATTCCGACAGCTCGTCATCCTCAGCTTCTAACTCAAGAATAGCCCTTAGCAGTTCTGGTTTTCTGAGTTTGTCTGAGACATCCAGACCCAACTCTCTTGCAAGCTCCAGCAATTTCGGTTTGCGCAACGACTTCAAATCCATGGCTGCTCTGAATGCTGCTTTCTCTACTGCCTACTATTGTCTTGCCGCAAACTAACCCGGCAGCAACGACAACCACAATTACCAGCTCTGTTTCTGACACTAACAAAAGCCTGGCAAAACTCAGAAGAAGAAAGTCCCGCACTCACCAAACCTCGCAGCCAAGAATTCAGCGCAGTCGTTCCGCTGCAGGCAACCAGTCATCACACAGGGCTCGTTGCACTGCTCCCGGATGGTCGTTGTGCTGCTCAGCATACATTCAACCGCATCTCTTCGCTGCTGGCCTCCGTTGTCGCGATCTCACCGCTGGCAACCAGTTGTTGGAAACTCGGTGCTGACGCCCGTTATTGCAAATGGGTCGCAAGCCCCGAGGGTAGCGTTGGCCTGGCGGCCTGGGGCACTGGAAGCATCCGAAGGTCCCGGCAAAGCAAGAGAAGACTGGTAACAGAACAACTTGTTTATTCTAACATAGCAAAAGAGCGGCCGGTCAGGTCGACCGAAGTGGAGAGACGGGAGAGCACGTAACTCAACAGAAGAAATCGGAGCCTCTCTCCTGGCGTCCGGGGGCAGCTGCTCTTATACTCTCGGCGTCGCGGGCCAGAAGTAAAGTCACGGGATGAGCCCACGCGACGGCGGAGCATGAGCCCACGCGACGGCGGAGCACGGTCGAGCCGAGAGACATGTTGAGACGAGTGTAGTGACGCATCGCCAACCCGCCGACGGACAGACCTCCTGGCTCCTCACTTGGGGAGCTCCGCTCCCCGGCTGCCGCGCTTTGACAAGCGTGGGCACACACACACACACGCACATACGAAGACACGTGGCACTGAAACACGCCTGGACACGCTTGGCGGGGAGGCGTTGCGGCGGCGTCGAACGGGCCAAAATGTCCGCCGCTTTGAACGAAGCCCCGGCGTCCGTTGCATCCGCGCCGGCATTACCGCGCGTTGTAGGCGAAACGTAACAGTCCCTAAGTTGAGGCACGCGGTCGTCACCAGCACTATTGCTGCTGCTGCGGGTTGGAGCGCAGACGTGATCGACAGGTGCGTCATACATGCAGCATTTGTCGTTTCAGAACAGTTTGTTGTGGCGAAGCGTATGGATTTGTTTTCCGGGCTGGTTATTTCCGAATTCTAAATGCTTTCTTCGGGCAACACGGGTACCACTTGAGAAGTCTTCGCTGATAGTAATATTTCTTGACTTGAACTGATCACGCAGTGAGAAAATTGGTTCTCTCGTTTTGAAACTGTTAAAATTGGCAATGGTGGGTCGGCATTTGTTTCCTGAGAAAACATCCAAGCGGTGTGCACGCCCTATGGAATCAGTAAAAAAAAAGAAATTCATGGCTTCTGTTATGGTTGAAAACTATATGGATTCTGTTTGTTGCCAAGACTCTTTTCCATCCGTGATACTGAGAAAGATTAAGTTATTGCGCCGATACCTGTTCTCCATTTCATCCAGACGCGACTGTATCTGATTACTGCGAGCAGTTTGATTTTCCATTAATACTTTCGCATTAGAGAAATGCTCAGAAAATTGGTCCATTGTGTCGCATTTTTCTTCAAGTTCGTTATGTCTTTTATGTATGTTACTTATGTTGAATTCAATGCCTTTTTTGCCCATTCTTGATAGATTTAATGTCAGTAGCTAATTCTGTCTGACATGTTGAACTTTGAAAAGTACGAGAATGCACGTCTTTGAGCAACTCGAACGTAATTGTCGTTTGATCAGCGGGATTATCAGGTAGTGTAATATTTGATGTCCCATGCCACTGGTGAGCGTATCGGAGGTCCCGGGTTCTCTTAAACATCCCCTGACCGTAGTAACAACACAGCAGCAGAGAAGCATTCGCACACAGTGTCGCAAAAACCCGTGGGCACGGGAACAGTTACAAAAAAAAAAAACGATTGTCGCCTCTTTTAGCGTATAGTCAAAAGGGCGTAAATACCTTTCTCTTAAATTTATTTTACCCTCAACACCGAAGTATTGCAGAGGGGAGTGAGTAAAAAAACATAAGTAAGCAGAAAAGGTGTTTAGTTATTACAGCAAAATTGATTGGTTAATTGCATGCGGGAGTGTTGATGTTTGATAACGCCGAACGAAACTTTGAGTTGTCCTTAATTTTGATAAGGCCGACCGAAACTTTCAGTTGTCCTTAATTGTGACAACTGCGCCGGGAAGGTGGTTCCATTCCTGAGAGGTCCTAGGAATAAATTATTCGTGACAGGTTCTGGTGTGGCATTTAATTATTCCAACCTTATGGCTATGATCAACGCGAGAGGAAAAGTAGGTAGGAGATGATATAAGATTATCGCACAGGTAGGAATTGGGGAAATATAGTTTATGAAATAAAGCAAAGCGAAAGCACTTACGTCGGGCTGAGAGAGGAGCAAGTAGCAAAGAGTTTTTCATCGCAGTTACGCTTGATGTGCGGTTGTAATTGCTATAAATGAAGCGCGCGGCATTATTTTGGATTAGTTCAAGTGATTGAATAAGGGTTCCGAGGTGCGGGTCGCAGATGGATGAGGGGTACTCCATGTCACTCCTAATAAGCGTTTCTATAAGATTCGTTTTAATGATGTAGATTACGGAAAATGATTTGTTTCAGTAGAGATACCAACAGTCATTGAGGCATTGCGTAATCAAGGAGTAGAGACCGCTTACATAAATGCCCTGGAAAATATCTACAGAGATGCCATAGCCACCTTTATTCTACCCAAGGAAAGTAGGAAGATACCTATAAAGAAAGAGGTCAGACAAGCAGACACAATCTCTTCAATGATATTCACTGCGTGCTTGGAAGAAGTATTCAAGCTATTAAACAGGGAAGGCTTAGGAGTAAGGATCGGCGGCGAATACCTGAGCAATCTTCGGTTTGACGATGACATTGTTCTATTCAGCAACACCGCAGACGGCTTACAACAAATGATTGAGGGCCTCAACAGGGAGAATGTAAAAGTGGGGTTGAAGATTAATATGCAGAAGACAAAGATAATGATGAATAGCCGGGCAAAGGAACAAGAGTTCAGGATCTCCAGTCAGCCTCTAGAGTCTGTGAAGGAGTACGTTTACCTAGGTCAACTAATCACAGGGAACCCTGACCATGAGAAGGAAATTCATAGATGGATAAAAAATGGGTTGAAACTCATACGGCAGACATCGTGAGCTGCTGAGTGGAAGCTTACCGTTATCATTGAAAAGAAAGGTATACAATCAGTGTATTTTACTGGTGCTGACATATGGGGGAGACATGGAGACTGACAAAGAAGCTTGAGAACAAGTTAAGGACCGCGCAAAGAGCGATGGAAAGAAGAACGCTAGGCATAGCTTTAAGAAACAGAAAGAGAGCGGTTTGGATCAGAGGAAAAAGGGGTATAGACGATATTCTAATTAACATTGAAAGAAAAAAATGACGCTGTGCAGGTCATGTAATACGTGAAGTAGTGGACGCAGGAACAGGAATGAACGCACGTTTATTGAGTTAGTCGTTTAAGTAGTAAACTCTGGCGTGACGTCATGTCACTCAGGCATTGACGCATGCGCTCGTGGCGTGCGTGAATTGCTGACTTCACATCAATTCCTTCCCCTTAGGAGGAGCTCTAGAAATGGTCTGGCGCCTTGCGACGCCGGTTTGATCTGCGAACAGGAACTGCCAGAGGTCCAGCATTGGCAGTACCCGTGTCGTGCTCTTCCGGGCTCCAGTGTTGGCAGCTCCCGTTTCGTGCTCTTCGCTAGCCGAGGAATTTGGGCTGGTACCCGAAAAGCCCGCCAGAGGGTCTGCATCTTCGTCTGGTGGGGCTAACCCTCCGTTCCTTTCAGCGCCTTCCTCGTCCAACGATGTTGGTTGCTGAGCCTCCGCGCGGTGTCGTAGCTGATCTTCATGACGCTCACATAGTTCCCCATCCTCCGTCTTGACCGTGCTCAGGCGGGCGCCCCTGGTATTCTGTATCACTCCGGGTCTCCAGCTCGCACCTGCCCTATAGTCCTTGCACCAGACCGGTTGTCCGGGCGAATGTCTGCGCGGAAGTGCTCCTGCAGCAGAAAAAGGTCGTGACACCACATTATCCAGCAGAGTACGCGGTTCGAAACCAAGAAGCAAGAAGCCAGGTGTCTTTCCGTTTTGGAGTGGGGTGCGCCGATAACGCAGTAGCCATTGGGCCAGGTGTCTTTCAAGGGTACCATGCACGTTTTTGCGCAGACCTTCTTTAACAGTGCGCACTGCCCTTTCTGCCAGCCCGTTGGATTGCGGATGATACGGAGGAGATTGTAGGTGTACTCTGCCATTATCTTCCATGAATTGGCGGAACTGTCTACTTGTGAACTGGGCCCCGTTGTCGGAGACAACTGTTCGTGGCAACCCAAATCTGCTGAAAATGCCCCGTAACGCTTCAACAGTGTTATCTGCGCTGGTTACTTTAAGCGGAACAACCTCTATCCATGTGGTATGCGAATCCACTACGATCATCAACATTCGCCCTTGGACTGGTCCTGCGAAATCAACTTGGATTCTAGACCATCGCTCAAATGTGTCCGGCCACGGAACCGGCTCTTGCGCGCCTGGCATGCTGCAGTTTTGCTGGCACACTGCACATGCGTGTACGATATTCTGGATATCCTTGTCAAGTCCGGGATACCGGGATAGCAGAAAAGTGCTCGTGCTAGATTTTTCATCGCCGACATGCCTTGATGGGTATCGTGCAGCAGCTGCAGCATTGATTCCCGAGCTGCGGCGGGTATCACGGCCCGATGGCCCCAATAAACAATACCATGGCGCATGTCAGCTCTTCTTTCTTTTGGAACATAGGTCGTAATGCTTCTTGTGTTGCCGGCACTTTCCTTGGCCAGCCTTCCCGAACATAACGCATAACCGCCATGAGCGTGCCATCACGTGCCGTCATTTCGGCCAAATTGTGCGACGACACCACTCCTGTGTTCAGGTGGTCTGTTAGCAGCACGTACTCCCGTTAATCTTTCAACATTGACTTCACTGTCTTGTCATCATGTGGCGCTTGCACGGGAAGACGGCTCAATGTGTCGGCCACAATTATGTCCTTTCCCGGTTTGTACTCAATGAAACACTTGTAACCACCGAGTAAAAGTGCCCAACGCTGTATCCTTGCTGCTGCCAAGGGTGGTATTGGTTTATCGGGACTAAAAAGGCGCATCAGCGGCTTATGATCTGTGACCAATGTAAATTGGTTTCCCAGCAAACATTCGCGAAACTTCGTCACGCCGAATACCACTGCTAAGGCTTCGCGCTCAATCTGAGCATAATTCCGCTCGGCTGAAGAGAGGGTGCGAGATCGAAACCCGATTGGCTGGTTTACGCCGTCCACTCTGTGGTACAAGACTGCCCCGATACCGCATGAGGATGCGTCCGTCTCCAAGATGAGTGGTTTTGTTGTGTCATAGTGGGTCAAAATCTGCACCTCCTTTATCAACCGCTTCACTGCCTCGTATGCATTCTTTTGCTTAGCTTCCCATTGCCAAGGCCTGTTCTTTCTTAATAACTCATATAATAGCGCAAGCACTGTAGCCAAGTTCCCCAAGAATGCGTTGTAATACGTAACGAGACCCAGTAGCGCGCGAAGTTCCGTTACACACGTAGGTTGAGGCAGTCGTAAGAGCGCGTCGATGTTTTCCGTCTTTGGTCTTAGGCCTTTTGCGCTAATGCGGTGACCAAAGAATTCCACCTCCGACTGGCGGAATCTGCATTTGAGCGGGTGAAGTTTAACACCGGCTTCCCTGAACCGCTGGAACACTTTGCGCAACGTGTCACAATTTCCTCTTTTCTCGGCGACCACCACATCGTCTAAGTACACTTGCACACCCGGTAGCCCTTGCAACAGTGCTTCCATTCGCTTCTGAAAAACTGCCGGTGCCGACGCCACCCCAAACGGCAGCCGGTTGAAGCTATACAACCCTTTTGGCGTGTTTACTACCAGCAGCTTCTTTGTCGTGTCATCTATTGGTAGCTGGTTGTATGCATCCTTCAAATCTATTGTACTGAATACTTCCCCTCCGCTGAGCTTCGCAAATATGTCCCTTAACTTTGGCAGCGGATATTGTTCCGTGTGGCATGCTGTGTTGACTGTCGTTCTAAAATCGCCACAGAAGCGGATGGAGCCGTCCTTCTTGACGACGGAAACGAGTGGCGCAGCCCACTCGGCGCTGGCGACCTGCGTCAGTATGCCCGTGTCAGCCAACTTTGCGATTTCTGCATTTACAGGCTCTTGTAGTGCGTACGGTATAGAACGGGCCTTGCAGAATCGCGGTACGGTTCCTTCGCGTAACTGTAGATGAACCAGAGGCCGTTTGATTAATCCTAGCCCTGGCGAAAACAAATCGGCATATTCCGCCCTTAGCGTAGCAGCAATGGCAATTTGGTCAGCAGCTGGCGGCTTACCGTCGTTGACGTCCACGTTGAGCACTGGCCCTCCAGTCAGCTGGAATGCTTGAATTATGTCTCGCCCACACAGGTTTGGGCCTCAGCAGCCGAGCACTACTAGCGTCGCGTTGGCGGTTTTTCCATCGTAGGTGACAAGAACTTTCAGCTGTCCTTTCACTGGTAGTCTCCTTAGGAAGCAACTCAGTTGAAACGACGACTTGTCGAGCCTGGGCCAGCGGTGGCGATGCTGGGCATAAGTTGGCCATGTCACTATTGACACTGGTGACCCTGTGTCCACTTGCATCTTCACAGGCACCCCTTTCCACTGTAACGTTCGCCATATCGGCCGAACCAGTCCTGTCGACGACTCACGGAGGTGTAACAGGAACTGTCCATAGTCCTCGCTGTCCGAGGATGGTTTCTCACAGTGAGCTACGTTTCCTTGGCGTGGCTGGGAATCGCACATTGAAGCCAGGTGTCCCCTCTTCCGACAAGAGAAACACTCAACGCGGCGGAACCTGCATTTGGCGGTTTGTGGGTGTCGCATCCGCAGCAAAGGCAGCCGGTCTGTACTTCATTGTTTCCATCCTGTCTGGCTGTGGTCTTCTGGAGAACTTCTGCCGCTCTTGCTTCGTTCGCACTGCGTGGAAGCCCTCTCTGATTGGCCCATCTGTTGTACGTTGCGTGCAGCCATCTCAGCGGCTAGCGCCACATCCTCTGCTTCCTGCAGTGTGAGCGTGTGCCTTGCTAGCAGATTACGACGCACTCCAGCATCCCGTAGACCGCAGACAAGCCTGTCACGCAGCATTCTCTCTAGCGCCTGGCTAAAATTGCACCTATTAGCCATTTTCCGTAGCTCGACAATGAAGTCGCTTGTCGACTCGTCAGCTTGCTGATTCCTTGTGAAAAACTGATAAGACTCCGCTATCTCGTTGCCTTTCGGTGCAAAGTACTCGGCCAGTTTTTGAACTGCTGCTTCGTACGTCAGATCCTGAATTTTGTTAGGCGCACAACGGCCTGCCAGGAGATCTACAGTCTTGGTACTAAGGGCGGCAACAAGTAAGGCCCGACGCTCCTTCGGATCGACAATCTCGTGGGCTTCGAAAAAAGCTTCTAATCGCACCTGATATGCGTCCCACTTGTCGTCCCCTTCGTCAAAAATAGGCGGCCCGACTTGCGTCGCCATGCTTTACCCTGGCCGTGGGGGTTAATCCTCGTCGCCACTGAAATAATGGACGCAGGAAGAGGAATGAACGCTCGTTTATTGAGTTAGTCGTTTAAGTAGTAAACTCTGGCGTGAGGTCATGTCACTCAGGCATTGACGCATGCGCTCGTGGCGTGCGTGAATTGCTGACTTCACATCAATACGCAAATTAAGTAATATTTGGGCCATTAGGGTGACATAATGGGTACCAAGGGAGGGGAAGCGCAGTAGAGCACGGCAGAAGACTAGGTGGTGCGACGAAATTAGGCAACTTGCGGCTGCTAGTTGGAATCAGTTGGCGAAGGACAGAGGTAATTGGAGATCGCAGGGAGAGGCCTTCGTCCTGCAGTGGACATAACATAGGCTGATGATGATTAGGAGGAGGCGGAGGAAGAGGAGCAGAAGAAGAATTTCGGTGAAGATAACCTAACATGCGGTTAGTATTGTTAATTACCTTATCGAGGTGCAACGATCAGGAAAGTGACGAGGTTATGTGAACGCCTAGGTATTTATAGGAGGTTACGACTTCTAGGGGAGTATTATTAAGGTAATAGTTCGGCGGAGGAATATTGCTGTGATTTACAGGCATACATTTACATTCATTTACGTTAAGTTGCGTTAACCATACGTCTTACCGGTTAGAGATAGCGTTGATATCGTCTTTGAATTGAAT
The DNA here is from genome assembly GCF_023375885.2 of Dermacentor andersoni. Classification (NCBI taxonomy): domain Eukaryota; kingdom Metazoa; phylum Arthropoda; class Arachnida; order Ixodida; family Ixodidae; genus Dermacentor; species Dermacentor andersoni. The sequence goes on from NC_092814.1 coordinate 17,916,766, forward strand.
ATTTCTTTATTTCCAACAGATTAGGGGAGGCAGGGAAGAAAAGCTGCAAGTGCAGCTTGAAAAAACCCCCTGCCCCCCATGATCACAAGACACGGGCAGCGCGGAGCTGCCGCGTGTTTTTGACATTAGAAAAATACAGTTTTGCAAGCATGCATGAGAAGCACGAAATGAAAAGTGAGTAGTTGCACGTAGAGAAGTTACACAACGTTTCACACATCATATATATATATATATATATATATATATATATACGCGCACATACATATAATATAAATGCAAACGAGAATCTGTACACTCAACTAATCTGCACTCCTGAAATAGCTGACCGTATAAACATGAATATTAGTCCTGCTGATTAAGTCGAGAACATTCTGATGGGGTCAGAATTTGTTATCAGATTTGTCTGATGTTTCCCGGAGGATGACACAGTCATCAATGAAACAAAGCAAATGACACAGTAATTTGCGAAATGGCGAATATTAGAAAAGATGTCCTTGGGTAAATTGTCAATGTAAATTAAGAAAAGTAGAGGGCCTATAACTGATCGTTGGGGCACACCAGAGTCTACGGGATTAAGTGGGGACATATGATTATTTGACACGACATACTGTGACCGAATAAGGACAAAATGCTGAAGCCATGCAAACAGGTTAGGATCAAGATTAAGTTTACTAAGTTTAACTAGAAGAATTTTATGGCACACTTTGTCGAAGCTCTTGCCGAAATCAAAGAAAACAAAGTCTGTGAATGAACTTTCGTCGAGAATAACATGATGGCTGTGAGTAAAAGAAAGAAGTTGAGTTTTACAAGAAAAGTTTTTTCGGAAACCCTGTTGTTCATTCGTGAAAAATAAATGATTGTACAAGTGCTTTGCTAACTGCGTGTACAAAATATGCTCAACAACCTTGCAAGGAATGCTGCTGAGGGAAATGGGGCGGTAGTTGAGCGGCGAATTTTCGCTACCGAACTTGTGAAATGGGACCACCTTCCCGACTTTCCAATCTGCAGGTAGCTGATGGGTATCTAAAGATCGCTGAAAAAATTTTGAAAGTAGAGCAGATGAATAAAAAACAGTATTTTTCAGAAATTTTGCGTTAACCAATTCAGCACGAGGACTTGATGACAACTTCAGATCTTTAGTTACATTTTCGACCCAGAGACGCTGCAAGGAGTTTGCGAAAGGTTGAAAGGGTTGCATGGAGCGCGGTAGCAAACAACGATCGTAATTTTACTGTAACTGATATCAACGCAAGTGCACACACCTTACAGGTTACAATGAATGTGGACTGGATGACATTGCAGGGACTTTGAAATAGCGAGCAGTGTGCCTCTGCCTTTGCGACCAGTGCGGTCGCAACGGAAGATACGAAATCAAGACAAGTCAAAGATTTCAAAATCTTGCACATGATGCTGTAGTCACGTTTCCGTTGATGCAATAATACCTGCATCACAGCTACCGATGAGCAATTCAAGTTCCTCGCGTTTGCGAAACACACTTTTAGCGTTTGCAACAAGCACAGGGGCTTGTGGTGTTAAAGATACGCCATTGCTATGTAGTAGGGTGATGACGCAGATTGTCAGCTATGCTTGCGTGATCTGGAACACCAATTTTAACTCTCTTAACGCTGTCACTTGTTGAATCATATATGAAACATTGCTTATCAATGAAAAGCTTGTTAAAACGTAGTTTAAATAGGCGGGAATTAGGTTGGTTTTTGCCAAATTCGAGAACCTTTTTTCTAGCGAGCCTTGTCGCAGGCGAGAAGTCCTCAGATACTGAAATGTTGCTACCGCTAAGCTGGCTGCGCGACGAAAGTATGCTCTCCTTAATTTTAAAGTTTGATAGTTTCATTATATCCGGAAGACACTTCATAATTGAAGAAGTCCCGTTTCGATGCGCCCTTTCAAATGAGTTTGGTGGCAAGGCATTTCCCACCGCTGACGACAGGGCATCTAGAGTTTTCTGTTCAGTTTGCAGCCATGACTCACGGCAATCGGGTGTGCCGTAAAAAGCAAGTTATTGCACCTTGATCTGTCTTCCAAGTCGTCTAAGCGCGGGACTATGGTGCCCTGCTGCTTTTTCAACCGCTACGCGCTTTCTTTAATTATGGCTAAATCATTGAAAACAGTGTCTAGTACTTCAGATTTATGTTCAAGTGATTCAAGATGGCGGAAAAATATCGGTTAGCTTGCCTCCAATTGAGGTTTGCTGGTTTTCACATTCTCCATATCTGATTTCATCTCGCACTGACCTTTAGTAAGCTCGACTGTCGTCATCTTTATGTTTTTAAGCATTATTAGGACGGTACTCATCCGATCAGACTGGGATTCGGGAAGACTACTTGAGGCAGAGTCATCTTGAGCGGACTTCTGCACCCTTTGAGGCCCCGGGTTTTCTTCGACATCCTCGCATTGCAACAACAGCACCACGTCGAGACCATCGCACATAGTAACATATAAGACAAGTGGGCATCGGAGCAGCAAAAGTGAGCGATTACCACTCCGTTTAGCACACAGGGTCAAATTGTTGCGCACCACTGCAGCTAAGAAAAGTTGCCAGAAGAAAAGCAGCCTTCCAGCCATGTTGTTATCGCTGGTCCCGTGACCACTGATCGGCGAGTTGGCGTGCCACCTTTTAAGTCCGTCTACGTCGATGATGCATCTGTCGATGTGCTTGACTGCCCGTAGACGAGTTGTTCCGCAAGAATAAAATCGAGGTATGGCTGGAAGAAGATGTCGGCACACGTGTGTTGACCGATGGCGGGACTGTACGACGCTGTGGGCGAGTAGCTCTGGTCACCGGATGTGAGGGGCGACAACGGGGCGATTAGCGCAAGCACGACCTGCACACCGAAAGAACGCAGCCTTTCAGCTCACGAGCGTCGAGTGTTGATGACCCTGCTTACGAAACACACCTCGGTATTCGACTTTGCGCAGCACGATGGTGCGCCATCGATGCCTACGTCCAAAACTAATCACCGCATCGACACAGGAGCCGCCCAGCCAATCCGGCAAAAACCCTATCGGGTGTCCCCGTCAGAACGCAAGATAATCAGTGATCAAGTCCAAAAAATGCTATGCAAAGGCGTCATTCGGGAATCATATAGTCCTTGGGCAGCCACCTTGATATTGGTAAAGAAGAAAGACGGTACGTGGCGGTTCTGCGTTGATTATCGTCACCTAAACAGCGTTACTAAGAAAGATGTATATCCGCTCCCACGAATCGACGACACCATCGACTGTCTCTTTCCGGCATCTTCCTTTTCCTCTATTGATTTACGGCCAGGTTACTGCCAAATTCCTATGCACAAGGACGACAGAGAAAAGATAGCATTTGTAACGCCTGACGGACTATTCGAGTTGAACGTGATGCCTTTCGGGTTGTGTAACACGCCTGCAACGTTCGAAAGGTTCATGGACACGATATTACGCAGCTTAAAATGGGAAGTTTGCATGTGCTACTTAGACGACGCTGTGATCTTCGGGCGAACGTTTAGTGAGCACAACAAACGTCTTAAACTTGGTCTTAAACTGCTTGCAGAAAGCGGGTCTTGTGCTCAATAAAAAAAATTCCGTTTTGGGGAACGACAAACTCTTGTGCTAGGACGTCTGGTCGCCAAAGAAGGCATCCGACCAGATCCACAAAAGACTGCGGCAGTAGAAGCATTTAAGGTACCCAACTCTGTGAAGCAGCTAAGAAGTTTCTTGGGCTTGTGCTCCTACTTTCGCCGATTCATTCCCCGTTTGCAGACATGGCTCATCCCCTTACACGCCTTCTCCAAGAAGGCGTTCCCTTTCAGTCGACTGTAGATTGCGACTCATCGTTTCGCCAGCTCAAGTTCCTGTCGACATCCCCACCAATTCTTTGCCACTTTGATCCTTCATCACCAACTGAGATTCACACCGATGTCAGTGGCGTAGGCATCGGTGCTGTGCTAGTTCAGCGTGTTGGCGACAGTGAGCACGTGATCTCGCACGCTAGCCGGTCCTTGAGCCGCTCCTAGCGCAACTACACAGTGAACGAACAAGAGTGTCTGGCGGTCATCTTCGCAGTGCTACGGTTTCGTTTGTATCTCCACGGGCACCCCTTCACTGTGATAACAGATCATAATTCGCTATGCTGGCTTCTGAATCTGCGGGATCCCTCAGGAGGAATAGCGCGCTGGACCCTCCGTTGTTAAGAAGGGCCAGCTGCAGTGCAAAGTTTTGCCAGCCCGTTGCGACTGTGGAAGCAACATCTCGGGAGCATCGCCGCCAACCCCTAACCACAGCGTGACTAAATCGACTTTGTGTCGGGGAGCAAGACGCGCATCCCCCACTCTCCGTCGCTTCAGCTAGGATGCGTTCGATGAAGCAGGCTTTGTGCTGAAACCGCCGCCAACCTCTAGCCTCATCGCCGTTGTGACGGAATGAGTTCGGCGGGCCAACTATTGTTCCAAAACCCCCAACGCGGACCTGATCTGCTACGGGTGCGCGAGTTGCCGCGGGAACGCCGTTTTGCGCTGCTTCCCACGCACCGACCAAGACGGAAGACAACGCGTTACCCGGTAGGCTCCGAGTTCTACGGGGCCCCTCTGACGTCGGCTCCGGACCTTCGCACCTGTGTGTATGCGTGTGTGTGTGTAGACCGTCCTGCGGGGAGGCGGCTAGTTTGCGATGACTAAACGAACGTTCGCATCACCTTGTATCGGGAGAGGACTGCGTGTTTAAAAACCGCTGTTGCGCGGCGTCTCAGGTCACTCTCTCTCAAGCAGTCATGTTAGACTGATGTACTTTCTCAAACAGTCATGTTAGACTGATATAAATACTGTAAATAAACCCTTATTCCTCGCTCTCGATGAGAAGCAGTCCTTCGCTTCATCAACGTCTTCAGCGTGGATAAGTTGGACGACGGCATGGGCCAGCTACCTTCTAATTCATGCCCGACTCCAATCTGGACAACGGATCACGAGCGATGGGATTGAGCCCCCAATCATAACACCGTCTACAGGAATACGATTTCGTTATTTGCTACAAAAGTGGCCGGCGACATGCTGACGCTGATTGTCCCTCTCGGATGCCACTTCAAACAACTGAATGTGACGCGGACAACTTTGATGAGTACATCGCTTTTGTGTCCCCGAAATTTCCGGATATGGGTACCGTCATATTCGAGCAGCACAAGGACGAGAGCTTACAACCGCTCTTCGCGGAGACGCAGGAGTCAGCTGCAGGCAGTCGCTTTCGCCTACGTGATGGTAGCGCGCTCTATAAGAAGAGCTACTCGACCACCGGTGTTCGCTACTTTTAAGTTGTCCCCAAGAACCTTCATAACTAAATATTATACGCCATGCACGATGACCCAACTTCCGGTCATCTTTGTTCCACACGTTCGCTCTACCGGGCCCAAGAACGGTTTTACTGGCCTAAGATGCGCAAGGATATCGAACGCTACGTCGCCAGCTGCTCTCAATGCCAGCGCTACAAGCGTCCGCCACAAGCGCCACACGGCCTACTTCAACCAGTTCCCCCATCTAGCGTCCCGTTTGAGCAAGTTGGTATAGATCTTCTGGGCCATTTCCCGCGATCCTCCAAGGACAATCGTTGGGTTATCGTTTGCGTAGATCACCTTACCCGCTATAGTGAGACCGCCGCGTTGCCATCGGGCACAGCTACAGAAGTTTCTGTCTTCTAGCTGGCTAACGTTATACTCCGACATGGACCTCCTCGCATAGTAATCAGCGATCGTGGGCGACAGTTTACCGCGGACGTGGTGGAAGAAACCCTTCGTCTGTGTTCATGCAGCTTCCGCCATTCTACGCCCTACCATCCACAAACTAATGGTCTGTTCGAGCGCACAAATAGAACGCTTGCAAACATGCTGTCCATGTACATTGATTCAGCACACAAGAATTGGGACAGTATCTTGCCTTTCATTACCTATGCCTTCAATACCGCGAGACTAGTGGTTACTCACCATTTTTCCTTCTTTATGCTCGTCCGCCGTGCTACACCCTCGACACCATATTTCTCTACTTCGCTCATGACAACGAATCAGTTGATGAGATCCTCTGTCGAGCAGAATAAGCTCGACGCCTCGCTAGGCTACGCACCCTAGCATCACAGGACCGGTCGAAGATGCACTATGACGGGCGTCACCGCCACGCTTACTTCGATCCTAGTGACCTTGTGTGGCTCTGGACGCCGTTGCGGAAGCGTGGCTTGTGCCAGAAGTTTCTCGCCCTCTACGTCGGCCCCTACCTTATTCTGGAGCGCCTCAGCGAACTATGGCATTGCGCGTCTCACGAGCAGTGGACGGCGCTCGGCCAAGGCTGAAGTGAGACACGTCGCGCGTCTGAGGCGTTTCAATGCACGAGATGACTGACTCGCCCGGCGGGCTTCGTCTGCCAGCGGGGAAATGTCACGAGCTCTGTCATGAACCACGGCTGCCGCGCAGACAACCAGATGGAAGAAAGAAGAGAACGACGTTAGCCAAGCTGTCTCGGGACCGCTTTCGGTGACATCTGGCCGCGACTACATAATGCGTAAATTATATTCGTGCAAAAATTACTTGCCTCTTTGTGCGTGCGCATATGCGATGTACTTCCTATTCCCGACAGAGCTGTTGCCACGGATATTCAATTCGATGACATCTTTCCTAATAATGCAAAATTACTTCCACACCGTATTCTAGACGGTATATTACAAGATCACCTGAAAAACCTTCAAACAAACGTTGTAATTGCTACAGATGCTTCACAATGTGAAGAAAAGTCAGGTGTAGGAATATTTTCTCCGATTCTCGATTGGACATTTTCTCTTCGGCTGCCGGATTTCATACCGATCTTTTTAGCCGAATTCATGGCCGTGGTGCTGGCATTACGCAAATTAGGACCATCAATTACGTCAGCCGTGATAGTCACTGATTCGTTATCATTGTGCTCATCCCTTACTGCTTCTAGTGATTCTCGCGTGATGAGGGCATTTCAATCACTGGTACCTGGTTACTTGAGAAGCGTGCGTTTGATTTGGGTGCCTGGCCATAAAGGACTAATCATTAATGAAATTGCAGACCCTCTAGCCAAGGCATCGATAAGTGGCCCGATTCTCCCTTGCTGCCCTTTGACTGCTTATGTCACTGCTGCTAGATTTCGCAGGAGTATCGTTATACAGTCAGTATCAGGCTCCGCAATTACTAACTCTGTGGATTACGGACATCTCCTACACCCTTGGAACAGAGATTTTTGCCGAACACGGAAAATTGAAGTGTCCATCACGAAGCTGCGCTGCCGTATACCTGCATTGAACTTCTACCTCCACAGGTCTGGTCTGGTCCCCTCACCATTATGCTCATTCTGTGGCGAAGCGGAGACAATCGACCATTTCTTGTTGTCTTGCAGACGTTTTTCTATTATAAGAAAACGACTACTCGAAATCCCGCTTCGCTCTATTGGTCTAACTTTATCACTGCCTGTGATCCTATCTTTTGGAGCCTCCATTGTTGGGTTCAGCCACAGAAATGTTTGCTTGGCGATCCAAAATTACCTCATTGAAACCAATCGATTTCCATGTTAGATTGATCGTTCTCCCTCCCAACCATAGCTTTCTTTTATTTCTTATCTATTATTAATTATTATTGCCATTATTATTATTATTATTATTTTATACCCGGTTTTCATCTGATTATTTCCTTTTTTCTCCAAACACAAAACGTTTACTTTTAAACTCACACGCTCAAATTGTTAACTCCCTTGTTATCATTATTATTTTTATGCACCTAATTAAACCACCCGATTCTTGGCCAATCCCCCACTGTGGGTATGTGCCACGGCCACTCAGGACAACAACAACAACAACGCTCTCGAAACCGCGCATATCACCTAGATTCATCTGGTTCTGATATATATATATATATATATATATATATATATATATATATATATATTTGACGACACACATACGCCACCATAAATTCCTTGCGTAGTGATACGAGCTTTAACATACGTACGTATTCTCGCGAGACAACAGACACGTTGTCAGAGCGCACAATAAGCTGCATTAAAAACCCGCATGCTAAATGAGAAAGCCGTGGTTGCTATTGTTTCAGCGCGGGGAATTAACCTAGGTCGTACGCGTGATAGGCTTGAGGTCTGAAGTTCTGAAGCGCACCGGCAGGAAGCCTCTGGAACTCAGATGTACGTCGAAGCGCACCTGTAACTGACCTCAGCCACAAATGAATCGTGATGTTAGCTGCAGCTAGACTTGGCGATTCGGAGCTGTAGCAGCTATGAAAGTGTTAACAATAGTGGTGCCTTTTTGGTGCCACTCCAACTTTTGTTGTTATTTCCACTGATTGCCACAGTTGAACAAACTCGTGTATTCGAAAGAAACAGTGTGGAATTCACATTTTCTTTTCTCAGAATGATAGTGTTTGTTGGCGTAGTGAAAGCAACATCATAAATAAATAAAAAACATCAACACAGCTAAAGCTCGACTACAGTGCAACAAAAATTTATTTGCTTTATGCTCCGGCTTGCGCATGGCAACCGTGACCATGTGACATTATTTAAAGCAAACATACAACCTAAGTGTTTTAGCTTAACCTCTATAACGTCGTGCTGTTGCGCAGATTCTCTCGAATAAGTACAGCAGTGTAGTTGATTAGTATCTAATCACCAATTCCGAAAATTTCTGTTTTCAAATCCCGATAACTAGGGTGAAACTTTCTGCATAAAGAAACGTCGCTAGCGATTAACTAAGAATATGTCAGCAAGTCAGCGTAGAATACATTCACGCTTCATCTAGTTATAACTGTCCTTACAAATTGTAAACAATAATGTTAAGCTTTATGCCATTAACATATTTATGGCTGGACAAGTATTGGCTTTTGCTTTTTAGTGCATGCGGATGATAGCAAAGTTTAAGGTTTGGTTTCCCAAAACTGCGCCAGGGATACGAGGGACATTATACTGATGGGCTTCGGTGATTTCTACCACGTAGTCTTATCTAGGCTTATTTAAATACCAGCAAAGTGTAGTAATTACGAGGAATTTAATTCACTTTGCCTCGAGCCGAAATGCAGCCGCTGTGGCGTAAATGGAAGACGTGAACTCATGCTCGGACGGAGAAACATTAATATTTATGTTGAATCAATGCCTCTATAGCTAGACCAGCGTGGCACACTCCCGCAATTGGAGTGGCGCGGAAGGCAATCACATTTGTAAACTAAGCTCACGGGCGAGTTTGCATGAAATTGTAGTGAACCGAAGGTGAGAAAAGGATGGTAGCGTTTTCAACTTGAACCTCGGGCGTGACTTGCGTCGTAATGGCGAGGAAGGAAAACCAGGGCCCGGTCACCCATCGTGTCTTCTTCTGACGTCGTTATTGAAATGGCGTCGTTCCGCCAACTCTGGTCGACACATTGATTGGCGTCTGGCGAGCAACCCACCAAGCTATGGGCCAGCAAAACAAGTTTTGGGACGTTTTCTGTAATGTGAAGATCCAAGTGACAACAATAAAAAAAGCCCCCTTTCCTACCTTGTAACCCCGTCAAGGGATGACGCAATGCGTAGATCGCGTCGCACTGTGTCACGTGTGGGTGCGCACCGTTTCTTCAAAGAACTTTCGTTTTGTCCAGACACTATTATCAATAATTAGGTTAATATTCAAAGCAGCTTTAAGTGCAATTTTAGGTTTTGACTACGTCCCCCTCACTCTCACGGATGACAGAACTGTCAAAGCTTTCTTGCCCAGTTCGAGGCACCTTTTCGTACGTGTCTGGCCTCGAACGCCACGGTTGCTTGCTTCGACAAGCGGCATGAATACTTTTTACAATGTCATACCAACAAGGCCGAACCTACCGAGGCAGTCGCTTTAGAATGACCCTATAAACGCCTGCACGCAATAGATAAAAGCATGACCATCCGCTCAAAGGTATTTACAATCGTGCGCAAATGGTTCCGCAACAGCGCTCGATGTACGCAGATTCAATCATGCTGGATTCACACTTCCCACGTTCGTGATGAGGTGCTCGAAATAGACAACGCATGTACATTCGTTTAGATGCATCTCGAGCAGTCGTCTCCTTTCGTGCTCCCAGTGAGTCGTTACGGCTGCCTTGTACCCCTAAAGCTCTTGGCCTTTACTCCGCATGAAAGCAGTCTCATCAGCGCGAGTCATCAGGGTCTTTTTCTGCAGAAGTGAAATATCTATGCCTGCAGATGCGACAGTTCTCGCTTGATGCGTGCTTTGACGCAATGAGACCGGCGTCCTCAGTCGAGCACTCTGGCGTTTCATCTGTAGAACTTGTTTACGTGGGGCACGTGTCATATGTACAGCCCACGACAACATACAGACGCGGAAGCTGGAAGCACTTGGCTTTGTGAGCAAAAGAACTTGCTTTAGAGCGATGAATTGAGATACCAGGGTTCGGGAAATAACACTGTATAAAGAAAAAAAAAGTCATTCTCTGCCCCTCGGCCAAAAAAGTGGCGAAACAAGACAGAAAGGTGAAATTTACCCGCGATTGTGGGACGCAGTGAGGTAAATAATGCGAAATTGACGAAGGCTTTACTTTAAGGGAAGGGAAGCGTAGCAGGGGGCGGCAGAAAGTTAGGTGGGTGGATGAGATTAAGAAGTTTGCAGGGACGACATGGCCACAATTAGTACATGGCCGGGGTAGTTGGAGAAGTATGGCAGAGGCCTTTGCCCTGCAGTGGGCGTAAGCAGGCTGATGATGATGTTGATGTTGATGATGAACAGCCGCAGTCGTCCGTGTTTCGCTATTTTATAAAATTTTCCATCATACCACACTTCACGACGACTTCATACCGCGGCCTTAAGTACATATCAAACCGTATCGATCATCGCAGTAAAGTAGGAATTGATTCTTGTTACACGAAATCTTTCAATCTTTCATCCTCCGTACATGTCAAGAATGGAACCACCTTCTCTCAAGTATCGTAGCCATTCCCAATAACAAACTTTTCTTGTGAAACATTAGCTAACGTTGCATAATGAGGAGAATCATTGCGTTACCTGTACGCACTTCTGTCGTGCGTTTGTTTTACCCTAAAGCTTTGTAACCACTCCCCTCTTTATAGGCATACGGCCCTGAGGATACATTGCATAAAAAATGGAATAATAAGGTGAAGAGTGGCTGCCAGAGTTGCTGTCAACATGAAGCATCATGTCCTCAAAATTGCACTGAGCGATTTTGAAGGTTTTAAATTTTTTGGAGTTTCGCGTAACAAATTAACGCTATGAGGGAGCATGTGATACCTGGTGGTAATGCCCGTCAACCTGTTTTGAAAATAGCAGATGACAGAGTTTTCGCATTAGCAAGTAGGAGCTCGCTACATTGTTTCTATTCTGGTCGTCATGGTTGTAATGACGAGAAAGGAAACAAGTTGGGACTCAACATCTTACTTCTCCGATTGTCATAAAACGCCCTTAATGAAAGGAAGTAAGGTTGTATGTCAAATTTTAGCATTCCCTCTCGGTATGATACAAAACTGTAGACTGTTATTTTATTTTATTTATTTATGAATACTGCGATCTTGTACACAAGATCATAGCAGGTGGGAAACATTGTGTTAAGATACAGAATTACAGACACAAAGAAAACAAAATTGCACATAGAATTTCAACAAGAGAATACAGCGACAAGGTCAGTTAACAACAATCAATTCAAATGCTCTTGAAATGAATGTAATGATGTCTGTCTGACAACATCATCCGTGAGGTTATTCCAATCACTGATGGTCCTTGGAAAAAAGGAATATTTAAAACAATTAACTCGCGGATTTAATGGTGTTATAGAAAGAGAATGGCGATTTCTAGTTTGGTACCCCGAGGAATAGGTAAGGATATTGGAGGTGTCAACTTTGAGATTATTATTAATTAATTGATAGAAAAACTTTAAGCGACATATGCGATTTCTGTTAGGAATAGAGGGTAAACCGCTTTTTTTGAGGAGGTCACTGACTGATGCTCGCCCGTAAGTGTTATATATAAACCTTACTCCTTTCTTTTGGATTCTTTCAAGTTTATTTATGTGTACCTTTGTAAAAGGGTCCCAGATAATTACTGCATATTCTAAGATTGGTCTAATAATAGTGTTGTAGGCAAGGAGGCGTGTACCAGGGGTCGCTAGCTTAAGCGAGCGTCGTAAGAAAAAAAAGCTTTCGGAGAGCGTTTGCTGAAACATAGTCGACATGCCTGGTCCAAGAAAGGTTATCAGAGATCCATAGACCTAGATACTTATATTCTGTGACTTCATGAAGAAAATTATTATTAGCAGTGTAGTAATATAGAAGAGGAATATTTTTAAGCGTTATTCTCATAAATACGGTTTTTTCAAAGTTAATTGACATTTGCCACTTCTCACACCAAGAAACTATTTTTGCAAAATCATTATTCAGCCTAATTTGATCATCAATCGAACTTATTTTCTCATATAGCACGCAGTCGTCCGCATATAACTTAACACGTACTGACAGGTTTTGAACAATATCATTAATAAACATTAAAAACAGTAGGGGGCCGAGGACGGATCCCTGGGGAACACCAGAATCGACAGGAACGTAATTGGAGCAAGTTCTATGCAGTTCGACAAACTGACGGCGATCAGATAGGTACGATTGTATCCATGTTAATATCTGTTTATTATTTATAATAAAACTGAGTTTGTGAAGTAGTTTATTGTGCGAAACCTTATCGAAAGCTTTTCGAAAGTCCATAAAGATAACATCGGTTTGTTTTCCTTCGTTGATTGTTGTCGCAAAATCATGAATAGTTTCGACCAGTTGAGTGCATGTGGAATACCCTCGTCTGAACCCGTGTTGAACAGCTGCCAGTACATTATGCTCGTCGAGGAAATTAGTTAGATGCTTATGAATGATGTGTTCCAATAATTTGCACGTTGTCGAAGTTAATGAAATAGGGCGATAATTTTCAATACACGTCTTCTCTCCACTTTTATGCAAAGGCTTAATTCTAGCAGTTTTCCAATCACACGGTAGAACACCTTCTTTTAATGATCGAGTGAATAGGACGCACCAAGATTACGGCTTGATGATCAGAAATACCGGCCACTACATTACATGAAAGGTTTTCTTTGATATTGCCTCGTACCAAGAATAAATCCAATATTGATGAAGAATCTTGTTGGATTCTAGTAGGGTTCTTCACAATTTGTAAGGGATCGAAATGAAACATGATATCAAGCAGAGCATCTCCTACAGCGTGCGGAGATTGAACAGAAAAAGTAGCCCAGTTTATGTTTGGTAAGTTAAAATCTCCAGCTAAAATTAACTTATCGTCTGGTTTCGTGTAGCAATAAAGATATTTCTTAACTTCATCTAAGACAGCGACAGAGGAACCGGGAGGCCTATAAATAGCACCAAGGATATATCGGAAATTGTTGGCATATACTTTACAAAAGACAGCTTCAACTGTAGCAACGTCAGGCAGTTTTAAAATCTGAAATGTGCTTTTGAACAGTATAGCCACTCCGCCACCTCTTCTGTCGCGGTCTTTCCGAAAGACTTTATAGTTTCTTGGCACAAACTCGGAATCAAATATTTCTTCATCTAACCATGTCTCTGTTAGCACAGCTATGTCCGGATTATGCGTTAACAGCATACCTTCCAGATGGGAGACTTTGTTCACAACGCTACGACAATTAATACTAATTATTGTTAATGTCCTCCTATTTTCCTTTTGTGGTCATTTCTTTCTTTAAGAAATTTTGTAGCGAGCATTGTTCGCCGAGTCCCAAGCAAACATCATACCATCTACACACAGCTTGTTAAAAAAAAAGCTTGACCTTAGCTCCGTTCGATCTCTCTTCCGCTGAGCTTTCCCACTTCTTTCTAATATTTCGAACGGCGAAAGAAAAGTCTTCCGTGATCGAAAATTCTGTTCCCTTGAGCTTATAGCAAGCTTTTAGGACGGAACCCTTTTCCCGGTAGTCTAAAAACTTAATGATTACTGGGCGACCATTCTTGCTCTTTCTTCCAAGCCTGTGGCATCTCTCTATGCCTTTAACAGTAACATCTAGTTTTTCTTGGAACAGCGTCTCGTTCACCTTCGTGATAAGAGATTCAGCAGTTTCACCGCTCTCTTCCTTTATTCCGAAAATAATGAAGTTATTCCTCCGGCTCCTGTTTTCTAGTTCATCAACCTTGTCTTGCAGGTATGTCACTTTATCTTCCAGCTCCGTCGTTGTTGATTTTAACTCGCAAATTCGCTCTTTTAGTTCATTCAAGGACGCCATCTGAACCTCTAACAACTTCATCTTTTCGTTCAGTCCTGCGATATCTGCTTCAATCTTTCCTTGATTTGTCAAAATGTTGATGGAAGCTGTCATATTACTCTGGCCCGAAAGAATCATCTCCAACATTTCCTTATCAGTAGGACCTGGATTTGACTCGATGTCGCCACAGTTCAAAAGGCTCTTCCTAAATGAACACACATCCGAAAGTAAATTTCTTATATTAAGTGGGCAAGGCAGCAGCAGTAGGAAACGGTCATCACTGCGATAACATTTGGCATGTAAGTATGCACTAACCTGCACGACAAAGCAGAATGGGTTGACCATTGTGTCCGATGTGCTGCTGCCGAGCCCACTGATTCCGAACGCCAGGCTGTTGCTTCTTATACCCGCTGGTGGAAGCCTATGATGCGACGTCACTGATGCCGGCGCAGGCGTGGTAGCCACAATGAGTGGCTGGAAGATGTTGTCTACGGGGCAATCAATGTCTCGTGCAGATACGTCGATGTCCAGGCGCTGCATGGCAATTCCTTCTTCTGCGCAGGTACGCGGTGCTTGCATTTGTAGCAAAGAAGCTAGAACCTGCACGACAAAGCAGAATGGGTTGACCATTGTGTCCGATGTGCTGCTGCCGAGCCCACTGATTCCGAACGCCAGGCTGTTGCTTCTTATACCCGCTGGTGGAAGCCTATGATGCGACGTCACTGATGCCGGCGCAGGCGTGGTAGCCACAATGAGTGGCTGGAAGATGTTGTCTACGGGGCAATCAATGTCTCGTGCAGATACGTCGATGTCCAGGCGCTGCATGGCAATTCCTTCTTCTGCGCAGGTACGCGGTGCTTGCATTTGTAGCAAAGAAGCTAGAACCTGCACGACAAAGCAGAATGGGTTGACCATTGTGTCCGATGTGCTGCTGCCGAGCCCACTGATTCCGAACGCCAGGCTGTTGCTTCTTATACCCGCTGGTGGAAGCCTATGATGCGACGTCACTGATGCCGGCGCAGGCGTGGTAGCCACAATGAGTGGCTGGAAGATGTTGTCTACGGGGCAATCAATGTCTCGTGCAGATACGTCGATGTCCAGGCGCTGCATGGCAATTCCTTCTTCTGCGCAGGTACGCGGTGCTTGCATTTGTAGCAAAGAAGCTAGAACCTGCACGACAAAGCAGAATGGGTTGACCATTGTGTCCGATGTGCTGCTGCCGAGCCCACTGATTCCGAACGCCAGGCTGTTGCTTCTTATACCCGCTGGTGGAAGCCTATGATGCGACGTCACTGATGCCGGCGCAGGCGTGGTAGCCACAATGAGTGGCTGGAAGATGTTGTCTACGGGGCAATCAATGTCTCGTGCAGATACGTCGATGTCCAGGCGCTGCATGGCAATTCCTTCTTCTGCGCAGGTACGCGGTGCTTGCATTTGTAGCAAAGAAGCTAGAACCTGCACGACAAAGCAGAATGGGTTGACCATTGTGTCCGATGTGCTGCTGCCGAGCCCACTGATTCCGAACGCCAGGCTGTTGCTTCTTATACCCGCTGGTGGAAGCCTATGATGCGACGTCACTGATGCCGGCGCAGGCGTGGTAGCCACAATGAGTGGCTGGAAGATGTTGTCTACGGGGCAATCAATGTCTCGTGCAGATACGTCGATGTCCAGGCGCTGCATGGCAATTCCTTCTTCTGCGCAGGTACGCGGTGCTTGCATTTGTAGCAAAGAAGCTAGAACCTGCACGACAAAGCAGAATGGGTTGACCATTGTGTCCGATGTGCTGCTGCCGAGCCCACTGATTCCGAACGCCAGGCTGTTGCTTCTTATACCCGCTGGTGGAAGCCTATGATGCGACGTCACTGATGCCGGCGCAGGCGTGGTAGCCACAATGAGTGGCTGGAAGATGTTGTCTACGGGGCAATCAATGTCTCGTGCAGATACGTCGATGTCCAGGCGCTGCATGGCAATTCCTTCTTCTGCGCAGGTACGCGGTGCTTGCATTTGTAGCAAAGAAGCTAGAACCTGCACGACAAAGCAGAATGGGTTGACCATTGTGTCCGATGTGCTGCTGCCGAGCCCACTGATTCCGAACGCCAGGCTGTTGCTTCTTATACCCGCTGGTGGAAGCCTATGATGCGACGTCACTGATGCCGGCGCAGGCGTGGTAGCCACAATGAGTGGCTGGAAGATGTTGTCTACGGGGCAATCAATGTCTCGTGCAGATACGTCGATGTCCAGGCGCTGCATGGCAATTCCTTCTTCTGCGCAGGTACGCGGTGCTTGCATTTGTAGCAAAGAAGCTAGAACCTGCACGACAAAGCAGAATGGGTTGACCATTGTGTCCGATGTGCTGCTGCCGAGCCCACTGATTCCGAACGCCAGGCTGTTGCTTCTTATACCCGCTGGTGGAAGCCTATGATGCGACGTCACTGATGCCGGCGCAGGCGTGGTAGCCACAATGAGTGGCTGGAAGATGTTGTCTACGGGGCAATCAATGTCTCGTGCAGATACGTCGATGTCCAGGCGCTGCATGGCAATTCCTTCTTCTGCGCAGGTACGCGGTGCTTGCATTTGTAGCAAAGAAGCTAGAACCTGCACGACAAAGCAGAATGGGTTGACCATTGTGTCCGATGTGCTGCTGCCGAGCCCACTGATTCCGAACGCCAGGCTGTTGCTTCTTATACCCGCTGGTGGAAGCCTATGATGCGACGTCACTGATGCCGGCGCAGGCGTGGTAGCCACAATGAGTGGCTGGAAGATGTTGTCTACGGGGCAATCAATGTCTCGTGCAGATACGTCGATGTCCAGGCGCTGCATGGCAATTCCTTCTTCTGCGCAGGTACGCGGTGCTTGCATTTGTAGCAAAGAAGCTAGAACCTGCACGACAAAGCAGAATGGGTTGACCATTGTGTCCGATGTGCTGCTGCCGAGCCCACTGATTCCGAACGCCAGGCTGTTGCTTCTTATACCCGCTGGTGGAAGCCTATGATGCGACGTCACTGATGCCGGCGCAGGCGTGGTAGCCACAATGAGTGGCTGGAAGATGTTGTCTACGGGGCAATCAATGTCTCGTGCAGATACGTCGATGTCCAGGCGCTGCATGGCAATTCCTTCTTCTGCGCAGGTACGCGGTGCTTGCATTTGTAGCAAAGAAGCTAGAACCTGCACGACAAAGCAGAATGGGTTGACCATTGTGTCCGATGTGCTGCTGCCGAGCCCACTGATTCCGAACGCCAGGCTGTTGCTTCTTATACCCGCTGGTGGAAGCCTATGATGCGACGTCACTGATGCCGGCGCAGGCGTGGTAGCCACAATGAGTGGCTGGAAGATGTTGTCTACGGGGCAATCAATGTCTCGTGCAGATACGTCGATGTCCAGGCGCTGCATGGCAATTCCTTCTTCTGCGCAGGTACGCGGTGCTTGCATTTGTAGCAAGGAAGCTAGAACCTGCACGACAAAGCAGAATGGGTTGACCATTGTGTCCGATGTGCTGCTGCCGAGCCCACTGATTCCGAACGCCAGGCTGTTGCTTCTTATACCCGCTGGTGGAAGCCTATGATGCGATGTCACTGATGCCGGCGCAGGCGTGGTAGCCACAATGAGTGGCTGGAAGATGTTGTCTACGGGGCAATCAATGTCTCGTGCAGATACGTCGATGTCCAGGCGCTGCATGGCAATTCCTTCTTCTGCGCAGGTACGCGGTGCTTGCATTTGTAGCAAGGAAGCTAGAACCTGCACGACAAAGCAGAATGGGTTGACCATTGTGTCCGATGTGCTGCTGCCGAGCCCACTGATTCCGAACGCCAGGCTGTTGCTTCTTATACCCGCTGGTGGAAGCCTATGATGCGACGTCACTGATGCCGGCGCAGGCGTGGTAGCCACAATGAGTGGCTGGAAGATGTTGTCTACGGGGCAATCAATGTCTCGTGCAGATACGTCGATGTCCAGGCGCTGCATGGCAATTCCTTCTTCTGCGCAGGTACGCGGTGCTTGCATTTGTAGCAAAGAAGCTAGAACCTGCACGACAAAGCAGAATGGGTTGACCATTGTGTCCGATGTGCTGCTGCCGAGCCCACTGATTCCGAACGCCAGGCTGTTGCTTCTTATACCCGCTGGTGGAAGCCTATGATGCGACGTCACTGATGCCGGCGCAGGCGTGGTAGCCACAATGAGTGGCTGGAAGATGTTGTCTACGGGGCAATCAATGTCTCGTGCAGATACGTCGATGTCCAGGCGCTGCATGGCAATTCCTTCTTCTGCGCAGGTACGCGGTGCTTGCATTTGTAGCAAAGAAGCTAGAACCTGCACGACAAAGCAGAATGGGTTGACCATTGTGTCCGATGTGCTGCTGCCGAGCCCACTGATTCCGAACGCCAGGCTGTTGCTTCTTATACCCGCTGGTGGAAGCCTATGATGCGACGTCACTGATGCCGGCGCAGGCGTGGTAGCCACAATGAGTGGCTGGAAGATGTTGTCTACGGGGCAATCAATGTCTCGTGCAGATACGTCGATGTCCAGGCGCTGCATGGCAATTCCTTCTTCTGCGCAGGTACGCGGTGCTTGCATTTGTAGCAAGGAAGCTAGAACCTGCACGACAAAGCAGAATGGGTTGACCATTGTGTCCGATGTGCTGCTGCCGAGCCCACTGATTCCGAACGCCAGGCTGTTGCTTCTTATACCCGCTGGTGGAAGCCTATGATGCGACGTCACTGATGCCGGCGCAGGCGTGGTAGCCACAATGAGTGGCTGGAAGATGTTGTCTACGGGGCAATCAATGTCTCGTGCAGATACGTCGATGTCCAGGCGCTGCATGGCAATTCCTTCTTCTGCGCAGGTACGCGGTGCTTGCATTTGTAGCAAAGAAGCTAGAACCTGCACGACAAAGCAGAATGGGTTGACCATTGTGTCCGATGTGCTGCTGCCGAGCCCACTGATTCCGAACGCCAGGCTGTTGCTTCTTATACCCGCTGGTGGAAGCCTATGATGCGACGTCACTGATGCCGGCGCAGGCGTGGTAGCCACAATGAGTGGCTGGAAGATGTTGTCTACGGGGCAATCAATGTCTCGTGCAGATACGTCGATGTCCAGGCGCTGCATGGCAATTCCTTCTTCTGCGCAGGTACGCGGTGCTTGCATTTGTAGCAAAGAAGCTAGAACCTGCACGACAAAGCAGAATGGGTTGACCATTGTGTCCGATGTGCTGCTGCCGAGCCCACTGATTCCGAACGCCAGGCTGTTGCTTCTTATACCCGCTGGTGGAAGCCTATGATGCGACGTCACTGATGCCGGCGCAGGCGTGGTAGCCACAATGAGTGGCTGGAAGATGTTGTCTACGGGGCAATCAATGTCTCGTGCAGATACGTCGATGTCCAGGCGCTGCATGGCAATTCCTTCTTCTGCGCAGGTACGCGGTGCTTGCATTTGTAGCAAGGAAGCTAGAACCTGCACGACAAAGCAGAATGGGTTGACCATTGTGTCCGATGTGCTGTTGCCGAGCCCACTGATTCCGAACGCCAGGCTGTTGCTTCTTATACCCGCTGGTGGAAGCCTATGATGCGACGTCACTGATGCCGGCGCAGGCGTGGTAGCCACAATGAGTGGCTGGAAGATGTTGTCTACGGGGCAATCAATGTCTCGTGCAGATACGTCGATGTCCAGGCGCTGCATGGCAATTCCTTCTTCTGCGCAGGTACGCGGTGCTTGCATTTGTAGCAAGGAAGCTAGAACCTGCACGACAAAGCAGAATGGGTTGACCATTGTGTCCGATGTGCTGCTGCCGAGCCCACTGATTCCGAACGCCAGGCTGTTGCTTCTTATACCCGCTGGTGGAAGCCTATGATGCGACGTCACTGATGCCGGCGCAGGCGTGGTAGCCACAATGAGTGGCTGGAAGATGTTGTCTACGGGGCAATCAATGTCTCGTGCAGATACGTCGATGTCCAGGCGCTGCATGGCAATTCCTTCTTCTGCGCAGGTACGCGGTGCTTGCATTTGTAGCAAGGAAGCTAGAACCTGCACGACAAAGCAGAATGGGTTGACCATTGTGTCCGATGTGCTGTTGCCGAGCCCACTGATTCCGAACGCCAGGCTGTTGCTTCTTATACCCGCTGGTGGAAGCCTATGATGCGACGTCACTGATGCCGGCGCAGGCGTGGTAGCCACAATGAGTGGCTGGAAGATGTTGTCTACGGGGCAATCAATGTCTCGTGCAGATACGTCGATGTCCAGGCGCTGCATGGCAATTCCTTCTTCTGCGCAGGTACGCGGTGCTTGCATTTGTAGCAAGGAAGCTAGAACCTGCACGACAAAGCAGAATGGGTTGACCATTGTGTCCGATGTGCTGCTGCCGAGCCCACTGATTCCGAACGCCAGGCTGTTGCTTCTTATACCCGCTGGTGGAAGCCTATGATGCGACGTCACTGATGCCGGCGCAGGCGTGGTAGCCACAATGAGTGGCTGGAAGATGTTGTCTACGGGGCAATCAATGTCTCGTGCAGATACGTCGATGTCCAGGCGCTGCATGGCAATTCCTTCTTCTGCGCAGGTACGCGGTGCTTGCATTTGTAGCAAGGAAGCTAGAACCTGCACGACAAAGCAGAATGGGTTGACCATTGTGTCCGATGTGCTGCTGCCGAGCCCACTGATTCTGAACGCCAGGCTGTTGCTTCTTATACCCGCTGGTGGAAGCCTATGATGCGACGTCACTGATGCCGGCGCAGGCGTGGTAGCCACAATGAGTGGCTGGAAGATGTTGTCTACGGGGCAATCAATGTCTCGTGCAGATACGTCGATGTCCAGGCGCTGCATGGCAATTCCTTCTTCTGCGCAGGTACGCGGTGCTTGCATTTGTAGCAAGGAAGCTAGAACCTGCACGACAAAGCAGAATGGGTTGACCATTGTGTCCGATGTGCTGCTGCCGAGCCCACTGATTCCGAACGCCAGGCTGTTGCTTCTTATACCCGCTGGTGGAAGCCTATGATGCGACGTCACTGATGCCGGCGCAGGCGTGGTAGCCACAATGAGTGGCTGGAAGATGTTGTCTACGGGGCAATCAATGTCTCGTGCAGATACGTCGATGTCCAGGCGCTGCATGGCAATTCCTTCTTCTGCGCAGGTACGCGGTGCTTGCATTTGTAGCAAGGAAGCTAGAACCTGCACGACAAAGCAGAATGGGTTGACCATTGTGTCCGATGTGCTGCTGCCGAGCCCACTGATTCCGAACGCCAGGCTGTTGCTTCTTATACCCGCTGGTGGAAGCCTATGATGCGACGTCACTGATGCCGGCGCAGGCGTGGTAGCCACAATGAGTGGCTGGAAGATGTTGTCTACGGGGCAATCAATGTCTCGTGCAGATACGTCGATGTCCAGGCGCTGCATGGCAATTCCTTCTTCTGCGCAGGTACGCGGTGCTTGCATTTGTAGCAAGGAAGCTAGAACCTGCACGACAAAGCAGAATGGGTTGACCATTGTGTCCGATGTGCTGTTGCCGAGCCCACTGATTCCGAACGCCAGGCTGTTGCTTCTTATACCCGCTGGTGGAAGCCTATGATGCGACGTCACTGATGCCGGCGCAGGCGTGGTAGCCACAATGAGTGGCTGGAAGATGTTGTCTACGGGGCAATCAATGTCTCGTGCAGATACGTCGATGTCCAGGCGCTGCATGGCAATTCCTTCTTCTGCGCAGGTACGCGGTGCTTGCATTTGTAGCAAGGAAGCTAGAACCTGCACGACAAAGCAGAATGGGTTGACCATTGTGTCCGATGTGCTGCTGCCGAGCCCACTGATTCCGAACGCCAGGCTGTTGCTTCTTATACCCGCTGGTGGAAGCCTATGATGCGACGTCACTGATGCCGGCGCAGGCGTGGTAGCCACAATGAGTGGCTGGAAGATGTTGTCTACGGGGCAATCAATGTCTCGTGCAGATACGTCGATGTCCAGGCGCTGCATGGCAATTCCTTCTTCTGCGCAGGTACGCGGTGCTTGCATTTGTAGCAAGGAAGCTAGAACCTGCACGACAAAGCAGAATGGGTTGACCATTGTGTCCGATGTGCTGCTGCCGAGCCCACTGATTCTGAACGCCAGGCTGTTGCTTCTTATACCCGCTGGTGGAAGCCTATGATGCGACGTCACTGATGCCGGCGCAGGCGTGGTAGCCACAATGAGTGGCTGGAAGATGTTGTCTACGGGGCAATCAATGTCTCGTGCAGATACGTCGATGTCCAGGCGCTGCATGGCAATTCCTTCTTCTGCGCAGGTACGCGGTGCTTGCATTTGTAGCAAGGAAGCTAGAACCTGCACGACAAAGCAGAATGGGTTGACCATTGTGTCCGATGTGCTGCTGCCGAGCCCACTGATTCCGAACGCCAGGCTGTTGCTTCTTATACCCGCTGGTGGAAGCCTATGATGCGACGTCACTGATGCCGGCGCAGGCGTGGTAGCCACAATGAGTGGCTGGAAGATGTTGTCTACGGGGCAATCAATGTCTCGTGCAGATACGTCGATGTCCAGGCGCTGCATGGCAATTCCTTCTTCTGCGCAGGTACGCGGTGCTTGCATTTGTAGCAAGGAAGCTAGAACCTGCACGACAAAGCAGAATGGGTTGACCATTGTGTCCGATGTGCTGCTGCCGAGCCCACTGATTCCGAACGCCAGGCTGTTGCTTCTTATACCCGCTGGTGGAAGCCTATGATGCGACGTCACTGATGCCGGCGCAGGCGTGGTAGCCACAATGAGTGGCTGGAAGATGTTGTCTACGGGGCAATCAATGTCTCGTGCAGATACGTCGATGTCCAGGCGCTGCATGGCAATTCCTTCTTCTGCGCAGGTACGCGGTGCTTGCATTTGTAGCAAGGAAGCTAGAACCTGCACGACAAAGCAGAATGGGTTGACCATTGTGTCCGATGTGCTGCTGCCGAGCCCACTGATTCCGAACGCCAGGCTGTTGCTTCTTATACCCGCTGGTGGAAGCCTATGATGCGACGTCACTGATGCCGGCGCAGGCGTGGTAGCCACAATGAGTGGCTGGAAGATGTTGTCTACGGGGCAATCAATGTCTCGTGCAGATACGTCGATGTCCAGGCGCTGCATGGCAATTCCTTCTTCTGCGCAGGTACGCGGTGCTTGCATTTGTAGCAAGGAAGCTAGAACCTGCACGACAAAGCAGAATGGGTTGACCATTGTGTCCGATGTGCTGCTGCCGAGCCCACTGATTCCGAACGCCAGGCTGTTGCTTCTTATACCCGCTGGTGGAAGCCTATGATGCGACGTCACTGATGCCGGCGCAGGCGTGGTAGCCACAATGAGTGGCTGGAAGATGTTGTCTACGGGGCAATCAATGTCTCGTGCAGATACGTCGATGTCCAGGCGCTGCATGGCAATTCCTTCTTCTGCGCAGGTACGCGGTGCTTGCATTTGTAGCAAGGAAGCTAGAACCTGCACGACAAAGCAGAATGGGTTGACCATTGTGTCCGATGTGCTGTTGCCGAGCCCACTGATTCCGAACGCCAGGCTGTTGCTTCTTATACCCGCTGGTGGAAGCCTATGATGCGACGTCACTGATGCCGGCGCAGGCGTGGTAGCCACAATGAGTGGCTGGAAGATGTTGTCTACGGGGCAATCAATGTCTCGTGCAGATACGTCGATGTCCAGGCGCTGCATGGCAATTCCTTCTTCTGCGCAGGTACGCGGTGCTTGCATTTGTAGCAAGGAAGCTAGAACCTGCACGACAAAGCAGAATGGGTTGACCATTGTGTCCGATGTGCTGCTGCCGAGCCCACTGATTCCGAACGCCAGGCTGTTGCTTCTTATACCCGCTGGTGGAAGCCTATGATGCGACGTCACTGATGCCGGCGCAGGCGTGGTAGCCACAATGAGTGGCTGGAAGATGTTGTCTACGGGGCAATCAATGTCTCGTGCAGATACGTCGATGTCCAGGCGCTGCATGGCAATTCCTTCTTCTGCGCAGGTACGCGGTGCTTGCATTTGTAGCAAGGAAGCTAGAACCTGCACGACAAAGCAGAATGGGTTGACCATTGTGTCCGATGTGCTGCTGCCGAGCCCACTGATTCCGAACGCCAGGCTGTTGCTTCTTATACCCGCTGGTGGAAGCCTATGATGCGACGTCACTGATGCCGGCGCAGGCGTGGTAGCCACAATGAGTGGCTGGAAGATGTTGTCTACGGGGCAATCAATGTCTCGTGCAGATACGTCGATGTCCAGGCGCTGCATGGCAATTCCTTCTTCTGCGCAGGTACGCGGTGCTTGCATTTGTAGCAAGGAAGCTAGAACCTGCACGACAAAGCAGAATGGGTTGACCATTGTGTCCGATGTGCTGCTGCCGAGCCCACTGATTCCGAACGCCAGGCTGTTGCTTCTTATACCCGCTGGTGGAAGCCTATGATGCGACGTCACTGATGCCGGCGCAGGCGTGGTAGCCACAATGAGTGGCTGGAAGATGTTGTCTACGGGGCAATCAATGTCTCGTGCAGATACGTCGATGTCCAGGCGCTGCATGGCAATTCCTTCTTCTGCGCAGGTACGCGGTGCTTGCATTTGTAGCAAGGAAGCTAGAACCTGCACGACAAAGCAGAATGGGTTGACCATTGTGTCCGATGTGCTGTTGCCGAGCCCACTGATTCCGAACGCCAGGCTGTTGCTTCTTATACCCGCTGGTGGAAGCCTATGATGCGACGTCACTGATGCCGGCGCAGGCGTGGTAGCCACAATGAGTGGCTGGAAGATGTTGTCTACGGGGCAATCAATGTCTCGTGCAGATACGTCGATGTCCAGGCGCTGCATGGCAATTCCTTCTTCTGCGCAGGTACGCGGTGCTTGCATTTGTAGCAAGGAAGCTAGAACCTGCACGACAAAGCAGAATGGGTTGACCATTGTGTCCGATGTGCTGCTGCCGAGCCCACTCTTGATAGGGCTTTCCTGATAGGGCTCACAGCCCTCTGTCTGGTAAACTTGCAAACATTTCATGGTGAGGCATGTAGTTCAAGAGGACCTGTTGTCATTATGGTGACCATTGAGCTTCTTATGTTGCATACTAGGCGCGAACACACACAGAAACAAGGAAGGAGACGGGACAGAGCACCACTTGGAACTCAGCAGTTGCAAGTGGCGCTCTGTCCCGTCTCCTTCCTTGTTTCTGCGTGTGTTCGCGCCTAGTACCCACGATTAATTGTGGCCAACTCGCCCAACAAGACGTCCTTCTGAGCTTCTTATGGCTTGCGTGGAGAGCTTGCAAACCAATAATACCTCTTTTGTTCTTCTTCCCGAAGAAAGAAATCATGAAGTCATGACACGCACGCAAGCAAAAAATGGTGAAACAAAAGTTAGTCGAATAAATGAACAAATCACAGTTAAGATCCTGCCTGTTCAGAAACATACCTTGCGAGGATTATGGCTCTGTGGTTACATATTGATGTCCTAAACAGGAAAGGGACAGGACTAGCCCAGCGCTTGGCAAAAGGGGTGGACGACTTCCGCGAGCTGTCCTCTCAGGTGCAGATCGTGGTGTGCACGGTGCCGGAGGTGCCTGTAGGTGACAGTCACGTACAAAGAGCCGTATTGGCTGCTAATGAGGCAATATGGAAAATGAGCCGAGAGAAAGGCTTCTAGGTTGTCGAAGTAAACAGGGAAGGAAGAAGTTGTGGTGGTTTTAAACGAGACGGCATCCACTTCAATTACAGGCTAGCACGAGAAGTGGGCTGGCGACTTGGTGGTCGCGCTGTTCTTTCTTTAGGGGGCCCACGGGCGTTCAGGAGGCCAGAGTAGGTAGTAATGAAGAAGGTCCCCTAGGGACCCTCAGTATAGCATCGCGGTCAATAATAGAAAAAGGAGCAAAGCAAGAAAGACAGCTCGCCATGCAATAGGCTACATAAACATGCAGAAGAAGCGAAAAGTGGGCAGAGATTGAGGAGCAGTTAAATAGAGAACAAATAGGAGTGTATGCGGTTACAGAAACACACTTTAGAGACTCAGAAGAGCCGCCAGTGATTGAGAATTATGTTTGGAAAGGGTGCAACAGAATTAAGTCTGAAAGAAAGGGAGTCGGAGTCGGAATGCTCATCCATCAGGGAGCGAAATGGAAAAGAGTACATTCACAATGTCAAGAGCATCTTTGGTTATCAGGTACAACGAGTGGGACAATAAATTGACTGGGCGTTACGTATTTGTGGACCGGAAATAATTGCACAGAGAAGAATAAAGACTTAGTGGAACGCATAAGCGCTGATATTAAGGGTTTCCGGAATGGTGCTGAAATTGTCCTATTAGGCGACATGAATACCCACATACAGGATTTAGATGGCTATACCGACGGCAACGGGAAGTCAATGCTAGACCTTTGTGAGCAACCTTACCTTATTATCCTGAATGCGGGGCCCAAGTGTGAAGGGCAGATCACGTGGGAAGTGGGAAGCCGGCAATCGACCATTCAGTACTGTCTAATGACAAAATGAATTTATGATAAGTTCAGAGAAATGGTCATTGATAAGGAAGGGTATAGCAGCATAGGGAGTGACCATAAACGCGTCATTTTAAAAATGGGATATGTAGTTGGGAAAGCGAGCAAGGAGCGCAAAATGGCGAGTCTAAATTTGAAGGCTGAACAAATAGCAAATAGAGTCACTTGAGTCCAGGAAGAAATCGGCAAATGGCCAAGGAATGAGTGGGAATGTGGTGAGCTTCTAAGTGTAATAACGACAGAAATACCGAAAGAGAAACAACATGTTCGTTGGAAAGGAAAAAAGAAACCGAAAAGCTGGTGGAACAAGGAGATTCGTGAAGCGATCGCCGAACGACAGAAAGCATCCCGAGAGCACAGGCAGGTAAAGAAGGCGCAGTTGCCGCAGGGTGAAGTAGCCAGTAAATGGGAAATATAGCGGGAAAAAACGTCAATGGTTAAAATACTGGTGCAAGCGAAATTAAAACGTGAAGTTGAACGTTGGTTGTCAGAAATACGTGAGAAAAAGAAGGCCGCACCTAGGATATTTTGGAACCACATAAAATTATTAGGCAGGATGTCAACAACAATACAACAACATATCCTAGACGAAGATGAAATCAGACTGGAAGGAGAAGCGGCAATAAATTACATCCGAAAAGCAACAGCCGAATCTTTCTAAGGCAATGACGAGGTTGTATTCGAAGAAAAAAAGAGCATGAAAGAGACCGAAGTGGGAAAGGAGCTCGTGCTGACAAATTTCAACTGGAAGAAAGCGGAAGAGAAAATTCCTAAGCGCACAGCCACAGGGCTAGACGAGGTTCCCGTGAGGCTGATAAATGAACTAGGACCAAAAAGTAAGGAAGCTCTGGCGAAAACGGTGGAAAAAACTTTAAAAGATAGACGAATACCAGAGAATTGGCGACGAAGTAGAATGAATGAATTTATAAAGGTAAGGGGGCGAAAGATAGAATTCACTCGTATAGACCGTAGACCATTACATCGGTATTATACAGGCTAACAATGCAGGCAATCCAATTTAAGCTGCAAGCTTGGGCAGAGAATAATTGCATTTTGGGAGAACTTCCGAGTGGCTTTAGAATAGGTAGGCGTTTAGATGATAACTTATTTGTTCTTACTCCGTGTATTGAAATATGAAAAATAGAAAGAAGACCATTATATGTCGCCTTTTTAGACATTACAGCAGCCTATGACAAGGTAGACCGCAACATTTTATGGGATATTCTGGAAGGGGAAGGCTTAGGTGACGATAGTCTACAGCTTTTGAGAAAGATTTACCTAGGAAATACCGTTTGCGTTGAATGGGAAGGGTTGAGGAGCGAGGAGAAAGTTGATATCAACAAGGGACTGAGGCAGAGGTGCCCTTTATCCCCACTACTGTTTATGATGTACATGGTGAGAAGGGAGAGGGTGCTAGAAAGAAGTAATATTGGATTTAATCTCTCATACAAACAGGAGGGTACTGTGGTAGAGCAGCAGCTTCCAGGTTTGTTTTATGCGGACGATATCGTGTTGCTAGCTAAAAAGCAAATAGAGTTGCAACGTCTGGCTAATATCTCTGGACAGGAAGGCAACAATTTAGGTGTGAAATTTAGTGTTAGAAAATCAGGTGTTATGGTATTCAATGAAAACAATGAACAGACAGTGGCAATACAGGGCCACGAAATACCTCGGGTAACAGAATATAAATACCTTGGTATATGGATAAACGATGGCAATATATAAGGAAACACAGGAAAAAACAATAACAGTGAAAGTGAAGAGAAACGGCAGCCATAATGAAGCACGGAGCGCTATGGGGATACAATAGGTACGAGGTGCAATAGGTAAAGGTGTAATGGTTCCAGGATTTACTTTTGGAAGTGCGGTTGTTGGCTTTAAATCAGGGGTACAATCAGGAGTCGATGGGAACCAAAGGTCCATGGGTCGCCTCGCATTGGGCGCTCACGGGAAGACTACAAATGAAGCTGTGCAGGGTGATACGGGCTGGACTAGTTTTGAAGTGAGGGAAGCTCGCAGTAAAATTGATTATGAAGAACGACTGAGACATATGGAAGAACTAAATGGGCTGGGAGGGTGTTGAGCTATCTGTACAGGAACAACATTCATTCACAGTGGAGGAAAAGAACTAGGAAGCTTACCAGCAAGTATGCGGCCTGTAGGGTGAGCAACACAGGAACAAAGAACGTCAAGCGGAAAGCCAGAAAAGCTGAAATAATCTCATGGCTGGCGGAATGGAAAAGAAACCTGCCATGAGTAACTACTTAAAAGAAAAAAAAAACGAAATCAGGAAAGAAACAATTTATGACAACTCAAAGGGAAGCTCATTACTTTTCGAAGCGAGATCGGGATGCCTTAGAACACGCACCTATAAAGCGAGATATACGAAGGAAGAAGTACCATGTGCTTGCGGCGGAAAATCTAGGAAAACTATGGAGCATGTTTTATTAGAATGTGAAGACGTCTACCCAGCGGTCGATTTAGGCACCACTGGCCTCCTTGAAGCCCTTGGGTTCAGCGAGAGCAGTGGAAAGGTAAACATGTCCTGAATTGGGATTAGTCAGTCAGTCAGTCTGTCAGTCAGTCAGTGAGTTTTTATTTGCAGGAAAATCACATCATCCTGCGGGTGGCAGAGACTAAAGGCGGTTGGAGGATTGGTGGAAGAAAAGTAGGTAAACGACAAAAACGGAGACGTACAAAGGCAAAGTTCGCAATAGGGGATCAGAAAATTTGGTTGTGTAAGTTCATATTGTTGTTTTTTTCTTTTTTTCTTGTTTCACCTAGGTAGGACATTAGGCAGTATAATATGAAGGGCTTGGTGGCGCAGCCCACCGCCTTAAAAGGGACGCTCGTAACATCCATCCATTCAGCGTTCTCATTCGCACTTTTCTCGGCGCTCGATTCTTATCACCTTCAGGCGCTTCCTCGTTCGCTTCCTTCGCGGCTTCAAACTAAATTGGCGGCGAGGACGTACGGA
The DNA here is from genome assembly GCF_023375885.2 of Dermacentor andersoni. NCBI lineage: Eukaryota > Metazoa > Arthropoda > Arachnida > Ixodida > Ixodidae > Dermacentor > Dermacentor andersoni. The sequence continues at coordinate 17,946,451 of NC_092814.1, forward strand.
GTCGGTACCTGTCGGAAGCGCCTCCCTTTCGTAGTATGAGGGACCACGCGGCGCGCTTCTCATAGGTTTCGCTTATGGCGATCAATAAAAACACCACGCGGCAGCCCTCCTGCACATTTATGTAAGTACTCTCAAAACGAGGGAAGTTTTTTTACTGCCGCTGTAATAATCTTGGGCAAACTGAAAGCACAGAAGTGTTTAGAGACGCTATCCCTCTACCGATACGTAGAGTGAACGCCACTGCGCGCGTGGGCCGCGATGAAGTCTCTGGAACCGGTTTCTTACGTGTAAAGTAACCAAACGCTGAGAGCAAACTTTTTGAAATATGTTCTTATAGTGGGTTGTCTGTATAACCAAATCTAGCATAACAGAATGAAGCCTAAATGCAGCGATCGCACGGGTTCGCAGTGAGGGTCTGCGCGTCTGAATGCATGTCCGCGCACAATGTTTCGATTTCGCTGCGTGCGCGTTTTTACACCGTGCCGTGAGCTTTAGGCCGCAGAATCTGAGCATTTGACAGTACACAAGCAACCATTGTAGAGTGGACGCTATCAGAGCTGTTGAAAAATAATTTCGTTATAGGGACTTCGACGCATATGGCAACTGTGATTTTCCGTCACGATGATTCAATCATGTTTTTTTCTTCTTCTAAATTCTTGGACATTTCAATATTGTTTCTCAAGAAACGTCGCACTGTATGTTTATCGGTTTTCTCAGCGTGCGCTTTCCCGCTGCTTCTTTTCCGTAATCCAGTGCACTGATTAATAATACAAACAAGACGATATACTATGCCTTTTTTTATTGCGCTTCTTACCACTCCCTTTCCATTCCAGTGAACTTGCCAATATCTAGCATCAGCAAGTTCAGAGACCAAACCGTCATGACATGAACCGCGTGGCGGGCGTGGATGATCGTCTTAAGTGCGCGTTTTCTGCTACTCACCGAACATCGCAGTCACGGCGCCGTAGCAGAAATCTTCGCGATTGTGTTTGCTGCACATGCGAGTCGTAGCGGATGGTTGTTTGCCGGCTCTAAGTTTCGCGAGCCAAGCTTCACGCAGCTTCTTGTCCTTCGGCTACGTGTGAATAAGGCTGGCACCGTTGTCCGTGGCGTACGTCCGGCACTTCGGTACCGAGCGGTAGCCTACCATGCTGCACGCCTCCAAAGGCTGCCACTACCTATTACAGTGCTTTCAAATGTTGTCAAGCAGACACCCAAGGCGGGATAGCCTCAACACCTAATCAGAACCGCAGCGCGGGTGGGATTTTAAACTTTCGTTTTCAGCTCGCTTCGGCACTTCCGAAGCAGCCGATGCGGCCGCTATTTCCACGTGATCCTTCATGCTACGTCACGCCGATGGTGGCGCCAGCTTTTGCAGTGGTGGAGCTCGCCCCCAATATCGCCGATTTCACTGGCGGGCCAGTTAAGCTTGTGCGTGAAACAGACGACAATGAGTATTTCCTAAATATAGCATATAATGCTATGAAGCCAACATAATAATTCATACTTAAGCACGTACATTGAGTAGGTAACAGGAAAAGAGTGGATGTGCGAAGTACACATCTGGTAAACACGCCTCTGCATGAACTTGAAAAGGTACAATGCGCCGCGAACCAAAAGTATTGAAAATTTGCAACCTTATGGCAGTTCGTAACGGCTTACGGCCAAAAATAATGGAGCTCGCCAGGTCATGTAATGCGTAAGTTAAATAACCGTGGACTATTAGGGTTACAGAATGGGTGTCAAAAGAAGGGAATCGCAGTCGAGGACGGCAGAAGACAAGGCGCTGGGGTGATGGAATCAGGCGCAAGTTGGAGTCGGTTGGCGCAGCACAGAGGCCATTGGAGATCGCAGGGAGGGGCCTTCGTCCTGCAGTGGACATAAAATAGGCTTATGGTGACGATTCCACAACCAATCGCTGCGGCAAAACTAATCGGAAACCTTCAGAGCGTGATGTCGATTGGAAGATGCGGTATGTGGTGGTAACATATGATGGCTTCATCTATTGCAGTTTTACCGGAGTAAATCTGAATGAAAATTTTCGTGGGCTGCCGACGTTTCTCCAGGATTACCCAGCTTAAATTGAGCTTTATTTTGTACACACTGCTACGGTAGACGCAGTCGTTGCTGACGAAAGGAACCACGTGGTCCTGAACACGTTCTAGTGCGATTGACAGAAGAAAAGACCGTGAGTCTCATGCTGCGCAGGCATGTTCTAGGTTTTTCCGGATGTTACTAAAGTACAATAGCTCTTTTACGTGCGATGACGCCTGTGAAGAGTTACTTATGAAATTCATCATGGCTCCCGTAGAAAATTTTCTGCAGTTTTAGCTCTAGTTTTGTTGATTTTCCTTCTCAGAATGGATTGTGTGTAAATTGAATTTTAATCCATATTTTTTGCTGAGGTTCATAAACTCATCCGCCGCGGAGCTTCATATGAAAATATATAATTTGCGCGGTAATTAAACGCCTGTAGAGTCAGTGAAATATATGCTTCATATTTAATTGACTGTGTGTTGGCTTCTGTGAAATGGAAAAATTGACAGCCACCCGAATGTAGCACGAAGCTACAAAGGAAGTACATGGGGGTTTCTCAGTAAGAAAGCTTCGCAGTTCAACAAACATCCGACATGATCCGGCCTTTGAACACGGGACCAAAATCCTGCACGAGGACGAAGTTTTCCTCAACTGTGAGGCTTTCTTTTAGAGGTTCGTCCTACATTCGGATAGATGACAATTTTCCCTTTCATGAACCTTCCTCCACCTTGCGGGATACCGCAGGACTGATTAGCCGTGATGGCTTTTGTTGTGGAGTTTAAAAAAGAAAGGCTGGCAACCCAATTTCTAATAAAAATACTCGACAGGAAACTGAACCTCCATGTGGCGATGGGGCGTACAAATGAGAAATATTCAAGGCCTCTTTAAGTACGCGAAAAGGGGTTTAATAAATAAGACGGGCCGTGAGCAAACAAAAAAGGAAACAAGATGGAACGCGTGACAGATAAGCAATGACAAGAACTGAAAGAACGAAGGAATGCGTGAAGCAGTGAACAATGAAATAAGCACCTCTTCGAGGGTGACAGCCGCACGCCGCGACACGAAGGGCACTGACCGCGAAGCTTGCCCGCACCAGGTCGTTGAGTCTCATCGCGGAAGCCGCACCTTGCCCTCATTATACGTGGGATGGACCCACGGGAAAGAAGCAATCCAACGCCCGTAAAAGAAGCGTCGCCTGAATAGGTTTTCCTGCAGTCACATTTATTGTCGTTATCGAAAAAAGGCAACACTACTGCTGTTAGTACTAAAATGACATTTTGGACTTTTGGTTCGAATGAACGTGTTCGATCTCGAAACCCTAGAAAAATACTGTTCAGATCGACTTACATAACTTGCGGTTGTAAATTTCCTACAAATTTGTTTTGGATGCCCAGAAGGTGTTTGTTTGGCAATGACGCAGAGCAGGACGACGTTTCGGGACTCCGGGTCGTGTGAAGCTGCGCGGCACGGTGTCCACCCATTGATCGAGTGCCGCCGTGTTGTGCACGGCCATCGTCTCGGCCACGACACCCTCCTCGGAGGCGAAACGCGTTCGTCGAGGACCTAGGGCGATCCGAGGCTGGCGAGCATTTTCTCTACTGTTTGGCAGTCTAGAACCTTCATTTGAAGCAAAAGAGGAAACATGAAAAACGCATCAGTGGTCCTTCAGGCAACGCTTTACCTGCATCACGTGCCAGGTGTCCGGAATTAGTGCCCACTACACTAATAAATGTTTGCAATGTAAGCGAGGTAAAAAATGTTCCTTGTGCGAGGAAGCCGCGTTTCTTGAACCTGCTTGCGCGGCAAACGCAAGACCCGCGCCCACCGTTGCTCGTGCGGGGGGCAGCGCCTGTGGTCTCGGCGCCTTTCTGCGCTGCTCCTCCGGACACGCCAAGTGCACGGAAATGATGGCCGCCTTTGCAGCCCAAGTTGTAAAAAATGTGGTTTGAAAATATGTGGGGAGCGACTGTATTAGATACCGGGCATCGATGTGCGGTCCGATATCTCGAGGCGTTCTTGTCCAGCTTATTCATGTCAAATTCCAAATACAACATTCCTAATATTAGAGACAAGATTCCTAATATTGGACTCTTACAAAGCAAAGATCTGCATACGGCTATTTAAACAGGTCTCCAGCAACTCTGAACAATTTTAATATCGTTACCTGAGTAGAGACACAGGATACAGCCTCAGTCGCACTTCAATAGTATTGAAGAAACCGAGGACAAAATCTGGCGCTCAAACTAACAAATATGAAACTATGTGTTTATGCAATCCGTACCCTAACATTGTTGACGAAGCTATAAATTCTATACTTCACAAATTTAAATATCCAGTGCAGAACACAATATATTTTGATCACAACATGTTTGACGAATGTTAATGGAGTTTTAAATTTTTAATGTAAATAGTGATGTTATAAATTTTATATTCCAAATACATAACCTATTTTATTAACAGAATGTCCTTATTTATCGCACTGCTGTATTTATTTATTTACTTGGTATTTTGCAAACAGTTGAAACTTTGCAGCCTGTTTAAAATCTTGCTTTAAATAGTTTTGGTATTTTCTGTCTTATTAGTTGTATTTGGTTTAATCAGTACTTATACTTGTACACTGCCACTTCTGCTACTCCAGCGAAGTAAAAGCTTTAGTCAGAAGGTTTACGCTCTCCTTCTGCGTCACCTTGCTGGCAAACCTTGTATTTGTTTTGCCCAAGTAAGGAACTTGCCCCTCAAAAAAAAAAAAAAAAAGATAGAAAATCAGGCGAGACGACTTCAACTGTTTTCTGTTCTTGTGTTAATCGGCAGTAATGCAAAAATTGTATTTCGAGTATCAGTGAAGCTGATTCAACTTTTCCGCGGTCGAGACGCTATGCAATCATCATCATCTTCATGTGCCTATATTTATGTCCACTGCAGTACGAAGGCCTCTCCCAGCGATCTCAAATTAGCCCTGTCTTGTACTAGCTGATTCTAACTTGCGTCTGCGAATTTCCTAAGTTCAAGACCCCACCTAATTTTCTGCTGCTGTCTACTGCGCATCCATTGGCAGCCATTCTGTAACTCTAGGGGCTTACCGGTTTTCTGCCTTACGCATTAAATAACCTGCACATCTCGATTCATTTTCTCTTAATGTCAACTAGAATATTGGATATCCCGTTTGCTCTCTGATCCACCCCTCTCTCTTCTTATCTCTTAACCTTACGCTTAATATTTTCTGCCCATCGTTCATTGCGCTGTCCTTATCACGTTCTTGAGCTTCTTTGTTAACCTTCAAGTTTCGGCCCCATATGTTAGCACTGGTAGAATTCAGTGATTGCACGTGCACTTTTCAACGACAGTGGTAAGCTCCCAGTAAGGATTTGGTAATGCCTGTCGAGTGCACTCCCACACATGTTTATTCGGTAAGTTTACTTGTGATCATTAGGGTCCCCTGTAAGTAATTCAACAATGCCAATTTGTTTCCCACCTCATTAATGAAAGCTAGGTGCCTTGAAAGTGGTTCTTGTAGCAAATATAGACACAACTTGGAACACTTGCTGCATTGTGCTACAGCATGTGTCCATTGCCGATAATTATGATGTTTACATTTATGCTGCTTAAGAGTACACTTACCCAGAAAACATTTTGATGTGTTTGCAATGTTTTTCTTTCTGCCACCTACTGCTGCTGCATTCTGCCGCTGGAAATGAGCGGTTACGTTACATCTGCCTTTTATGATACACTCAGTACTCTAGGCAAAACACGGGGAAGGCGGGAGATGGAAATTCAAGACGATGAGCAAAACGTGAACAAGGTGAATGCAGGAGCCAACGTTTCGACAAGTGGTCTTGTCCAGAGTCCAGACATATTCCAGAGTCTAAGTCCCGAAGAAGTTGATCTCCTGAAACGTGGTCTAACGTTTTGTCCGACGAACAACGCACTAAACGAATACGAACTCCACAAAGATGTAACACAGTTTTCACGACGCCTGCGCATCAAGGAGTTCTTCTTCGATAGACCAAATGTAGGAAAAGAAGATAGAGACTCTCTTAGACCACCTAGCACGTGGACACCGGAAACCGAACAGTGCCCAGACCTCGATTTATACATAAAACTGGTATCAAAGGAAATTCTAGAGTCAACGCGGCATTGCGGGAAACGCAAAAATTTGACTCCCGCTTAATACCAAATCCTTAAAGAACTTGCGAAAAGGAATGATATTGTAATTAAACCAGCAGACAAAGGCGGCAGTATCGTAATCTGGCCTATAGAAAAGTACAAGAATGAGGCCTCTAAACAACTGAGCAACCACACCCATTACAGAAAACTCGACTCTAACACAACTTCAGATTACAGCAATATTGTGATAACCACAATAGCGGAGCTCCTGTCCAGGGAACTAATCACGCAATCTGAATATCGCTTCATGATGCCCAAGAACAAAAAAGCAGGCCGCTTTTATTTTCTTCCTAAAATACATAAAGTTCCGGCCGAAGAAACATTTACAGCAGAAATCCCAGGTCGGCCTATTGTGTCTAATAACAACACACCTACTGAGTCACTACCTAAATTCTTAAATCACCACCTGTCAAACATACCCACCACCCTCCCATCTTTCGTTCAAGACACGCCGCACTTCCTTCGAATTATCGACGGCATCAACGCCAACCAAATACTTTCCGACCGCGCTATTCTAGTCACTTTGGATGTTTCTGCCCTTTACACCAACATTCCCACGAGTGAAGGAATTGAAGCCCTTTCTAGCTCCCTCGCAATCAATCCCCAAGCACACGCTCCTGAAGTTTACTTGTCGCTCCTTAGGTTAGTTCTCAGGCTCAACTATTTCGAATTCTATTCCATTCACTACCTGCAAATTTTCGGCACTAGCATGGGTACGCCATTCGCTCCCACGTATGCGAACATTTTGATGGGACAGCTTGAAGCAGATCTGCTGAAACCCTACCCTTTAAACCCCACACCTATCTTCGTTACATTGATGACATATTTATAATATGGGAACACGGCACAAGCGCCTTAACCGACTTAATTAGCCATTGCAATCGCCTTCACCCGAGTATTAAATTCACTGCTCACCACTATCCTAATCAGATCAACTTCTTGGACACGATGGTCTAGATAGAAAACGGAAAACTAAGAACGACACTTTACCGGAAGCCTACAGATAGCCAGCAATATTTAGACTACAACAGTCATCACCCGCGACATTGCAAGCAAGGAATTTTTGTCCGACAAGCGAAACGTATAAGAAGAATCTGCAGCGAAGACCACGATTATATCCACCACCTAAATGACCTTAAAACAACGCTAGCAGAAAGGAACTATCCCCAAGTTGCTCTCGATAGAGCTTATGATGCCGCGTCAAGATTGGAGAGACAGTCGGAATTGGCGAAGAGACCGCGCACGTTAGAATCTGACAGACCGCCGGCCTTTATAACAAAATATTCTCATGCACTCCCAAACATAAACAACATCCTAAGAAAATACCACCCAATATTATGAAGTAACGAGCGTCTGCGAAAAGCGTTCCCGGATGTACCTAGTGTTACCTATCGCCGAAACAGGAACTTTAAAGACATGTTAGTGCACGCAAAAGTCAGCCAACAGCATTCCCCCGTAAAAAAAGCATGTTGTCGCCTTAGGTGTCATACCTGCAGGCACGTTCAAGGTGACATTAAAATTAAAAGCACTGCAAATAGTTATACACATGAAGTCAAATCTAGCTTCACTTGTACAAGTTCGGATGTGATTTATATGCTTGAATCTTCCTTCTGTAAGAAACAATATATCGGTGAAACAGGGCAGTCAATGAACTTCAGATTAAACGGACATCGCGCGGACACAGCTAAAAAGCTTCCTAAAGCAGTCGCCGAGCACTTCAACCAACCAGGTCATAACTTTAATTAACTTAATCTCTACATCTTACAGTCAAATTTCCGTTCTGAACGAGAAAGAAAGTACAGAGAATCATACTTTATCCATAAGTTCAAGACATTGCAACCAATAGGCATAAACGTCTCAAAGGGAGCTTTAGAATCTATTCGCTATGCTAAACTTCAAGCTATAGGCAACAACACTTAGTTTGATTTCTTGGCGTATCCCCCTCCCCCTTTCCTTTTCCATTTTTTTCTTTTTTTTTCTTTCCATACCCCCTTTTTCTTTTGTCAGCCGGCGTGTCAGACGCCCTGACACGCCGACTAACACGCGTGTGTTGACAGACCGGGTGGGGGGTGTCGCCCTGGCTTTGGCCTTGTGCACAGCGTTCCTTTACTCTCAATTCGACACGCTAACACACCTTCCCTCGTTTCCGCATGCTCCCGCCTCACACCCTCTCCCCTTTAGAAGAGCCCCACCTATATATACTGTGGCGAGGAAAGCGTACGTGAAGACAAGTTCACTTGTCGAAACGTTGGCTCCTGCATTCACCTTGTTCACGTTTTGCTCACTCAGTAATCTAATAATTTTATCACTGAAACAGGTGATATAAAGAGGCACAAATTGCATGTGCATAACTTGTTATCTTGAGATGATTAGCTACAAAACGTGCTACCAAATGGACATGCACACGTGCCCCGATCTATATGGCGCTGATGTGGCCATTTTGCATAGTGGTTATATGGTGCGTCCGCTTTGCTCATATAATTAAGGTCTTAATTACAGTCGTATACATATGTTCTTATCATTTGGTAGCTAGTCTTATAATATCATAGTCTTATCATATGGGTACTGTCCTCTCATGGTGTACTAAAAACATTCGATATACATTCGATGGACCAGTTATTGAATACTATCGAAAGAGGAAAATTTTAAAACATCCACCTATAACTGAAAATGCGCGAGTCACACTTGAATGCTACATGTGTGTGTAAGTATGTACACACATTATGTAGTATGTATGTAGTCTACGAGCATGTGGGCCACACAATCATTGTCTGAATGACTACGCTTGCGTATAGCTTTAAATGATGCCTGGTTCCTTCCGAAGTGCTTTAAATATAATGTTATGTTGTGTTCAGGCATCTCATGTGAAAAGTGGTTGTTCTAAAATTTTCTAATATTACACAGAGTGCGTACACAGAGTGCTCACTACCAGGTCAATTAAAAGTGTATGGAGCGGGAGTAAACTGACGCTTCATTTCGTCAATGAAATCTCTACCAGGCATACTCACTATAAATCGTCATCGAATTGATTTTTCATTGACTCAGAATGAGCTTGATACGCAGTGAATTGAAACACAAAGTACAGCTTTACAAGAACCTGGAATCGAGGCACACTTAACGAGCACTAAAAATATACGATGAGAACGACACCGACGCACGACTTGGTGCTAGACTAACTGCTTCAATTGCATCTTTACTTGACTCAAATATAAAATTCATGAGATCCGCATAATATAGGTGGAAGAAAGCAGCAATCGGAACAAGTTGATGCACATTGGCCAGGTAAGAACACTTTCGCAGTGAGATCCAGGGACGGGGTGCTAATCACCCGCTTTTTTGAGGCCTCGGAATATCTGCTTTAGTCTGAACCCTACGAGCGCTGTGTGGGGCGCATGAGCAATCACGGATCGGCCAATGGAGCGGGGAAGCCGACCACATTGGTGAAGTTGGTGCACACCCTCTCGCATACCTCACGTAACTCCAACCACCTTCCCGTAATCTTGTTTCTGTAACGATCACGCTTTGTTCAATCTTTATTTGTATTTTTTATTGTAATTAACCGTACCATATAGCGAGTCATATTGTTTGTATCACGCTCTTTTTATTTTATCCTTATTTTTTGTTGTATACTGCCTTAATGGTTTCTGCATTAGCGTTTCTGTTGTATAACTATGCACACCTTATCGTTACTTTTTAACCCACTGCCACTTATGATTTGTTTGCGTTCGATGGTATTTGGAATAAATAAATAAATAATTAAACAAACAATAATTTAAACGATGCGCTGTTTGACCGATATAGGACATGCCACATGGCATGTAAACCACGGCCACATGACAGTGAACGAAGCGCGTGGCAGGCTTTTTTCAGACAAGCTATCATACTTTGCGCTTTATTCACGGTGTGGTGAATTCTTGATAGTTATTGTGGTGTCCAAAATTTTACTTGAACGCCAAATTCTCTGCAGCCTTCCTGAGGTGGTGCGACAAGTTATCGGACACAGCAACGGCGAGAGACGCACACCCTTCCGTTATTCCCAGCACTCTGTGGCCTGTAGGTGCTGTTTAACCTCACAAATGAGGCTACAGACAGCCACAGAGCGCTTCAGCTACATAAACTATCGTATTTTCAGCGAATTCGACTCTGCACAATCGACCAACTTGGTGCTGCACTTTGCAGACTACATTGATCTTTTAGGATTTCAGCAAGTTTGTTCGAAGGTAGTTCAGAACTATACACCATTTCAATATACTGGAGGGAGCCGAATTACAGTTGGGGAGAGTTTTTTTTTTTTTTGCTTCCAGGCAATACGTCCGGACGAGTAGAGTGCCTTTGAAGCTAGCACGGCGATCTAGGAAGTCCAAGCAATCCTCAGCCTGCATCTCACGAGAGAAGCTCGGTGCCCGTGCACATGCATCCAAAACGGCAACATCATTCACAATATCTTCATTTTCCTTATTGGCAAGCCATTTCTGTAAAATAGAAAATCATTACACATCTAAGAATCATAGCAAACAAACAGTTGACGCAAGAACTCCACTGGGAGAGAAAGAGAGGTATTTGTTATGTGAGACAAGCTGAGAGGTCAGCTTGAATCAATATTCTGACCTGCTACTCGGCGTTGGGGGAAGAGGTATGTGTGTAGAAAGAAAGAATAGAGAATACGTTGATTATGAGGATGAAGAAAACTCCACCGGAGTTGTCTATGTATGCGTAAGCATTGTGCCACATTCTCATCGCCACGCAGCGCAATGTCATTAGCAACCTTATCAAGCTTGACACGAGTAGCATAAACACTTATCAACCCTTATCGGTTATTATCAACCTTAACGGACTACATCCGACCCCTATCAACCCTCATCGGTTGTTATCGACCTTATCGCACTCAATCCCAGCCTTATCCATCCTGATCTGTCCTTATCAGCCTTATTGGAATGAGCCGAACCTTATCAAATCTTATCGATCCTTATCAATCTTAGCGGACTTGATCCGACCCTTATCAACACAATCTTTCGTACCTTATCCCTCCACCCCGAACCATAATCAATCACTGTTTATCCTTATGAACTCATTGACTGGCTGTCTGTCGCGCGACGCGAAGTGTATGAGGCCTCAGAGATCGGTGGCATTTCGGTCGGTGAAGAAATGTCTCAAATGAAGGCGCATGACGCGACCAGCGAAGCGCATCGGGGATGTGGCGTGATTTTCGCGATATAGGAATTTCCCTAATGTCTACAATGCTCCAAGTCGGGTCTACATGTGAGGGCCTAGGCATGGCTTCAACATCACCGAATATTTCAAAAAAGCCTTCATAGTAACATATCATGAAAAGCCAACAAACACTGACACCATGCAAGGACAACATAGGGGAAATTACTTGGGCCTATTAAATGAAGTAAAGAAACGATACATTACGAAACGATACCCAAGAACAGTGGATGGGGAAACAGCGCAGAAGTAGCTCAATTGGTAGAGCATCGCACGCGAAATGCGAAGGTTGTGGGTTCGGTTCCCACCTGCGGCAAGTTGTTTTTTCATCCACTTTAATTTCCATTAATGTATCGTTTCTTTACTTCATTTAATAGGCCCAAGTAATTTCCCCTATGTTGTCCTTGCATGGTGTCAGTGTTTGTTGGCTTTTCATGATATGACTAATAAAAATCGGGCCCCTCGGTTAACCCCCTTTCTTTTCGTTTATTACACAACGAGGGTCTCGAATCCGGCAACATTGATGCCTTCAGGTAGCATGCGTGGGTTTATTGACCAGTTGCCTTCACCCAAAAGGATCACGTTCTCGTGACGCCTGCGGCAAAAAGGGCGTCCCACGTCCGCCGCCAAGGTCTGTGAGTGGTGGCGCTGGCTAACACTCCCAGGGTTCTACTAGGACGCATAAATACTCAAGAACAGTGGATGGGGAAACAGCGCCGCGGTAGCTCAATTGGTAGAGCATCGCACGCGAAATGCGAAGGTTGTGGGTTCGGTTCCCACCTGCGGCAAGTTGTTTTTTCATCCACTTTAATTTCCATTAATGTATGGTATCTTTACTTCATTTAGTAGGCCCAAGTAATTTCCCCTATGTTGTCCTTGCATGGTGTCAGTGTTTGTTGGCTTTTCATGATATGACTAATAAAAATCGGGCCCCTCGGTTAACCCCCTTTCTTTTCGTTTATTACACAACGAGGGTCTCGAATCCGGCAACATTGATGCCTTCAGGTAGCATGCGTGGGTTTATTGACCAGTTGCCTTCACCCAAAAGGATCACGTTCTCGTGACGCCTGCGGCAAAAAGGGCGTCCCACGTCCGCCGCCAAGGTCTGTGAGTGGTGGCGCTGGCTAACACTCCCACGGTTCTACTAGGACGCATAAATACTCAAGAACAGTGGATGGGGAAACAGCGCCGCGGTAGCTCAATTGGTAGAGCATCGCACGCGAAATGCGAAGGTTGTGGGTTCGGTTCCCACCTGCGGCAAGTTGTTTTTTCATCCACTTTAATTTCCATTAATGTATGGTTTCTTTACTTCATTTAATAGGCCCAAGTAATTTCCCCTATGTTGTCCTTGCATGGTGTCAGTGTTTGTTGGCTTTTCATGATATGACTAATAAAAATCGGGCCCCTCGGTTAACCCCCTTTCTTTTCGTTTATTACACAACGAGGGTCTCGAATCCGGCAACATTGATGCCTTCAGGTAGCATGCGTGGGTTTATTGACCAGTTGCCTTCACCCAAAAGGATCACGTTCTCGTGACGCCTGCGGCAAAAAGGGCGTCCCACGTCCGCCGCCAAGGTCTGTGAGTGGTGGCGCTGGCTAACACTCCCAGGGTTCTACTAGGACGCATAAATACTCAAGAACAGTGGATGGGGAAACAGCGCCGCGGTAGCTCAATTGGTAGAGCATCGCACGCGAAATGCGAAGGTTGTGGGTTCGGTTCCCACCTGCGGCAAGTTGTTTTTTCATCCACTTTAATTTCCATTAATGTATGGTATCTTTACTTCATTTAATAGGCCCAAGTAATTTCCCCTATGTTGTCCTTGCATGGTGTCAGTGTTTGTTGGCTTTTCATGATATGACTAATAAAAATCGGGCCCCTCGGTTAACCCCCTTTCTTTTCGTTTATTACACAACGAGGGTCTCGAATCCGGCAACATTGATGCCTTCAGGTAGCATGCGTGGGTTTATTGACCAGTTGCCTTCACCCAAAAGGATCACGTTCTCGTGACGCCTGCGGCAAAAAGGGCGTCCCACGACCGCCGCCAAGGTCTGTGAGTGGTGGCGCTGGCTAACACTCCCACGGTTCTACTAGGACGCATAAATACTCAAGAACAGTGGATGGGGAAACAGCGCCGCGGTAGCTCAATTGGTAGAGCATCGCACGCGAAATGCGAAGGTTGTGGGTTCGGTTCCCACCTGCGGCAAGTTGTTTTTTCATCCACTTTAATTTCCATTAATGTATGGTTTCTTTACTTCATTTAATAGGCCCAAGTAATTTCCCCTATGTTGTCCTTGCATGGTGTCAGTGTTTGTTGGCTTTTCATGATATGACTAATAAAAATCGGGCCCCTCGGTTAACCCCCTTTCTTTTCGTTTATTACACAACGAGGGTCTCGAATCCGGCAACATTGATGCCTTCAGGTAGCATGCGTGGGTTTATTGACCAGTTGCCTTCACCCAAAAGGATCACGTTCTCGTGACGCCTGCGGCAAAAAGGGCGTCCCACGACCGCCGCCAAGGTCTGTGAGTGGTGGCGCTGGCTAACACTCCCAGGGTTCTACTAGGACGCATAAATACTCAAGAACAGTGGATGGGGAAACAGCGCCGCGGTAGCTCAATTGGTAGAGCATCGCACGCGAAATGCGAAGGTTGTGGGTTCGGTTCCCACCTGCGGCAAGTTGTTTTTTCATCCACTTTAATTTCCATTAATGTATGGTTTCTTTACTTCATTTAATAGGCCCAAGTAATTTCCCCTATGTTGTCCTTGCATGGTGTCAGTGTTTGTTGGCTTTTCATGATATGACTAATAAAAATCGGGCCCCTCGGTTAACCCCCTTTCTTTTCGTTTATTACACAACGAGGGTCTCGAATCCGGCAACATTGATGCCTTCAGGTAGCATGCGTGGGTTTATTGACCAGTTGCCTTCACCCAAAAGGATCACGTTCTCGTGACGCCTGCGGCAAAAAGGGCGTCCCACGACCGCCGCCAAGGTCTGTGAGTGGTGGCGCTGGCTAACACTCCCAGGGTTCTACTAGGACGCATAAATACTCAAGAACAGTGGATGGGGAAACAGCGCCGCGGTAGCTCAATTGGTAGAGCATCGCACGCGAAATGCGAAGGTTGTGGGTTCGGTTCCCACCTGCGGCAAGTTGTTTTTTCATCCACTTTAATTTCCATTAATGTATGGTTTCTTTACTTCATTTAATAGGCCCAAGTAATTTCCCCTATGTTGTCCTTGCATGGTGTCAGTGTTTGTTGGCTTTTCATGATATGACTCATAAAAATCGGTCCCCTCGGTTAACCGCTTTTCTTCTCGTTCATAGTAACATGTGTTTTGTACCACCGGTACAACACATACGTTTTGTTCAGACATATTCACCTTCTGCAAGCCTGAGTGTTCAGCCCAGTGCCTAGGACACTCGAATTCTGAGCGTGGGGATGTAGGTTCCAAGTTCACCGTCGCAAGCGTTTTTCCTTTCGTATTTATTCTGTTTGTTATGCATTAGTTCGTTATAGCGATTCGTCTTACGTGACGGACAGTTCTCCTCGTTGGGTAGGCATAGAAATGCTTACGCATTTAAAATATTCGAACACGAGCGATAGGTGAGCCAATACACACACGTCATCCTTTTGTACAAAGGTGTCGCGCTCAATATCAGCAAGCATAGAAGAAATATAAAATCTAAGCACTTAAAGAAGTTGCAATACCCGAAGCATTCCGCAAAGCGACAGATCTTCGATGTGCTAAAAATACTAAGCGGCTGTGCCTGCGGACTAGAATAAAACAAATACCGGGATTGCGAAAAACCATTTCTCTGGGTCCTCATTCTCAGACACCTAGATAAGTCGCATTCGGGAAAGGATAATTACGTGCCAATACTTTGATGTGCCTTTTGAAGGAACTAAGAAACCTCTTATTTCCAGCATTCTATTTCACTCACCTCAGCCGCATTACGTCTAAGCGTTTTGCTCGCTACAGCTACCTAGATTCATTTTCTTGCTGAGTGCTGATGTCCTATTGTTCAGCTGTTCTACTAAAATTTTCACTAAAGCTAAGTTTTAGCAACGGCTGTACTTGCTTTATCGTGATACACTGAATTGGGCATCACCACAAAATCCCCTCCCTTACTGGAAACAAGCAGAGCAACATCATTTTCTTTTAAAACTTGCACTGATTTCTTTACCGCTTTGCTAAGGACATGTTCACCACAGTTTGAACGGATAAAATCAACCCCATAAGAAATACACCTGTTGTTTTTTCCTAAAAGCACGACTCGGATAAATTGCTGACCATAGCAATCACACGATAGGCGCTGTAAAAGGCTTGTTACAAAATTTCGACCCACATTTCAACACTTGCCAAACTTTCAGAGGCCCACAACACTTAAAAAGTTTTACATTTCCGCGCCCAGTGACCCCTTTCCTATAACACTCACGCGTTCAGCGAGGGTAAACGCTTTGCCCGAAGAAACTCGTTTATGTTCGTGGGCTCACGAATTTTCGAAAGCACAGCTTCCCAGTCACTGGGCACTTGTTTGAGAAGCTGTGAAAACGCAGAGGGAGAGCTGAATATGATGGGCTTGGTGCCAAAGCACAACAGTCATAACCTTGGTAATTCTTCGTGCATGCATGGTTTAAAGTAAACGGGTACAAACGAAGCCTGGACCTCCTGCAGGACGAGAAGTTTGTTGAGCGCGAAAGAAAGTACCCGGCACGATACGTAGTAACGTGAGGCCATGAGGTGTGCTAAAGTTGCTCGACAAGTGTAAAAGGGCAAGAAAGGACCACTAGAAAGTGGCTCAGTTAGAGGAAAAAATTGTGTCTGGAATTGAGAAGCCCGAGGGCGCGGCGGCCACGACGGGGGCAAAATTGAATAACGTCCGTATTGCACATTAAAGAAACCCAGGTAGTCAAAATTAATCCAATGCCACAGCGTGGGCCTTATAAACATATCGATGTTTGGGCACGTAACACTCAGAATTTATTTCTGTAATTGAGGGATGCATAACTAGCAGTAAAAATAAGCACTGCTTTGCTTGTTTGCTTTTTGTGTTCATCCATCATGGACAACCGGTTATCCGGTTATTAGAATTCAAAAAGCTGATAACCAACAAGGCTGCCCGTAAACACTTCCATGTGAGTGCGTTGCTTGGCGTGACTGGTGCCTTGATGCTGGAGTTTATTGTGTTTGATTTGGCGTGTCGCTCGATGTACGGGTTGTGTGCGCTGTGTTCGAGATGCTTCAGACAACAACCAAGCAAACCCGGCAGAGTATGTAGTAAAGGCTTCGTTTTAACAGAGTTGGTAGAGACTACAACGCGGCCACATGGCCGCTGCAATTTTTGAACACGTGACCACCCCGCTATTTGTCCCCTTCTGGCTTCCTCTTCCCGATAGCGGACGACGTACTGGTTAGATGTAGAAAGACGCTGTTTTCGCTTTCTGGCTTAATTATTATTAGCGAGTAATGATTTTAACCGAAAGTGAACACGGAAAATTAGTTCTGGTTTAGCAGTCACCGTGTAGTACACATTTGTGTGTCATTTCTGTTGAGTAGTGGCAAGAGAAACTGGACACACTGCTCACCTCCCCATTTCTCCACTTGAGACTTTGTTGTATGTGGGCACTGCGCCACCATGTTTGAAGGCAGGATCGTGTCGCGTTCCTTTCTTGTAATGCTGGCAGCCAATGTATAACTTTTGCATGCGCTTTAAACAGAGGATTCAATCCTCTTCATGAAGGAACGCAACAAGACTGACTGCGGAATAAACAGATTTCTTATTGTAATTACGGTGACTTATTAGAAAACGTAAGGAGGATAATCCTGCAACATTCAGTTGTTTTTATTGCAGTCTCCATGCAGGCTAATAAATTTCGCGCATTTAGCAACCGTCTATTCAGATCTGAAGGACTCGGCCTCACTGGTACCGGCCAGGCAGCAGCAGTATTTCTTTCTTTGGCGCGTGGTATTGTGATGGAAGAGTTAGTGTGAAGCCCTTGCTTCGTAGGAAAAACATGCTACCAAAAAATCGCTGAAAGTAATCAATAAAGACGGTGCTTAATGGTCGCAACGTGTAGACGTGCGCAGCCGCTCGATTAATTCCGAGCCGAGGATGACGGCTTCGACGATTCAATGTTTCACTGTCTTGGTGGCCAGTGATCGCGCAAGTGCCGGAAAAATTGCACTGTAACATACGCGTATATTTGTGCGTACGTTAACATAAACATCATATTCAGATAAGTGCTATTTTACTCGAATTCTATGCATCAGGCGTAAATATTGGGTTCAGCAAATTGTCCCAACAGTCTCGCTCCGAAAAGAACCTGCTCGAGTAGCCCCCGCGCTTTCGTGGAAAAGTGCCCGGGTGACGTTGTTTTCGGAGCGATTATTTATTGCCAAGCGAAGAGCCAAGAATGCGCGCCGGCACGCGCCGCCGGCTGACTCGCCGGGAGCGAGTCGCTATTCGTGGCCCGCGCGGGGCTTCGGGCGCCATTTTGGGCCTTTCGCGAAGAAGCCAGACCTAGCGCTCGCGCTGGATTCATTTAAAGGAGGAAATTTTCTTTCTCCGTCATGTACAGAGAAAAGGGCTCCCAGCATCTTGAGCAGAACTGCTAGTGATTCACAATCACTGGAAAGGTTGTCCCGCGAGCTGCATTTGTGGCCGATCGCCTACATCGAGTTGCCTGCCACAAATAGGTAAAAACCAGAAAACGCCCACTGTAATTTCACCATGAATGCCTTTGCGGCTAATTCGTTGTGCAACACAACCCTTACGGCGGAAATTCCAGTGACAGGTTTGAGCAAGGAACCCCCATCGAACGCCAGCTTGCGCCGTACTGTTCGGAGCGTTTTTGAAGCATACGTAATGTGGTGAGTATTCTCCCTGAAACAAGCCATAAAACATATTCATGTTAAAAAGTGATCGTACTTTTATTCCGAACTATGTTACCACATCTTATCAGGCGAACCATTGCGTTCACATACAAGATTAAGGGCAACAAACTTTCCAGGTATTTGCAAAGGAAAAAAAATTCACCGACGATTACGATACTCCCTAATGCGAAATTTGAGTGCAGCTGTATACGTGTTTAATGTTGAAGCGATTATGAAGCGATGCTTTCCACTCCATGTTTGCCGCTCTTATCGCCCACCATTCATGTGCCGCTATTACAGTTAATGATGCGCAGGCGGAGTGTCAGCCAGACTACTCAGGATAGCAGTTTCATATTTAACTGGACGGGCAGATAGCAACAGCACCGTCTGTTTCAAACAACAGTTAGTTTAAGGCTTCAGTGTTGCCTTGATGTTTCGTTTGTGAACTATCTATTGACTTCTGCACGTTTCTTAGCTGTGTGCGTGCAGGCAAACTGCTCTTGCCTGTATGAAAGTTATTGCCTAAGTGAAAAAGTTTCGCCTTTGTTTGCTGTGTGTTTCAAGTGCCCCGTGAGCTCTCATCCGAGCACCACATTCCAGAGGTCTGCTGTGAGCAGACGTGGCATATCGAAGTAACATGCAGATAGTGCAATAAACTACTTGTAGTTTCAGATCGAGAAACCATTGCAAACTATATTTGTGGAAAAAAAAACATATCTAGAACAACAGCAACACTGCAGTGAGGAAGGTAGAAGTGGTACTACAAATGTTATATTATGCTAAAATTATTATTTTAGATCAATCGTGCTCGAATTTCTGTGCCCTAGCAGAGTTTCAATCAGTATGCTGCATATTGTAGAGAACAGTAACCTTATAATAAAAACCAATGCAAAACTTAAAAAATCAGAAGATGTACATAAATATTTAAGCGCAGGCAACTCTTCATCTATGCATGTCTACGTAACATACAGGGTTTCATCAATAAGGCCACATAAAGGTTGCATAAAGGTGGCACACATCAAAGGAACATCAAAGCAGCGGCCAAATTTCAGCATCTAGGATGCATAAAGGACGGTGGCATAAAGGATACATAAAGGACGGACAGATGAAGGAAACATGAAAGCAGTGGCCAAATTTCAAAATCTAGGATACGTAAAGTACGGTAACCTGAAGGATACATAAAGGACGGACACATGCAGGAAACAAAAACAGTGACCAAATTTCCACATGTAGGAAACACAGAGGAAGTTTTTTCCTGTGACCTCCACGAAGCACAAAGGACATAAGCGTCTGTCGACGTTACGCCATGAAGAAATCCCGGGATTCTAGGCACAGACAACTTTCCTGCAAAAACACCCCGTTCCAGAATGAAACTATAGAATATTTCCAACCATGGTTAAATTTACTTAACAAGCATGCGTACGCCTTCACAGTGTGCACCTGCTTCACATAGCTGTTATGCGAATTTGAGCGCTAATTAGCAGCAGTTAGAAAAACCGCTTCGCGTATACCTCGCCCGTTTGGAAGAGGAATTTGCCGGGTCTGCCAATATCCGTGTTGGTGAACTACAGCGCTCCTTTTCTAGTATGTTGCAAAGCTTCGCGAGTTGCAGCCGACGGAAGATGCGTGAAAAGTTTTTAGTAAGCAGGATAGCAGAAGGAACCAGCGATAAGGGAAAAATGGGGGCGGGCCCCGCGAGGAGCTCACACACGCCTCTACAACGAACACCTGTACAGCGAAATTACCTGTATAACGAAGGATTATGTTCCGGCTGAATTCGTATTCTTTATAGTATTGTGAGCGCCTCTAGGATGAAGAACATTACGACAAATTTGCTTGGTTCAGGCGTCCCATTTGTTCCTTTGCAACTATCGCTACGTAATGGCGCTCCCACTGCGATGCGCAACCGCAGCGACTTGAGGAACGTGCCGATGTGAGAAGTGTGGCTGCGTTAATACAGGAATCGCTCAGCCCGTACTCTGCTTGTGACGCATCAGCGGGTGCGACGGCTGACGAATACGTTGCAATTGATGACGACGTGATGATGCAACTGACAACCGACGACGTCTTCAAAGACAACTATAGAGGAAAGGATGCGAATGTCAACGAAGTGATGAATGATAAGGATCCTGTAAACTAACAAATAATTTTAACGGTAAGGGAGGCGACAGCGTCAATCGACGACCTTTGCTTTACTTTGCGTAGCTCTCGCATTTTGCATTATTGCTATGAACCTCGATGTAACAAAGCTGCCTGCAGTCGCACACCCTCAGACGAAGTGTGTGCAGAAGGAAATGGCGACATACTTCTCCCAAGTCTATATTAAATTAATCTTACATAAAGGCTTAGCCATGCTCTGTTATTTATGAGTGGTACGGTGCGCAACCTCTACAGCGACGCGACCTGTATGGCGAAATGTTGTAGACGCCGCGAGCGCTTCGTTGTAAGGGAGCTTGGTTTATGACACGCATTGTTTACACAGCAGAACGCTTCCGAAAAAGTACGTATTTACTTGATAACATTTTTCTTCTAAGCGTATATATAATATTCTAGACGGATACTTGCTTAATGCTCAATGTTTCACAGAAGCGCTGCGCCTCTATGAATTCCTCAAGCTTACTCTATTGGCTCAGCTTTCGAATATTTGCAGCACCTGTGCAGCACAGATTGCGTTGCAAAGACGTAGAACCACACTCTCGTTTGTTTGAGGACGACGATTCTATTCTGTTTTCAAGTTGACTAGATGACATCTGTTAAACGTATTTAGCAAACTTCTTTCAAAACAACTTATGTAAAATCCGAGGATTCTGGTAACCCCTAAGAAACAGTGCTCTTTAAGAGTAGGAGACGCGGTGTAACGCTGCAGCGGCCCAATGTGAACCCAGGGTCTCTTCACTGCTATCTGATACCTTGATTCCTGCCTCTGCGTGGTGGTCACTCATCAGAGTGACGCACGTCTCTGTCGTTCAAACGTTCGGCCCGTTGCGACTGTCTGGGCTACTCTCGCGCTTGGTCCTTCTTAGAAGACGCTTTGTTTGAATGTCTAACTCACACATTGTAACCTGCACCTTTTCTGTGACGTCAACGCGCCGCCATATTAAGCTGGATATGCGCATAAAGGCACATAGTTGGAGCATTCGTTTCCACGGTAAAGGAGCTCTCAATGGTATCCTTCCCGGAATGCATGTGCTAAGGTAAATGGTCTAGATACTGATCTTGCTATAACGGTTCTCACGCAACGGCAGTGTCTAGCCTAGTCTCGCAGGGCTGATACTTTGTTTGCTAGCGCCACGCTGGAATTGCAGGCACTGGGCGAAATACTTGTCGCAACTTACCGACGACTTATATAGGACGAATTTTTCTTCAACTGTGAAGCTTCCCTTTCGAGGAACCCGTATGGGTTTCCTTTGTAGCAGTTACCTATGTTTGGGTAGATGTCTCATTTTCCATTTACTAATTACTTCTCTCCACCTTGCGGGTTTCCGCAGAACTATTACGTCAGTAAATTATTGTTTCGAAAGGTAACGCTGCTGCTGAAACCAATAAATAGCAGTTAAATTGGACACAGTCGCTCATGCCAATACATTTTTTGCAAAGTCTCAACAGGAGCTGTTGTCGAAAACAGGAGCTGCCAACAGGTGCTGTCGTTGTCACAGCATACCGGGAACCATCAGGCCATACACGGCCATAGAACCTTAGCCATTAGCGGTCAGGCTATGTGCATCAATGTGAGCATCTTGTCAAACGGAAAAAGTTCCTTTTGCAGAATGCGTTGGCGTGGCTCTGTGGTATACTCATGAGCACGACGTCGCAGATCTGGCCCCCAAAGAGGCTACCGCATTCAAACTGAGGGTGACATGCAAAGTCGCTCTTATTCGGTGACATTGAAAATCAAACATGGATTTAGATACGTTGTGAATGATAGCAGTTCGTCATAATTATCGCGTCATAATACCCTTTCCTATTTGTGACATAAAATCCCAGTAAGCTGGAGCGAGGTGACCAGTTGGAATACGTGTTGGTAATGCTGTGGCAAGCTGTAAAGTCGGGAAGAGCTTTGACGCCATTAAAGATTTGGTAATCTACGATTTGTTCCGCTCGACTTCGTAGCCAAGAGGCTACAGGCACTACAAGCAGATAAACATTGCTCACTTTCCCTGTCGTCGTGCAGGCCGTTAGTAAGCGCCGGCTGGCCAGTCAAGTTCGACGGCACGGATTTCGGATTTCGGATTTGGGTTCGCAGCATATTTGTGAAGAAAGAAACACAAGTGGCACAGCTTCCCACATATATGACCATAGCGGCCAGAAAAACGTGAAATTTAATCAACATATATGGGTCTCTAGCAAACT
The DNA here is from genome assembly GCF_023375885.2 of Dermacentor andersoni. Lineage (NCBI taxonomy): Eukaryota > Metazoa > Arthropoda > Arachnida > Ixodida > Ixodidae > Dermacentor > Dermacentor andersoni. Next base: position 17,969,085 of record NC_092814.1, read on the forward strand.
GGAAGCTCAAGTGGAACTCATTTGAAGAAACAGGCCTATGAGGCGCAAGGCGGACGCACCCCGCGGATAGTGCTAGACGACTACGTGGGCGTGGCCAACCCGCGCCCACAGCCGCCATGTTCTTTTAGAGCGAATTAGACTCAGTTTATTGCCAAAATGTTTGCGAGATGTTATAGCATGTTTCGGGGTCATATGTTAAAGGCGAGATGATGTGCACGCTAGCCGAATATAGCAACATGCACTGTCTTTCTTACACGACACAGCACGACGCAACGCTACGTCGCAATTCTCTCGTACCGTCTAACCGCGTCATGCTTCCGTGTGCTTCAAGTGGAGTGACGCTGTTCTTTACTGCAATCACCGAGGCTCAGGACTTGCTGGTGGTGCTGGAGCGGCCATCAGTGCTGCCTCCCTTCAGGATGCCGAACACAATGACGAATACGACGACGAGCAGCAGGAAGACAGACGCGGTGGCCAGCCACACCCAGAGGCCGAGACTCTTTGGCGGCTGCGCCCGTTTTCCGGCCTGGCTGAGGCGCGAGTGGGAGCGCTCGTTGGTCTTGTCGGCGGCCAGGTCTTCGATGGAGCCCTGGCGGGACTGCGTACCTACCACGTGGCTGATGTGGCGGCTCGGGTTGGCGTCCTTGTAAGCGAACGCCGGCAAGTTTGGCGCCGGCACTATGCGCGACGAACTCTTCTTGCGCTTGGAGGCATCGGCCTTCGCGGGCCGCCCCGCTGAGATCTTCGAAGGGTCCGCTGACGGCCGGTTCTTGGTAGCCATGTCGCACTGCTGATGCCACTGACACTGCGATGGTTGCTATCACTAGGCACAGACCCACTATATGCCGACCATCTGGTAAGTTGTACAATAACAAAGAACACGACAAATTTAAGACGTCCGAGATTCGAGAAGGAAAAGAAAAAGAAAGAGGCAGTACGACTACAGAAACAATTAGTGCAAAGCATAAAAAAAGATATGCGAAACTTGGAGCAGCTAGACGTTATGTACAGTCAACAGTTGTCGGTGCTTCACGCAGTTTTTTCATCTTTTTTTAATGCGAGGGTAAATGCCTCAGGGCATACAGGCGTATGGGATGGGGGTGAATAAGGCTGATTGAATTAATGAAAAAAGATTTGCTGATCTAATGAAGTCCAAGAGGGATCGATAATGTGGTCCCTGCGTCCAAGCAGCGTAATCGCTCGGATTATGCAGCGAAAGTCCCGCTGCTGCGAGGTGCCGGAGCCTCGTCGGTTTCAGTGCAGGGTAAACCCACAGCAGGTGGTGGATGTCGGCTTCAGCATTTCGCGGCTTGCAGAGTGGACACCCAGGGCGAGGATATAACGGGCGAAAGTGCGGCCACTTCCGAGTCACGGCAGGAGTGAGGACAACCCCGACCTTGATACTCCGAAGCGCAACCTCCTCTGCACGGGTAAGACCGCGGGGGAGGTTGACCGCACACGGAGGTGTGAGAGCACGTGTGCGGCGCCGGAGGTGCTCTTTTCTTGTTAAAAGGAGGGTGGCATCATCTAGGTGAAAGATCTGAGGCAGTGATGATGGATAGGTCGCTAGACGGGTCGCAGAATCCGCGCGGCTTTGGAAGCTTAGAAGGCCGCGTGGGATCCACTTGATAGATATTGGCTGCGGGATGCGTGCCGCCAAAGATGGATCTGTTGACATATTTCAGGGCTGCGACTGACGCGTCGCCTGGAGGGCATCAGTGCGGATGACGATGCGGGCCGTGGGCACCATGGGAAAGTCGGCCACAGAGCACAACGCTTCTCGAACAGCAAGGAGCTCAGCACAAAAGGAGGAAGGAGGCTGTTGGATTTGAAACCGGGACGTCTTATTAAGGGCAGGTGCGCAAGGACAATAAATTGCAGTGGTCGCTTCACAGTTTCACTGCACCATGGCGCTAACCACGACGAGTTCCCGTGAGCCATTGCTGTTTTTAGCGCTCCCGCTTCATCGATGTGTTCGTGGCTTCAGGTACGTCTTACAGCCACGCAAGCACGAAAAAATCGACGTGAAGGGAGGACTTTTTCAGGGATGTAGCTTTGGGATGTACTTGAACAAACTCTGAAGCAATACAGCAGACTTCAGCGGTTCTTTTGGCTCTCCCTCATTTACTGCAAGAACAGCATTCTCCCACAGTGAAAACCACCATTTTTTTTTTACTTACATGCTTTTTCCTCAAATAATTGCGTTCACCCACTGCGGTAAACTGGGCAAGGACCCAGTGGTTATACGGTGGTTTCTTAGAGAGGGCTGATGCTGCCGTATTGATGCAAAGTAAGAATTAGAAAGAAATATTGTAATAATTATTTAAAAGGTAATTAAAGGTCATGAAAGGCATTCCCTTTCAGGAACTTTCCTCCACCTTCAGGGCGTTCGCAGCCCTCAAGTCTGTCTGAATTAAGTTTGTCTGATTGTGCGGAAACAATAGAGGGGATTGGAGAAACAAGTTCTGACTTTTTATTTTTGCTGCGCACAACTGCTTTTCCGTATGAAATATACATACCCGCCAACCTGTGACCGTTAGACTTTGGAAAGCTCCCGCCGCTACGCCACAAGAAAGGGGGAGGAGTAGGAGGGGGAGGTGTAACCCACGTATTAGTTTGCTACCATGCGTGTACACTTTCTGTTGGATACATACACACTTTATTAACGATTTACCTTGTGGGATCGCACGCGCATCCCGATATCTCCGGAGCGGCCACGCGGTTATCATGCGATAATCACGTGCTCGCTCGCGGAGGGTAGTGGGGAGAGGGCACGTTCGCCGCTCCCGCCACGTACGCCGTGGCTCCCGCTGCTCTTTGCGCCTGGCCGCGACGCCCCAGCCAAGGCACCCCGTTCCCTCCTTTCCCTTTCTTGGAACCGGGGAGACTCCCTCTTCGCCGCTCGGGAGAAGCGCTATTCCCCCGATGCATCTTTGTCTTTCGGCTGAGAAGCTTGCGACTGGCCGCATCTCAATTGAGCCGCTGAAACCGCCGCATGCCGTCCCCCTGCTTTTGTCACGCATTTCATATACTTTTGTGCAGGTTTATAAGTAAGTACTTGTTTTTTTTTCTGCTATGGCTGTCAACCAAACAATCTTAGAATTTTATTCTGTTTTTTAGGTATCTTGCGTGTAATTATTTTAGCCATTACCAGTGAATTTTGCCTTTTTTAAGTTGCCGTGACTTTGTAATACACGTCGTCCAGTTTTGTGCAATATCTCAGTGAGTATAACAGAAGCTCTCAGTGTGCATATCAGAAGCTATTCTACACTTTGGTCTTTAGGGAATTATATAGAAAGGTTTTAGTTGTGTGTACATGAAACGGCCTTCGCATTTTCTTCAGTTTTATTTTTTCTATTTCACTGTCTGTGAACTTTTGTATTGTTTAGTAGTCATGTGCATGTCATGCATTTTTTACTTTTGTTCATTATTCTCAGCGTGTCTCATACCAAGTTATGCGAAAATATTTGTTTTCGGAAACAGAAGTAAATAAAACGAGGCCAAAGATCTGTTGTGTTGGAAGTGGAATTTATATATGTTCTGGCATATGCTGGCATACTCAAACTATGGACAACACTGCGTGCGTGCTAACGAATAAAGAAGCCACGGTGCACCGCGTGACAGTTCACAAACAATGCCTAGGGGTAGCGCGCCCGCGTGATAAAAAAAAAAAGAAAAAAAAAAAACGCGCCGCGGCAACGCCTAAGGAGGCATTGGCCGCGGACGAGCAAAAGGAAATCAAAAGTGAATGTGCGCAGGGCATGGGGAACGGTGGAGAGACCGGAGTGGGTCGTGGGTCGGAGTGAGTCGTTCCTGTTGCCATGACAACGTAAACAATCGTGGGCGCTGCCATTTCGCCAAAGTATCGCCCTCCTGCTAGGACCGAAGCTGAAGGGGCCCTTTGTACTAGCGTCGAAAGAGCGTGTGCTTAAAAACAGCCAATGGCAGCCATGTGGAGATTCACCCATGGGATTAGGGGTCGCAGAAGATCGTGGCTTATGTCTGTGGTGGCGACAGTTGGCACGGTCGGAGGCAGCAGAGTCGGCAAGGTGCGAAGGTCGCCCGCCGACTCGGAGGCTGGCTCAGCGGACGGCGTGGATCGATCGGGCGGAGGGTTGGTCGGGGGCCGAGTGGCAGGTGTGACGTTGTTTGAGACAGACCTAATGGCGTGCGGTGCGGGAGCCGGCGTTGGGTGGGTGATGCCACCACTGTCACGTGCCATCGTTGGCACCGAGAAAGGTGAGGAAATGGCCGATATCATTGTCGTGCCGATACCCTTGACGAGAACATTGGGCGCATACTGGCACGAAAGAGACCCCAGGTGAAAGCCTGAGGCCGGGGACTGCGCGGCAGCGCGTCTGTCGGTCGACGAGACGGTATCGTAGCAGGTTGAGGGAAGAAGGCTGGCCTGATGGCTATGACATACGGGCGCAGGAAAAGGCGCGCTTGGTGCTGGCCTTGAGGGTGTTGGCAGAGATTACTCGCGTGCCGTGCGGTCAACCTCACGAAAACGGCGGCGCGTAGTGCCGTAGAACTTCAGCATGGCCTGTCGTAGCTCTTCGTAGAGGCGCGTGCCAAGCGCGGGGCATGTCCTTTATGTTTACTGTATGTTTCCTGAAGGTGACACGAGGAAACACCCTTTATGTTCCCTACATGTTGAAAAACGGCCACTGCTTTTATGTTTCCTGCATGTGTCCCTCCTTTATGTATCAGTTATGTTACCGTACTTTATATATCCTACTTGTTGAAATTTGGTTACTGCTTTTATGTTTCTTTCATGTGTCCGTAATTGATGTATGCTTTATACTACCGTCCTTTATGCATCCTAGATGTTGAAATTTGGCCACTGCTTTGATGTTTCCTTCATCTGTTCCACCTTTATGCACCCTTTATGTGGCCCTATTGATGAAACCCTGTATCTTACGTAGACACGCATAGATGAAGAGTTCCCTGCGCATACATATTTATGTGCATTTTATCACTTTTGAAGTTTTGCATTGTTCTCTTTTTATTATAAGATTACTGTTCTCTAAACATGCAACATACTGATTGGAACTCTGCTTGGACACAGAAATTCACGCAAGAATGTGCTATAATAATAATTTTCATCATCATCATCATCATCATTATCATCAGCCTGGTTACGCCCACTGCAGGGTAAATGCCTCTCCCATACCTCTCCAACTACCCCGGTCATGTACTAATTGTGGCCATGTTGTCCCTGAAAACTCCTTCAACTCATCCGCCCACCTAACTTTCTGCCGCCCCCTGCTACGCTTCCCTTCCCTTGGAATCCAGTCCGTAGCCCTTAATGAGCATCGGTTATCTTCTTTCCTCATTACATGCCCTGCCCATTTCTTTTTCTTGATTTCAACTAAGATCTCACCCAATCTGCTCTTTTCTTATCCCTTAACGTTACACCCATCATTCTTCTTTCCATAGCTAGTTGCGTCGTCCTCAATTTAAGTAGAACCCTTTTCGTAAGCCTCCAGGTTTCTGCCCGTACGTGAGTACTGGTAAGACACAGCTGTTATACACTTTTTACTTGAGGGATAATGGCAACCTGCTGTTCATGATCTGAGAATGCCTGCCAAACGCACCCCAGCCCATTCTTATTTTTCTGATTATTTCAGTCTCATGATCGCGATCCGCGGTCACTACCGGCCCTAAGTAGATGTATTCCCTTACCACTTCCGGTGTCTCGCTACATATCGTAAACTGCTGTTCTTTTCCGACACTGCTAAAGATTACTTTAATTTTAGCATAGTAATAATTTTTAGTAATAATTTTCGCCCAATATAATTCTTGCAGTACCACTCGTACCTTTCTTACTCCAGTGTCGCTCTTGTTCTACATATCTTTTCCTCCCAAATGTATTTTGTAAAGTTTTGTCTGAAATTACAAGTACTATATTGGACTAACTGCATGTTAGTTCGATATGCCACGTCTGTTTGCAGCAGATATATGGAATGTGGTGCTCGGATGAGACCTCACAGGACACCTGAAAAACGCAGCAAACAAAGGCGAAACGTTTTCGCGTATGCAATAAATTTCGTACAGGCAAGAACAGCTTGCCTGCATGCACACAGCTAAGAAACGTACAAAAGTCGAAAGGTAGTGCATAAACACAACATCAGGGCAACATTGAAGCCTTATACTAACTTGTTTAAAACAGACAGTGCTGTTGCTATCTGCCCGTGCAGTCAGGCACAAAACTTACCGTTTCCTCAGTAGTCTGACTGACACTACGCCCGCCTTAACTGTAACAGCCTCACGTGAAAGGTGGTGTGTAAGAGTGGTAGACATCGAGTGTAAAGTATTGCTTCAAAATAGCACACCTTATTTGCAGTGCTGCAGCCCACTGTGTTAAACTATGATCGCAAGAGCTGACATCATGTTCTGCAGATGCAAATAATAACGAAAGCCAACGTCTGATTTATATGTCTCGAATAAAGAAGAAACTTGGCTGTTATAATATCGGCTTATATTTGGCGTGCAACATGGAATACAACTATGCGAGTACGTCAAAGAACACAAACAATGCAAACAGGTTCTCGCGAAGATGGACTTCAAATTACATTGTATCTTTAAAACAAATCTTCACACAAGCGAATATCTGCTCAGCTGTCAAACATAGTAGTCGCGTGCTCACTCGCGCTGCCCATGACACATCGACATATATCGACATACACATCGACATGCACAGGTAACCTGCGGAAAAGCAAAGATACGGAAGAATTTCTTGCCGTGAAAGTTCCGGAAAAACAGTAACTTTCAGCGTTTACATAAATGTTTGCCCATTGAGTCCCAACAATCAGCGGTGGTCTGTAATTTTAAGTCTTTTTTAGCAAGTGTAGAGTTCATTCTTGCTTTTTGTGCCTCCCTCTCACCAAACGCCGGTCTGGGGGTCACCGTCCTGCCAGAGAAGCACAGCAAGCGGCTCCCGAAGCGCACCGGACCGAAGCACCGCGGCGAGCCTCCGCCGTCACCCGCCCTTCGTGATGCTCTGATGGCATTCATCGCAAGCAATCAGCAATCAGGTCAGCATGTTCCTTCTGTAGACCACAGAGAAGATGAGCAAGCAAGGAAAAGGCTACGTGAAGACGAGATCGACAGAAGGGAATTTACAGGAGACAACGAAGAGATGGACCAGACAGCCTTCACTGTTGTCTCTTACAAAAAGAAAAGAGCCGCAGGTGTGCTTGTTATATTCAAGCCAACTCAGCCTGACAGCAGCTTATGGAAAGTAAACCCAAATTTTCTTGCTTCTGCCTTCGTGACAACAGCCGAAGAAAAGATACTCAGCCATCGTCTCAACAAGGATGGCAGCCTCATGGTGACAGCGTCTACACTCCCTGTAGCTAATCGCCTCCTCACAGTGACATATCTATCGGGTATTCCTGTAGAAGCTCAAGTCCCATACTCCTACTCTGCCACATACGGGAGGATAGAGGACGTTCCTGTTGAGTACTCGGACGAAGACCTCAGGGAGTATTGGAGCGAACAAGGAATCCTATCTGCTAAAAGACAAGTTTTGTACGTCCCTAACGAAGATGGCGTGGTAAATTAAACCCGAAGACGCTCGGCCATCCTGGAATTCTCTAAGGATGCCCCTCTACCAAACCGAGTGTCGCTTGAATTCTGCAGTGATCCCGTGACGGAATACATGGGGTCCGCTGCTCAGTGATTCATATGTGAAAGACATGGGCATATAGCGAAATATTGTAAAGGCCCCATCCGCTGCAAGATATGCGCTGGTGCACATACGCATAAGGAGTGTACGTCACGTTCCCAGCCTCGATGTGCAAACTGTGGAGCTGAGCATACTGCATCATATGGAGGGTGTCCTAAAAAGAAATCAGCCGCTCTTACACGGACAATGGAGCAAATCCAGGGAAAAGTGCGGAAACGACGAGAACCACCACCGAACCCGGATGTGATATATACATCTACAAACCAAAAGCAACACGACACGGTACAGGGCAGGGACACGGCTTCGAAAAAGTCCTTCGCCTCAGTCGTGAGATAAAACCAGCCAAGGCCTTCATCTGCAAAGAGTCAATCAAAGCGCTCAAGTAATATAGCCGCAAGCCCACAACAACAAGTGTCCCCAAGGTCGCAGCAGAAGAACAGGAAGAACCAAGAAAATCTGTTAGATGGTAGCGCTGTAAATGAGATATCAAGTCTGCTGATTCCCATGATGTTCGCAGCAATCAAATGTATTTTCCGTATCAGTCCATCGTTTAAAAGCATCCCTGAGGTAGAGGCCGTCCTGGCTTTGGAAACGCTGGTGTCGTCTTCTTTCACGGCGCAACGCCGTGATTCTTCGGTGTAGCAACGATGGCTTCGCCAACAATCGTCTCACAAGTGGTGTCCACCAACAAACACTACCGCACATGTACTATACTCCAGTGGAACGCTCGCGGCTTGCGTTCGAAGTTAGCGGACTTTAAGTATCTTGCTCGAGTGTACCAATTCCCTTTTATGGTCATTTCCAAGTCTCGCGTAGACGAGCAGTTTAGGATAAAGGGTTATTATTTTGATCATTCAAGGCGACAAAACGGAATTAGCCGACTGCTCGTTGGATTTCGCAACGACGTGCCTGCCTCCGTGAATGACGTAACACGACATGACAAGAATGAATATATTTGCGCAACCGCAGTGATTGTATCTAAAGTGTTTACCCTGATCGGCGTCTACTTGAAACCAGGATCACCTTTCGACGTGTCAAGATTGGAAAACTTGTTGACAAGCACTCAATCTTCACATATTATTTGTGGTGATTTTAACGCACATAACGAGATATAGGGCAGTTTACATACATGTGCTCGGGTTGCTAAGCTGGCGAAGCTTCTTGCGAGGTACAATATAGAGCCCTTGAATGATGGCAGCATAACATAAATGAAAAATCCGAAGACTGTTAGCTGCAATGACGTTACATTCGCATCAGGTTGCCCCTATGTTCGGATGGTCTACAGATTTCGAGACTCGAGGTAGTGATCACTACCCCATCCTAATCTCTGCCCTTCATTTTCGGCCATCGCCCAGAAAAGTGAAACTGAAGTCGGTAGACTGGGAAGCTTGCACAGCAGCCATGGACAAAGGGATCACAGCCTTGTCTACGAATGGAGAATTATACCGACAATAGCTCAATGCCTCAAACAAAGTACCCGCTCTGCCACTAAGCATTGTAATGTAGCTACTAACGACGAGGAATTTAGAAGGCGTGCCGAAAGGAAGGCGATACGTACTAAAAATATCGAAGACCTCAGAACTTGTCGACGGCCACAAAGACATATACGGCGTTGCCTCACCAGACTGAACCGAAAAAGGTGGAGGGACTTTTGTGGGACACTGGACATACGACAACCTCTGAGCAAAATCTGGCGAGTCGTCAGAGGCATTCGCAAAGAGCCGCAACAGCTTTATCCTTTTATCGCCCTCTCACTACTTGAGCGCACATCCCTCAAAGAGGTGGCAAAGCAGTAGTGTAGGTTCCTTTCCAGCGGGGCACAACCTTCTCGGCGAATTGCAAGTCATCTCATCAGCCTAGTCCATCTCGAGCGACCTTTCCTGACTTAGAATTACCATTTACAATTGAAGAGCTCACGGCAGCAATCGGCGACGCAAACAAGCGATCATCACCTGGCCATGACGGTGTGAGTTATGAAGCGCTCGCAAATCTATGCCACACATCTCGCCTACGCATTCTAGAGTACTACAACGCCTCATCGATAACTGGGGAAGTTCCTACGGAATGGAAGCTTGCGACAATTATTCCTATATTGAAGCCAGGGAAGCAGCCGACAAATTACGCCTCCTTCAGACCAATATCTCTGCGTAGCTGGGTAGGGAAGCTGTTCGAAAAAATTGTTCACAAACGACTAAATTGGTTCGCGGAAACTAGAAAAGTTTACCCGGAGGAAATGAAGGGCTTCCGGCAAAATAGGTCCGCAATTGATAATGTCATTGCCTTGGAAGAGAAATTGGTCTATGGAAAAACACCTACTGCATTATTTTTGGGCATTAAGGCAGCATATGATTCGGTCTATCATAAAGCAGTACTTGACGCTTTGGAAACCCTTGATCTTGGAGGACGGCCTTACGCATGGATTGAAGACTATCGTCAAGGGCGCTAACTTTTCATGTGTACCCCAGATGGCCCCACGGCGCTTTATGCCGTCGAGAAGGGAGTGCCACAAGGAGCTGTGTTAAGCCCGGTATTATTTAATTTAGCCCTAATCCTTATGAGAAAAAACCTGCCCCGTGGCGTCAAAATCACACTGTATGCGGACGACATCTATACTTGGAGCGCGGCGCATTCTCGCAGTACCACCCAACAACGTCTCCAGAGAGCGCTGGCCAATATATCGGCCTACCTAAATCTAAGGGGTCTGAAATTGTCTCCCGACAAAAGCGTTGCTATGGCTTTGAAGCGGAGGTGTATGGACAAATATCCACTGGTGTTGGGTGGTCGTACCCTTCCATACGTCAAGACGCAAATGTTTCTTGGAGTGACGATCGATAGGAACCTCACATGGTCGCCTCAAGTGAAAAAAAAAACTGAGTGAGAAGATTTTCTCGGCGTCGCACGTATTCCGATTTTTAGCCGGATCACACTGAGGCAGCAACTGTCGATAAATGGTGCTCCTCCATAAGGCCTACGTCGACGGAACACTACGGTATTACCTGCACAAAATGTCTCCCACAAGCAAGAGAAAACTTGAGGCAGCACGGAACAACTACCTTCGCGTATGTCTTGGCCTTCCGAAGGGGTCCTCCCGCTCAGGAACTGTAGCAGAAGCCTGGATGCCTGCCTCTTGAAGTGCTATCTTCTCAGGAGACACTTCGAATTCACCTGCGACACGTCATTCATACGAAGACCCACTTTTTAAAGGATATTTCTAAAACCCGTGCTACATCTAGCTTTGGACAGGCCGTCATAGGCATATCTATTTCGATTCCTGCTCAGGCGTCACAAATTATGCAACGAAACATTTCACCATGGACACTGTCCCCACTGGAAATCGTGCCATGTATCCCTGGAATCAGTGCAACAGAAATGCCTCAAGCAGCGAGTTATCAGATAGCTTTGGAATATATGCACAAAGAATACGCAGCTGCAACGCACATTTTCACAGATGGCTCTACAACTCCACATCGCTCAGCGTGCGGACTGGTTGTTCCCTCTACAGGGCAACGATTCTCGCGTTGTCTTGAGCGAGCGACATCATCTACTTCAGCAGAGCTATATGACATTAAGGAGAGCCTTGTGTATGTACTTCGACAGCAGCCGCCAACGACATGGGTGATTTTCACGGATTCAAAAGCAGCCCTACATAGTATGTGGAACAGGCACAAAGCGTTGTAATAATCAACCTGAAACATTTGACATTGCTTATCTTCACCACAAGGCTAAGATTACAGGGCATTGCATCAAGTTCCAGTGGATACCTGGTCATGCCGGTATTTGGGGAAATGAAAAAGCGGATCAGGCTGCCCGAAATCGACTCCAATACTGCAATTTCAAAAGAACATTTTTACGAAAGCCGACGCTTCAAACATGGCAAAAGAATATGCCTATCAAGAAAATGAAAGTTGTTAGTCAGCGCTTGGAGAGGAAGGAAAACGAAGTGACTGTGAGCTAGAATGCTATTTTTCTAGCTCAGCTATTTTCGGATGCAGCAAGCTTCCAGGAGCGTGCTGGTATCAAGTTTCAAGGTGGGAAACGATTTTTCGATACTTTACGAAGCAATTCCGCCCGAGCAACGCCGACGCCGCATTAAGACGCTGCGCACGCCTAGAGCCAAGCCTAGGCGAGCTACCGCCTGCCAGGCCTAACAATACCCAAGCCCTACGCACCAATTTTTCGCCAAGCATGGAGGTCAAGGTCGAAGGAGAGGAGATGTCTCCCGAAGAATTCGGTGGAGATGCCGGCTGGTGCATGATCGGCTCCAAAACCCGGTCCCGCCCCAGGGCATCGCGGGATAGACCTAAGAACGAAGCCTACACCCGCACCGGCGAGGGAGACGGTCGACAACCGCCCTGACGCCCGCGGAACGTAAAATAACAAGTACTGAAGGCCAGCAGAATGCCGGCCCTCCCGAGGAACGACATCAAGATCGTCGTAAAACCGAAGGGCGGCCTCAACACCGCAACAACCGGCGCAGTCAGGATTGCGTCAGCCATATACCGGGCTGCAGGAGTGTCCGATCAAAACGCCAGCGAAGATACCGTCTGCCCGAGCACCCATCAAAACATCGTCGTTATCAGCACACCCAGTGGCACCAACGCAGAAAAATACAGGAAGATCGAGGTCATCGGGATCGGCGACCACCAATACGAGGTCAACGCGTATGAAACGGCACCGAATCATACGGCCAAGGGGGTCATCCGAGGCATACCTCTTGATGAAGACTCCAGGACCATTAACTCCAAGCTCGTCAACGACAGGAACCCGACTGCCCTAGCAACCAAGCGTCTTAGCAACACTACGACAGTCATCATCGCCTTCGAAGGCCTAAATGTTCCCACTTTCGTCAGGCATGGAGGCACTCTGCTTCGCTGTTCGCTGTACAGGAAGCAGGTCGACATCTGTCACCAATGCGGTAGACTGGGGCGTATGGACGTCTTCCCCAATCCCCAGGACAAAATATGCAGGGGCTGCGGTGCCAAGAACGCAGGCCCCAATCACCAGTGCACCCCAAACTTCCGCCTATGCGGAGGGGAACACCTCACGGCAGAGAAATCCTGCCGAGCAAAGTTCAAGACCCCGTATATAGTCAAGAAACGAAGATGGGAAAGGAAAAGAGCCGAAGCGGAAGTAGAACTCTAGGTAGTCAAGGAATCCGAAGGAGTGCAAGCCCCCGCCCTGCACAAGCCAAGATCCAGATCAAGAGGCCGGGCCAGGTCCAGATTGGCGTCGGCTACGGGGACGCCTCGATCCCGCCAGCACAGCTGGTCGAGGAGCAGAGCACGCAGTTGCACCCCGGGAGCGGGCCGAACCAGGTCCAGATCCAGCCGTCTCCGCCATGGCACTCAGGAGGTCGAGGCCCTCCCCGAAAAGGTGAGCTGGGCAGACGCGGTCAAGGGTGCGCCAAGATGCGGGGTCTACGGAGTAACTGCCTCAGAACTGCAAGTCACAGATAACATAGACAATGAGATTATTGCAGAAATAAAACGTGAGAACGCCATGCTTAGGAGCCTAGTACAATAGCTAACACAAGAGGTACGCGAACTGAGAAAGGTCGCGCCTCCCGCGCAAGCCCCTAGACCCACTCTCGTTAGCACTCCTGCTCCGAGCAACAATGGCGAGGAACAGAACAAAGCAACCCAACCCGCGAAAAAGTGAGCCGTCCAAAGCCAAAACACCAGTCGCGCCGAAGAGGCGAGATCCGAAATTAAAGCCATGCTTCCGCAACCACAACAGAACCACAAAGTGCAATCGGCAATCTGTCTTCCGCCATATCCGGCCTCACAACCAGGGTGGTCAAGCTCGAGGATTGTGCGATGTGGGCACCATCCCTGTCGCAATCATCACAGCCGAACGCGGGAACGCGCAATATAAATCCCGTAATCCCAGACGTTCCCATGGTGGAACCGCCCCCCGCGCACCGTTCGTTTCTCAACAGCTGCTTACTTAAAACTCCAGGATGGCCAGCCACAATAAAGAGCTATTGGTCTGGCAGTGGAACTGCAGAGGTATAGCCGGGAAAGAACCGGTCCTACAACAATACATAAGAAACGTCCAACCCAAACCCGATGTGATAATGCTACGAGAAACCGTGGACGCGTCGGCGAAGATCCTGGGCTACCGCGCCCTCGTCGCTAAATTCCAAAACGATACGGGCATCGCCACACTAATCACAAAGGGCCTTGTACCCATAGAACATGAGATTAAAGGCCCGCAGGCCGAACATGTAATGATAGAGATTATTCCTAACAAAACGCAAAAGAATACCATCTTTACACTGAACATATACAGTAACCCATCCAAAAAACGGCAGCCATTTCTCTCACTGCTCAAGAAGGCGGCCGAGCTCGCCGGCCTGAGCCCACTAATAGTGGGTGGGGACTTCAACGCTCCGTGCCATGCCTGGGGATACGGCCACACCACAACCAAGGGCAAAGAGTTATGGCAGGACTGGCAAGACTTGGAATACACGCTCATCACGGATTCCAGCGCACCAACGCGAATGGGCGATTCGGTTGCAAGAGATACCACACCAGACTTAACTATGATCAAAAACATCGAGAGGGCTACCTAGAGAAAAACCCTAGAAGACCTAGGTAGCGACCACATGATCATCGAGATCACGATCCCCCGAGCGGGAACCATCCCCCGGTCAAAAGCTTCATACAGACTGGGAGAAGTTCCGCAAGCAGCGGGATATCAGGCTAGACGATGAGCCGATCGGTGACATTGACACATGGATCACGGACCAGACCAGGGATGTCGGGGAGGCCACGCAAACCATCACTCCCGAAATCCTCACGGAGAAGATGGACAGTCGCCTCGCCCACCTCTGGGAAGCTAAGAAATCCATGCAAACCCGATGGCAAGGCCAGGGGTTCCATAGAAAGCTGAGGAAAAAGATAGCTGAACTAAACAAACAAATCGAAGAGCACTGCAAAGCCTTGAGCAAGCAACAGTGGGACGAAGTCTGCAACGCTGCAGACGGCCAACTCCTCAACGGAAACTCTGTCGGCAGCAAAGAGAAATTAAGGCGAGTGCACGGTGGCGCCCGTCCAGTCTGCGAGACCAAGTGTGGACACTCGGCGACACATCGGCAGTGTGTTTCTACGACGTGTGCTCCGCTCTTTGTTGAAGGAGTGCATGCCGCACTCATCAGTCCCGTGCTGGCATAAGCAGCCTCCGAATATACGATACCTTTAACGTAATCTTCTTCCTTGAGTGCCGAGCCTCGATGAGCCTGGCGAATAGTGGCAGTTATAGAAAGGAGATATTGCCACACGCGATCAGTTTGAGTGGTACGCTTCGAGAAGTCCTAGGTCCATGTCACGTACGAAAACTGGAACGGAGTGACGGCGTCTTCGATTGTTTTTGCCGCAGTGAACACACGCGGTTGCCGCGGCAGAGGCCAGGGAGAAGCCGAGAAACCAAACTCGTTTTCTAACCACATACACTCGCACGCACAACGCTGCAGCTTTGCCTGTTGTGCGCCAGATAGCGCTCACTATTTTACAAACCGTCCATTTATTTAATGTTTAGGCTAACACGAGAGTGGTGAGTTGATGTTAAACGTTACCTTGCGTGCACCACTGCTGTTTGTCTGCGTAGTACACAGAACACACAGGGAAAAGCGTTTGCTTGAGGCGTTCTTGTGCGCCATATTTTATAACCTCTGAGATGGTTGAGCGTTGTCATTCCCTCACATGGCACATCGCATTGTGGCAGAAGTATTAAACTTGATTTGGATTATGGGGCTGCACGTGCCAAAACCACATTCGGATTATGAGGCACGCCGCAGTGGCGGACCCTGGATTAATTTTCACCACCTGATGTTCTTTAACGTGTCCCAAAATCTAAGTAAACGTGCCTTTTCTATTTTGCCCCCGTCAAAATGCCGCTGCCGCGGTTGGGATCAAATGCACAACCTCTAGCAATGCCATAGCCCCTAATCTACCGCGGTAGGCACATAAGTGTTGATTTGACGCTCGATCACTTCCGTAGTGTATCCTGGACCCTGCGGCGCTAATGAATGCGGCTCTACTTCTGTACGCCCTGCGTAAATTTTCCGCTTGACAAGTTTCATCATCATCATCATCAGCCTAGTTACGCCCACTGCAGGGCAAAGGCCTCTCCCATACTTCTCCAACTACCCCGGTCATGTACTAATTGTGGCCATGTTGTCCCTGCAAACGCCTTAATGTCATCCGCCCACCTAACTTTCTGCCGCCCCCTGCTACGCTTCCCTTCCCTTGGAATCCAGTCCGTAACTCTTAGTGACCATCGGTTATCTTCCCTCCTCATTACATGTCCGGCCCATGCCCATTTCTTTTTCTTGATTTCAACTAAGATGTCGTTTACCCGCGTTTGTTGCCTCACCCAATCTGCTCTTTTCTTATCCCTTAACGTTACACCCATCATTCTTCTTTCCATAGCTCGTTGCGTCGTCCTCAATTTCAGCAGAACCCTTTTCGTAAGCCTCCAGGTTTCTGCCCCATATGTGAGTACTGGTAACACACAGCTGTTGTACACTTTCCTTTTGAGGGATAGTGGCAACTTGCTGTTCATGATTTGAGAATGCCTGCCAAACGCACCCCAACCCATTCTTATTCTTCTGGTTATTTCTGTCTCATGATCCGGATCCGTGGTCACTATCTGCCCTAAGTAGATGTATTCCCTTACCACTTCCAGTGCTTCGCTACCTATCGTAAACTGCTGTTCTCTTCCGAGACTGTTAAACAATACTTTAGTTTTCTGCAGATTAATTTTCAGACCCACCCTTCTGCTTTGCCTCTCCAGGTCAGTGAGCATGCATTGCAATTGGTCTCCTGAGTTACTAAGCAAGGCAATATCATCAGCGAATCGCAAGTTGCTAAGGTATTCTCCATCAACTTTTATCCCCAATTCTTCCCACTCCGGGCCTCTGAATACCTCCTGTAAACACGCTGTGAATAGCATTGGAGATATCGCATCTCCCTGTCTGACGCCTTTCTTTAGAGGGATTTTGTTGCTTTCTTTGTGGAGGACTACGGTGGCTGTGGAGCCGCTATAGATATCTTCCAGTATTTTTACATATGGCTCATCTACACCCTGATTCCGTAATGCCTCCATGACTGCTGAGGTTTCGACTGAATCAAACGCTTTCTCGTAATCAATGAAAGCTGTATATAAGGGTTGGTTATATTCTGCACATTTCTCTATCACTTGATTGATAGTGTGAATATGGTCTATTGTTGAGTAGCCTTTACGGAATCCTGCCTGGTCCTTTGGTTGACAGAAGTCTAAGGTGTTCCTGATTCTATTTGCGATTACCTTAGTAAATACTTTGTAGGCAACGGACAGTAAGCTGATCGGTCTATAATTTTTCAAGTCTTTGGCGTCCCCTTTCTTATGGATTAGGATTATGTTAGCGTTCTTCCAAGATTCCGGTACGCTCGAGGTTATGAGGCATTGCGTATACAGGGTGGCCAGTTTCTCTAGAACAATCTGACCACCATCCTTCAACAAATCTGCTGTTACCTGATCCTCCCCAGCTGCCTTCCCCCTTTGAATAGCTCCTAAGGCGCTCTTTACTTCTTCTGGCGTTACCTGTGGGATTTCGAATTCCTCTAGGCTATTCTCTCTTCCACTATCGTCGTGGGTGCCACTGGTACTGTATAAATCTCTATAGAACTCCTCAGCCACTTGAACTATCTCATCCATATTAGTAACGATATTGCCGGCTTTGTCTCTTAACGCACACATCTGATTCTTGCCTATTCCTAGTTTCTTCTTCACTGTTTTTAGGCTTCCTCTGTTCCTGAGAGCCTGTTCAATTCTATTCATATTATAGTTCCTGATGTCCGCTGTCTTACGCTTGTTGATTAACTTAGAACGTTCTGCCAGTTCTATTCTAGCTGTAGGATTAGAGGCTTTCATACGTTGGCGTTTCTTGATCAGATCTTTCGTCTCCTGCGATAGCTTACTGGTTTCCTGTCTAACGGCGTTACCACCGACTTCTATTGCGCACTCCTTAATGATGCCCATGAGATTGTCGTTCATTGCTTCAACACTAAAGTCCTCTTCCTGAGTTAAAGCCGAATACCTGTTCTGTAGTTTGATCCGGAATTCCTCTAGTTTCCCTCTTACCGCTAACTCATTGATTGGCTTCTTGTGTACCAGTTTCTTTCGTTCCCTCCTCAAGTCTAGGCTAATTCGAGTTCTTGCCATCCTGTGGTCACTGCAGCGTACCTTGCCGAGCACGTCTACATCTTGAATGATGCCAGGGTTCGCGCAGAGTATGAAGTCGATTTCATTTCTAGTCTCACCATTCGGGCTCCTCCACGTCCGTTTGGTTGGCGTTTATTTTTCAGAAATAACAGCAATGTTCTGTACTGTACCTTGAACATAAGCTTATCCTGTTTCCCGGAACCGCTGTGTATACTAGTAGGGTTTCCTTGCCTTCCCACATCACCCCCGCTCTTGTATGGGAACTGCCTTTTTTCTAGAGTTTTTTCTAGAGTTCTAGGTCCCCTCGGGACTCGCACATTAATAGAAAGGGAATCGATGCAATTTCTGCAATGCTTCTGAGGGGAGTCGCGGATGATTACAACTGTGAAGCAGCTAATGTGGCGACGGCCAGGGAACTCCAGAGGGCATTGTGCACATTAGACGCGGTGGGGTTAAAACGAGTTTCTCCCGTCGCCTTTCCTCTCTGGCTCGCGCCTAACACTCCCTGAACCACTCCCCGACGGGGTGTGCGAGACAGCAGCAACCACAGCAGCCACAGCAGCAGTGGGAAAGCCGAATGAAGACGAAAAGGAAACTTCGCTTTAAAAGAAATCACTGCCCAAGCATTCCGTACAGATGGTTAACCAGCGAAGCTGGAACATGCGATACCGGTGTTTATCACTGGGTTAATCACGACGGTTCATTAAACGACGGCTTGGTAGGCTGCCGGAACCTTGGTACAGGCGCCCCATTAAATAAACGGAGTGTGCGAGCGCTGGCCGAACCACATCTCCGTGTACTACCGGCAGCAGTGCCTACTACATAGCATTCGCGAACTTAAATTGCGATGGTCATGCGATATATTTTTGACCGGTGGCTCCGCGGGGGCTCCGCCGAAGGAACGCTTTTTCCGACGGTTGACGCTACGGGAGGTTGCAGAGTTTGCCACAAATATTCAGCAGTGCAAGCAGCTCTCACCAGAACGCTTGCTTGAAAAACGCACGGCGCCGGTCACTGTCCGCTGTTTGTTTCCTTGGAAACGCGACGATTGCCTACGTGGCCGCTGTTTCCGTCAACGGCACGAGAATAAATGGTTTCTGGATGGATGGATGGATGTTATGAGCGTCCCCTTTGGAACGGGGAAAGATATCTGTAGCGGCTCCACAGCCACCGTAGTCCTCCATAAAGAAACCAACAAAATCCCAATAAAGAAAGGCGTCAGGCCGGGAGATACGATCTCTCCGATGCTATTGACAGCGTGTTTACAGGAGGTATTCAGAGACCTGGATTGGGAAGAATTGGGGATAAGAGTTAATGGAGAATAACTTAGTAACTTGCGATTCGCTGATGATATTGCCTTGCTTAGTAACTCAGGGGACCAACTGCAATGCATGCTCACTGACCTGGAGAGGCAAAGCCGAAGGGTGGGTCTAAAAATTAATCTGCAGAAAACTAAAGTAATGTTTAATAGTCTCGGAAGGGAACAGCAGCTTACAATAGGTAGTGAGGCACTCGAAGTGGTAAGGGAATACATATACTTATGGCAGGTAGTGACTGCGGATTCGGATCATGAGACTGAAATAATCAGAAGAATAAGAATGGGCTGGGGTGCGTTTGGCAGGCATTCTCAGATCATGAACAGCAGGTTGCCATTATCCCTCAGGAGAAAAGTTTATAACAGCTATGTCTTGCCAGTACTCACCTACGGGGCAGAAACCTGGAGGCTTACGAAAAGGGTTCTACTTAAATTGAGGACGACGCAACGAGCTATGGAAAGAAGAATGATTAGTATAACGTTAAGGGATAAGAAAAGAGCAGATTGGGTGAGGGAACAAACGCGAGTTAATGATATCTTAGTTGAAATCAAGAAAAAGAAATGGGCATGGGCAGGACACGTAATGAGGAGGGAAGATAACCGATGGTCATTAAGAGTTACGGAATGGATTCCAAGGGAAGGAAAGCGTAGCAGAGGGCGGCAGAAAGTTAGGTGGGCGGATGAGATTAAGAAGTTTGCAGGGACAACATGGCCACAATTAGTACATGACCGGGGTAGTTGGAGAAGTATGGGAGAGGCCTTTGCCCTGCAGTGGGCATAACCAGGCTGATGATGATGATGATGATGATGAGACGAGCTTGCTCGCGGTGTTGCTGATCGAAAGCTGCCTGCTCCTCAGGGGTACATATGACGCGTGGCCTACCCATTTGGGAGCAGGAGAGAAATTTGCGCGCGCGCTCGGCTGTGACGGAGAGCAACGACGTCACTACTGGCGCAGCTAATCCAACACCACTTAAACAGCACAAGGCCTTTTCAGTCCGATCCATGACGACATGTTACCTGGCGTGATTTCCATAGAATCTAATGGGATGCTCCCGAGTAGGCAACAGGGATTTGGACGTCTCCGCTTTCATCACGCTAGCCTCGTCAATGTTTCAGGCCAGGTAGCGTGACGTCATGGATCGGAGTAAACAAACCGTTAGCTATCTGCAATCCGATCGTTGTGATATCCTTGTGATATCGTGCAATCCCATGCGCATGCGCATGGGACTGCGCCGGAGTTTTCGGCGTACGGACGACCAACAAACGCACGGATGGATGGACGAATCGGCTAGCCATACACAGCGTCGCTGTCATAAAAATAGAAAAATAAATAAAATGAGCAGCCGCATAGCAAAGTCCGTTTGTGTCCATGAATTAAAATCTGTTTCATTTAATATTGAGCCTATATGAACAACAGTTGCGCAGAAGTGTGGGTGAAAAAGATTAAACTATATCCAAATTCCAACGAAGCCACCACAAGGAGTCCCCTCTAGCCTTCACAGCCTTGACTGCTGTGTATGGAAGAGAGTATAGTACTCTTTGCTCACTGCCCGCGCCAGCTGTTGAATGCATGCTGGGAGACAATCACGCGTACGTTGTGCGGTGAGCGCTCGAGATGCTTTTCCACAACACAGCTCTACGCTGCTTTTCAATCCATGTGATATGTTGCTAATGAAGATTCCTTGGACAGTGCAGGTAATGGTGCGAATATGGGAAAAAATCGTACGGCAAGTTAGGAACAGCAGCTTGTAAATCGGCTCGTAATACCTCTATGCGCGTCGGTGTGTAAATGTGTGTGCGTGTTTTATTGCGTGTTTGTGTACATTTTTAAAGCGAAAGCTTTACTAGCCGCGAACTTGCGATGTCGCCGTGGCCGTGCTCCGAGGAGGCACATGACGTCAAACCGCGTTCCTCGTCGTTGCGTTCGCCTCCGCTCGCTTCGCCAGCTGCGTCGCATGCCTGATAACATGTCGGAGGATTGAAAAGGAGAGATCGCGTGCGCCGCAATCACAGTTGAGGCGGCAGTATGGACGGCGACAATTCGGATAAGCAGGAGGAGGCCTAGAATCGACATCGGAACGAGAGGAAGAGGAAACGAATCGCCGAGGAAATAGACGAACAGCGCGCCGAACGACTGGCTAAACGCCGCAACATAGCTAGACAACCAGACTAACCTGGACTTGCAATCAAGATTAACCAAGGCTAACCATGCTATGCCTTAGCTTTTGCTACGTATATCCTGGCATAGCCGAGCTCAGCCACTGCCAATTTCCTATTGTACTCTTATTTATGTTTTAGATCTTGGTTTTCGCGCTCGCGTTTGTGTGTTTGTCTCCTAATATGTGATTGCTTCCGAGCGTGTTTGTGTTTATTTTTATTTCTGTCCTTTTATTCTTGGGCTTGCTTTTGATATGCTTTCCGCCACATCTTTCTTCACAGTTTCATTAACTCGTCTCATTCAAAGCACGAAGTCCTATGAATAGCAAGGTTGGCCACGTCGAGCTTATTAAAGCCTTTCTGTTTCGTCTACTTTGTTAACTCAATCTGCCATCTCGCTGCGTTTTCTGCTAGTATTCTGTCCTTACTACTTGTGTTGTTGTCGCAGGGGGATTAATCAACTTCCACTAAAGAAAGTTCTATCAGCTATCACAACAGAACAGTGGACAGATGCATTATGTTAAAAGCATCACGTGGCTTGCACAGTAACTTCGCCTCTTGCCCTGTGAATGCATTTACGCACCAGTGCGTGCGGCAGCTCGCCCGAAGTGCTCCATATTGAAGCTTGCCATATTGCGGAACCCGCACCTTGCTATGTTGTTGCTTTTTTGACGTTTCCAGTCTTAGTAAACATATGGTTTTGCAGCCAATCATGTGCGGTGGTACGCATTTTTAACGTTGTGCAGTGGGCTGTCACTTACTGTCTTGAGGCGTTCATCAATACAAAGGCATTTTTCATTGAATGGATTGCAGAAAAGCTGTGTTCTGAGAGTTCTTGCAACTTTCACTATTTATTGCTTCACCACATTCACCGTCTGAATATGGCCGTCACTTTATCTACGGCTTGTGCGAGGAACAAAGTGGCTCACTAAAACACGTTTAACCTTACAGAGCATCTTTGGTATAAAAACGACAAAAAAGTTCTAGCAAAGTAATTCAGGGTAATAATTGTTCTTGCAGTCACGTTACATGCCCAAGTCTGATAAATAAATTTAACATTGACCATTACATGACTGCAATTTGAACTGCAGGCTGCTGACGGGGCCGTTCAAGCGTGTCCAGACTACTGCCATTTCATCGTGGGGCCCATCAAACTCGACGGTGGCTACCGGAATGAGGATTTTGGGCCTCACTAAGCTGATGATGTTCTATATTTGTTCTCTTACTCGCATTATTTGTCTGATCCAGATGACCAAAATGAACGGTACAATGTGCTTTGGTGTGCACGCTGCTAATAGTGGCTGTGAATTTCACGCTGGCTGCAGCTATTTCACCATGACATGACTGCGATTTGATGTGCAGACTGCTAACGGTGCCCTTCAAGCTTGCCCGTAAAATTCGACGGTCACTGCCCAAATGAGCCTTTTGGGCCCTACAACATTAAGCAGGGTTAACAATTGTGTTTCCAATCAGATTTGCCAACACTGAAGCAATTTGCATGCCTTAAAATTAGCACGATGTGTACAGGACGTTCATTATCAGAATTCAGCTTCAAGCAAAAGCAATATGCGATCAAATGAACTGCTCACTTATTTGAGAGGTAATGGGATGGATGGTTCGCTATCGCGTACCCAAGGGCAAAATTTTGGTAGCACTAATAAGGGCTGTTCGTTCATTATTAAGAAGCTGTTATGTTTCGTCCAGTGGCTCAATGGCAGACATCTCGCAGTTGAAGTCACTTTCTTCAGTGTCGTCTACACCAAATTCGATGACGATGGGTTGTATGTGCCCGCTCGCAGACATGTCAAATCTGAACTTTGTCTCCAGATCCATCACGTGCTGAATGTTCTTCCTCCGGTCTTCCGCCGTTACGTGCTTGATTTTCTCCCTCAAGATGTCTTCGTCCGTGGATACCTTGAAGTCGCTGTTGTCCGCAGCGATGCCGTTTTTGAGCTTGGCCCACACAAGCTCAGCGAGAATAAATTCGCGGTGGTACGGCGGGAGCCTGAGTACAATGCATGCACCCCTTCAGCTGCGTTGTCTACAATGTAGCTCAGGATGCGTGACTTTACCTATGCCACCAGCTTAAGGAGTTGCTTTTTTACCATCCTTTCACTCTAGGTGATGTTCTTGCTTTTGAGCAACTCCTGTATTTTTTCCTTCTTCCGGACCATCGTCGGCAATTTCTCCTCTCGCCGGCTATGCTAAAGTGCATTGTTTATAACAATGACGCTACCAGCTGGCAACTTCTGCAGAACATCATTGAACGAACCTTCGAAGGGACGGTTGTGCATTTCTTCGCGGCAGCCACCTGTATTTTGTCCTAGGAATACATCCATGCAGCCGTCGACGAAACCATTCTCATTGCTGATTGGCGTCATGATCAGGCTTTGGCGTTTCCCAGATTGTCGTTTCAGACGCGTCGACAGGCCATTTGCTCGAGCGTACATGCGTCCGCGCTTCTGCACCAACGTGTCTGTCCACACGATCGCCCGTGTGTGTCCCATAGAGTAACACAGTAAACGCAAAGAGTGGACACTCCCGTGGGTGCCTGCGGCCCACTTTGGCTCTCCGCAATTGGCGAAACGCACCAGCCTCCGAAAAGGTCGCCGCACGCAGCCGAATCTCGGAGGCCATAATTGCAGTTTCGTCTCTTTCTTTTTGCGACCCATACCGTTCTTGAAACGGAGCGATTTCATGCAGCCACTTGTGCCGCTGTTTGTATGTTCCCACCACGGGCGCCTAAAAGGCCTTTCACGTTATGTTAGTTTTATTTAAATTTATATTTGCTGTTTCAAGCTATAACTTGGCGCAGCAGTCATGCCAACTGTTGAGGAAGTAGAACTTTATCGCTTGTGATATTCTACGTCTAGTAACTCACGAAAAAAGGAGAATCGTAAATAAATGTGCCATGTTCCTTAAATATGAATCAACCTGTTGCGCAGCCAAGAGCACGAAAATAGCAGACAACAATTTATTGCAGCAAGATTGCTATAGGCAGATACATGAAAACGGGAAGAAACTGCGAAATGCAAGTAATACGGGTGTCACACGACGCACTTTTAATCGCGACAAAGCACGGTGCGATTTGAATTTCTCGATTGCGATTGGTCTTTTGGCGCAAGCTGCGCGAGGGAGCCGATCGCAGTTGAGAATTTAGATCAGGATCGCGCTTGATTGCGATAGAAAGTGGTCGTGCGACACCGGTAGAATGGAGAATAGTCGGAAATTAATGGCGTGATGTCAATCACTTTACACAAGCGAAACACAAGACGTATTGCAACTATCCGCATAATGGAAAAAAAAACTTCACAGACACGCCAGCAATTAATTTGCCCAAAATGGGATTGCTTTAGAAGGAAAACAAATATGACGCTTTTTCTTTTACTTCTGCGAAGGAGGGTCACTTAAGGTAGCAAAATTATGTGAATGGTTGCGTGAAAAAATAAATTGGTTACGAAAATGATTAGGCACGCACCAACATCCTCATTCCGAATGTGTAAGCCAGTGCGTCCGTCATTAAACAGCTGCAATGCTGTCTTCACCTGCTGTCTTCAAAGCAGTGCATCGCTGATACTTGGAAATGTTCCCTTCAATATGCATGATGTCCTTTGGCTGTGCAGTGTATTTTGACCCTAATAGTAGAGATTCCTGCAATGCGTAGAATAACAGCCGGATGGTAAGCAATGCTGAAGGCTTCAAAGCTATTGAATGTAGGCGCTACGTTCCTTCGTATAAGCAATACTGGAGCCTTAAAAGCTTTAGACTGTACAGACGTGATAGGGGTTCTCGTGGTGGTGGCGTTGCGGTGATAACAAAGGGTAATATTGAAGTTACTGTTGCTGACCGAGTCTGTGATCATTAAAGTCTACTTCTAAGGGTGTCACTACAAGGTGACACGTTTTTTGTCTGCGCTGTTTACCGACCTCCGAATGCTGATGACTTGTTTTTGAGCAGGCTATGTGATCACCTGCTAAAGTTCCGGGACAAAAACCTAATTATAACTGGAGATTTTAACCTGCCATCCATTGATTGGAATAACATGCAGTATGGATATTCTGTAGTGGCTGACGCTCTAGTTGATCTAATGCTTACTTTTAATCTTGATCAGATTGTGAGAGCTCACACCCGTGGAAATGCCATTCTGGATCTCCTCTTTATTTCTGAAAAATTTAGCTCAGGAACAGTACAGGTTGAACCTGGAATTTCTCACCATAACCTGATATATTTCTGCTGGACTAGATATACGGAGATGCAAAAGGAAAAAATTCCTCCAGCCACAGTAAAAGATTATAATAGAGCCGACGACATAGCAGTAATCGATTATTTAGAAGAGCATCTTGTCGTTAGCATCAACAACGTTGAAAGCTTGTGGCAACAGTTTTATTCTGCAGTTACGTTCTGCATTCAAAATTTCATACCGTCAAAAAGACTGCAAAAGCACCGTAAAAACCCCTGGATTTGTCGAGAGATTAGTCGAGAGAGATTAGTCGAGACAAACCAAAAGAAAACTTAAGCGCTTGAGAAAGAAGCACAAATCATTCACTCCACAATTTATGGAACTAACGCATGATCTGCAACGTAAAGTAAAACAAGCAAGAAGAAACTTTTTTAGCAACACTATTGCCGTCTTCATTACAAGTGATCCCAGAAAGTGCTGGCGCTACCTTAGTCAAAGTAAAAAGGAGGTTCAGAAACTCAAAGTTCATGACAAAATTCTGCATGACCCAACTTCTATTGTAGAAACGTTTAATCAGTACTTTCAATCTGGTTTTTCAACACGTGACTAATATAACTTGCCGAATATTTCTCCTGTATTAGAAAACGAGTTGAATGTAACTAGGGAGGGGGTTCTTGCCATGCTATTGAAGCTAGATAATAAGAAATCCACTGGCTTCTCAATTTTTAACTTCTCAATAACTTCTGGTGTCGTACCAGCTGACTGGCGTATAGCCCGTGTGGTGCCTGTCCTTAAAGCCGATGACCGGCTGCTTCCTAAAAATTACCGCCATGTCTCTGTTACTAGTAGTTGTTGCAAGCTTTTGGAACACATAGTCGTGAGTTTTATTCAGGAATTTGTTACTAAAAACAATATCTTGTCTCCACACCAGCACGGTTTTCGAAAGGGTCTATCCACAACCACGCAGCTTATTTCGACGGTACACGAGATATCGAGTGTACTCGACCAGGCTGGTCAAATTGACATTCTGTTTTTAGACTTATCGAAAGCGTTCGATAGAGTGCCTCATGGAAAATTATTGTATAAATTAGAGTGTATAGGGTTACCGTTGTACATTATTCAGTGGATTGCTTCGTACCTCGTTGATAGAAAGCAGTTTGTGGAAATTGATCATTGGCCGCCTAGTGCGCTGTCTGTTACCTCGGGCGTTCCACAGGGGAGTGTTTTAGGCCCGCTACTGTTTCTTCTTTATGTTAATGATTTGGTGGACGTAGTGCCTCATGAAGTATCCATAAGAATGTTTGCGGATGATTGTGCTGTTTTTAAGAAAATATCATCCACAAATGATCATTTCTTGTTGCAAAACACTTTTTCTGCAATCGATGATTGGTGTATGCGTTGGGGTATGGCGCTGAATTCGGAGAAAACTGGACTTTTGTGTGTCACAAAGAAAAAATATCCTAGGTCTTTTTCTTATCAGCTCCATAACCAGCCTGTATTAGAAGTTTCCCAATATAAGTACTTAGGCGTGACTCTAACTAATAAGCTTGCTTGGTGGGAGCATATATTGGCCATTTCTTCATCAGCCCTGCGGAAGCTGTGGTTCCTTAAAAGAAAACTGAAACGCGCTCCAGTTAGTACCAAGATGTTAGCTTACAATACATGTATTCGGTAAAAACTAGAGTATGCTGCTGAAGTTTGGGATCCCCATTATAAAAAGGATGCAACTCGAAAGAGTCCAAAGAAAGGCGATTTATTTTTGACATATATCGAAAGCACGATTCGCCATCCTTATTGATGCAGAATGTACCGACTCTCGAGGTTCGCCGGAAAATTAGTCGTCTTGCCTTTCTTCACAATTGTCTTGCAGGGAAAACTAAATTAATACTTCCCAATTGCATAAAACCTTTAACTACAAGGACAAGTAGACACAGCCATGAATACTCTTTATCGCCAATTTTCGCTAGAACCAACGCACGCAAGTACACTTTTTTCCCTCGAACAGTGTCCGAATGGAATTCCTTGCCCCGACAGATTTTTGAATCCGCCGACTTTATGAAGGTACTCGAGTCTCATATTGTACACTCCGATGGATGAGCATTGCTACAGTCTTCGTGTTCTGTTGATTTTTGTTGCTGTTGATCTTCGTTACATTGAATGTATCCTTTGTAGCCCCTTCTGCTAGGGCCAAATTACTGGCCTGCAGTATTGTGTAAATAAATAAATAAATAAATAAATAAATAAATAAATAAATAAATAAATAAATAAATAAATAAATAAATGTCACTGTTAGCCTCATGAACGAGTGACGGCGGCCTTGCAGCCATGAACAGCTGGTGCTCATTTGCTACGCTGACTTTCATTTCACATTCTTTTTTTTTATGTGCAGTAATGAGCAGTGATGCTAGCGATAACAGCTACGCTGCAACGTCCGAGCTGCGAGGCACGTTCGATACAATGACGAAATTAGAAAATAAAATAAAATGGTTCGTTAAGCAATGCGCCCTACGAACACATGCCGTTTGGGGCAGAGAGCTTTCTGTTACGCGCAACGACTGCTGAAAAAGTATGATGCTCTACTTTTGCAACAGAAATGCAGCTATTTCTAAAGCGGTCCACGTGCCATATTTGCAGTATGGCAATAATGCGCTCTCTCCCTACCTCTGTAGCAGGCTGTGTGCGCTCGAGCGTTGTTAGCTGTTCCGCATTGGGCTGAAGATGCGTGTTTTCATGTTTTAATTGTGTATGGTGTCGTTACCGTAGAAAGTTCCTTGTTTCTTATCATTTATAACGGCGCTTCCTTAACAGAAAAAACGCATTAAATGAGGGAACGCAGCATCTCCATTATAAAGCTTTGCAGGCTCCAGTATTGCTTATACGAAGGAACGTAGCGTCTACATTCAATAGCTTTGAAGCCTCCAGTATTGCTTACCTTCTCTCTGTCATTCTACGTATTGCAGGAATCTCCATCATTTCCTCAGAATACACTGTACAGCCAAAGGACATCATGCATAGTCAAGGGCAAAATTCCAAGTATCAGAAGACGATTGCAAGGCTTCGAAGACAGCAGGTGAAGACCCCCAACAAAAAGTGCTTAATTGCAGCTGTTTAATGACGGACATACTGGCTTACACATTCGAGATGAGCACGCTGGTTACAGCCATTTTATTTCGGCACGCAACCATTCACATAATTTTGCTGCCCTAATTCGCCCTCCTTCGCGGAAGTACAAGAAAAAACGTGATATTTTTTTTCTTCTAAAACAATCCCATCTTGAGCAAATGAATTGCTGGCGTATATGTGCAGTTTTGTTTCATTATCTCGATGATTGCAACACGTGTTCTATGTGTTTTGCTTGTGCAAAGTTATTGCCATCACGTCGTAGATGACAGCAAGAGTCTGCGTAACCTAATGGTCGAGGCAAACCCAAGTTGGAGCATTTAAGTACTTAAGAGCAAAATGACTCTGATCTAAACACTAATGACGTGCGATACCTGGTGGCAAGTCGTTCTGACGGTGGGCTGTTTTATATGTTTTTACTTAAGACAATGCACCCCTTGTGGGAGGCATTCGTGCTAGCCCGGAGCACCGAATGCAAAATCTCTTCAGCGACGGATTTAGGTCAAATGAATCTCCCGCTAAAATGGATCAACTGCGATGCGACAAGGCATGACAAGATACTTCATCGCTAGAGCTGCTTTCTTTGACAGGTTTTGTGTGACTCGCCCAAGTGGGGAGGGAAATAAGGGGCTGCGTGCAAGGTGAGTCTAAAATGGCGATAGGGCGCATACAATAAATAACCTCTCCGCCATTGTGAACAGGTATGCTTTTACTACTAATAGTAACAAACAATAACCACCGCCATTTTTCAGCGGGTATGGTTTCGTACTATATATAGATTGGGCACATGAGTGCTTTTATCAGATTGAATTTCAATACGTTTCCTTGCAATATTCAATAGAGTCACCATATGTCGCAACCATTTCAACTAGAGAATAGTTACTCCGGCATGTTCTTGTCCTCAGGCAGCCAGCTCGTATCACAAATAGAAAAGCACTGCTCTCTGTATCACCATGCATATTTTCCCTCCTGGTTTCATTCTTGCCATTTTTGTAAATCTCCATGCTCTATTTTTTGTTTCCAACATTTTCACCCAATTTCCCGTCTCTGTATAACTCACTTTCTTTTTTAATTATAATTTATTCAGTCATGAGGCTTTACCTGCCAAAAACACAATATGATTATGAGGCATACCGTCATGGGGGACTCCGGAAATTTGGACCACGTGGGGTTCATTAACGTGCACTTAAATCTAAGTACACGGGTGTTTTCGCATTTCGCCTCCATCGAAATGCTGCCGCCATGGCCCGGATTCTATCCCGCGATCTCGTGTTTAGCAGCCCAACGCCTTTTCGATGACTCCTGGTTGTCTATTTACAATTCCTGTTACTCTGCGCTTGGTCGCCAAGTTTCTTGACCTCGTCCTCCAATCTGTGTCCACGCTTTTCAGGTACACATGCTTGTGCACTTTCGCTTCCCATTTATTTCCATCCATATTTTTTAGTCTTTCTTCAAAACTAATTTTTCTCTATGCTTCTCTTAATTCAAAAAGATGCCCGACCCATGGCCCCCTGCACTGCCTCATTTGTGATATTACCGTGGTCTCCCAAAGCCAACCGGCCTACCGAGCTTTGGTCAACTTGCAACCCAGAGAAGGTATCCGATTTTCATCGTAGATGGCATTTGCAAACGTCAGCGTTGGCACCATTACTCCTTTCCAGTTTTCACTCACCACCTCATATTTATTGTGGCCCCACAGTGCTCTGTGTTTCATTATTGCAGCATGCCATTTCCCATTTATTTTCAGGTTCTGTTGGTGGGCGCTTCCGTAAGTCTTTCCTTTGTTTATGTACAGGCTGATGTAATTATATTGCTTGACTATGGTATGACTTGCTGCTGAATTGACAAGGCGTAATTACTCGTCTCTTCATAAAATATCATAATTTTAGATTTCTCTCTGGTAATCTCGAGGCCTGGATTTGTCGCTGCGTTGCCGCAGATTTTCGAAAGTGTCTGTAAATCTCTTTTATTGTCCACTAGTAGCACTCTGTCGTCCGCATACATCCGTCCAGGGAGCTCCTATTGCCCTATTTGTCGATTACGCCTGTTTCTATGCCCTTGACATAAAGCGTGAACAACAATGGAGGCATAGGACATCCTTGCTTCAGTCCTTGGTGAATCCCCCCCCCCCCCTTCATTACCTTTGCCACCTTCCCTTACACATTGTACTCGGTGGTCTGTATACACCTCCCTCAGCAACTCCACGAAATCGTCCTCTGTGCCTTCGTGCTTAAGAATATCAGATCACAATTGCATTGTAATTGAAACTCATTAAGAATCTACGTTGTTGTAGGCTCCTTTAATATCGAGAAATGCTATCTATAAAGGTCTATTCTAAGCTACTGAAATCTCTATGCACTGAGTTAGTACAAACATATCCTCTAAGCGTTTGGCAGGCCTGAACCCACTCTGCGGTTCCCCTAGTATTTAAATTTTGTCCACCCACTTCGATAGTTCCACTTTTATGGCTTGCATTGCCGTTATATATATCACCGACGTTTCTTTAACTGGCCTGCACGAGCTCGCCTTATCACCTTTGCCACCTGTGTAGGATGGATGGGATGGATGGATATTATGAGGGTCCTCTTTTGAATGGGGTGGTGGGTGGCGCCACCAAGCTCTTGTTATTGCCTAATGTCCTACCTATATTAAAAAAAGAAAAGAAAAAAAACTCGCGATGAATACCCATACCCAAAGTTTCTGAACTCCTATTGCGAACTCTGCTTTTGTACGTCTCCGTTTTTTGTCGTTTCCCTACTTTTCTTCCACCAATCCTCCAACCGCCTCTTACTTATCCCTATTGCGCACATGTTTACTTTTTCACTGCTCTCGCTGAACCCAAGGGTTTCCAGGAGGCCAGTGGTGCCTAAATCGACCGCTGGGCAGATATCTTCCCATTCGAATACGACATGCTCCATCATTTCCCTAGCTTTACCGCAGCAAGCGCATGCTTCGTCCTTCTTATATCTCGCTTTATAAGTGCGTGTTCTATGGTATCCTTATCTCGCTTCGAAAAGTAATGAGCTTCCATTTGAGTTGTCATAAATTGTTTCTTTCCACATTTCGTTTTGTACTCTTAAGCAGTTACTCATGGCAGGTTTCTTTTCCATTGTCGCCACCCATGAGATTATCTAAGCCTCTCTGAATTTCCGCTTCAGGTTCTTTGTTGCTGTGTTGCTCACTGTACAGGCCACGTATACTTGCTGGTAAGCTTCCGAGTTCGTTACCTCCACTGTGAATCAATGTTTTTCTGTACAAATACCTCAACACTCTCGCAGTACATTTACTTTCTTCAATATTCCTCAGTCGTTCTTCATAATCAATTTTATTGTGAGTTTCCCTCGCTTCAAACCTTCTCCAACCCGTATCACCCTGCACAGCTTCATTTGTAGTCTTCCCGTGTGTGCGCAATGCGAGGCGTCCCACTGACTTTTGGTTGCCACTGAGTCCTGATTGTACTCCTGATTTTAAGCAAACAACCGCATTTCCAAATGTAAGTCCTAGAACCATTGCAAGTTTCCACATACCCCGGAGTACCTCGTACCTATGGGCACCTATGTGGGCATCGCCGAACAGCGCCTCTGGCGGCAACCCGTGCATACATACGCGGTTCGTATGCGAGGGCGTCGTTGTTCGCAAATAACTAATCATAGAAGACATCTTTCAAAAATATCCCGTGAGGTTCTACGCGCGTAGTCCGACATCTCGTGCAAGGGTGCAGTTACTCATGGCCGAAAACCCGTTCCAAATTGCGGGGGAAGTTTGAAGTATGGAAGTTCATGACAACGTTGAAATTTTGGAGGCTTTTTTGGCCAGTGTAAAGCGATTTGCGGGGAAACTATTTCCAAGGTCAATTCACATGGTTTCGAAGGCGAGGGTGAAATGTCATTCTAAACCAATGAGCAGCGACATCGATTAGGGTCGTGCGATTGAAGCGCGACTACATCTCGGGGGGCTAAACACTAGTTAATGGCAATTTTGCATGCAATGCGTCACCAATGGAAACAGGCAAATGTGAAATCACAGGTTGTTTGCTTCCATCCGCGAATAATTTATTTACAATGACCTTACAGGCCCCCGTAGGAGCATGACGTAAGGGGGGAGTATAAACAGAAACAGTACTATAAGAGCTAGTGAACATATTATGTAGCAAGTGGCACTTATACATTTCTACTATAAAGCATTAAGTTAACACATTAAGTTAAGTTGGCGCGTAGTTGATGCGTGCTGAGACGATGCCGATATAGTATCGATGTGCTAACGCGACAGCGTTAGGGGCCCCGTGTGGCAGAAAATCTGGCGTCCCGCGTCCAGCATCGACCATTTTGCGAGCGAAAAAACATTCCGAACAACGTATACCCAACCACGCAGGCCATCTTTGTAGCGCAGAGGCTTTACTGAAATAATTGAATTTCTCAAAGTTAAATGCGTCAGAAAAACGGTAAAGTACGGCTTAAACACAACCTACAGACATGATAGCATCGGATTGCAATTAGAATATACGAGAAAACGTAATTCTCTTACGCGGAAAGCCAAACATTAACCCCGTTTCCAGCGTTTCTACTATTCATCAGGCATCGCGCCGAGCTCGGTTTCTCGCAACAAAATCAGCGCGCATTCGCGGCCCCAGTCCGCGTTTCTACCAGAAAGCTCGCGTTCGTGCACAGCGTTCGCCGCGCGCGTTTCCCGGTAAACCTCACGGTTGCATAAGCTGCTGTTGCTGGGAAGCGCGATAAGCAGTCAGGGATCTTTGAATGCAATCGTGTTCCACACTTAACGGCGGCGCTTAAGCGTCCTCAAAATTTTTGTGAGCCACCAAATGTCTACGTGCAAGCACGTTTTCGTCCGCTGTGACCGTGCCTGCACGCCACTCGAGCATCCCTACGCAGACCCCTACACTACAAAAAAAAAAAAAAACAGTTGCACTGTTTGGGGTGTATATTTGCCACACAACGATAGTCGTCATCTGTCTGGTTTGCGTTTCCTTTCTTGAAAAAGCTGCGCTCGTTACTTTCCTGTCGAGGATGACCGGTACCTCCAAGTCGAGTGACTTGGAGGTACCGGGCTTACAGCTTTAAAGGAAGTGCGCTGGACATTCCGGCGACGGTTCCCCTGCTTGCAGGTACGCATAAGCCAAAGAACGGAAGTTGAACGCGGCTTCCACTTTCAGGAGTAGAATCCTCGACTACTCGCTTTCGAGACTGCGCTTCGCGAGTACCTTGCGCGGGGCTGACTTCATCGACCTTTTTAGTCTCTCCCACCAGCCACCCCACCATGGCGCGTTGGGTACCAAGAACTTTTATGATATTCGATGGTTGGCGAGAAATGAAGCAAACGGAGAACCATTCGTAATGCGCCCCACGTCACTTAAGTCTCTGCTTGCCCTCTTGAAGGTCAGGACATTGTCCGGATAGACTATGAGAGGCACTCCCCTACGAGCAAGGAGCCTTCTGAAGGCAAGAAGGCAAGTGTCAGACGAGAGGCCTACTCTTATTTCTTGATGCACCGCTCGAGTTGTTGCACAGGTAAAGAGCACAACGCAAACCTTGGTGCAATGAGTTTCTGTTTCGCTGCACTTTTCTTATAATGGGCCTGCGAAGTCGGTTCCCACCGCTTCAAATGGACGAGATGTAGTGGAGCATAAACTACCCTCACGCGCTTTGTGCGGAATCCGTTTGCAGAGAAAGCAGTTTATAATCTTTTCGTCTCTTGGTGGGCTAGGATGATCGAGAAGCGCTCAAGAATTTGCGTAAGCGTGGCTGATACTCCGCCATGTAGAACACGACAGTGTGCCTCCATAATCACCAACCTCGTGAATCCATGATTCTGAGGCAAAATCACTGGACATTGAACTCATTTAATACAACATCTTGGTTGTTTACGGAGACGCACACAAAACGGCAACCCATGCCTTCGATGAGATTTGGTAGAGCGTTCCGCATAGCCAAATGCTGTGGCGCTATCGAGCGTGTATAAGTGTTCAACGGAGGCTTCTTTTGTTAGACCTGACAACGTCAGAAGAGAAGGCTGATCTCACTAATGATGTTCCCACCTCAGGTACGAGATTAAGCGAAATCTGATCTACCATTTATGTTTTGCTGTAGCGGCAAAGAGCAATAGCAAGACCTGATTCGGATCAAAGCGAGCTACCTTGGTTTCGCCATGTTGTTCGCTAGCCACGTTAGCCAAGCAAAGCCCGCGATGCTACATCCTAAAGTTAGCGTGCGTAACCCTCAAGTTTCTGCATAGCGTTCTCCTTATGCGCATTGTAGACACGTTATTTTCTAGCATACGCAAGAGCTTTGCGTAAGCTAAACTAAAAGTGACCTGCAAAACTGTCTACTTACTGTTGGCCTCCAAGTGTGCGTACAAATGGCAGGCACTTGGCGTCTTCATTTGCTTTAATTCTCAGCAGAACACTGATTTAAGACATGCTCTGGAGTTGTTGGGCGCTGTATTAAGGTCAGCTATACGTCCCTTGAATTTCTGAGCAGTATGAATTTGCGGCTCTGAACAAGCCCTCCTGATACATACAGACCCATTTTCTCCCTTTGCGTCTAGGTTTCAGGAGTATTACGTGAGTGCGACTTCTCTCAAATAAATGTGTCTTTCCTCAAGGCAACGTGCTCAATTAAGCGTCCCAAGTGGTTTATAGGTCTGCTAGAGCGATTCTTTGCTGTTCGTCATATTGTAGTGACGAGGCATCAGGTACTGTTTCGTTCGCTCGGCGTTCAGTTAGTGTGTGAATTACATCTTCGGGCATAGTGAAGTATGCGGTAATGTAGCTTTTATTGATCATTGCCAGTGTCCTTGTGTGTCTTTAGTTTCATTAGCAGGATATAGCAGGATTATTCCCAAGTGGACTCAATAGGCTAAAAACACATTTCTGCTTTTCTCTCCGTTCGCGCAAATATGGTTCTGATGCAATGGCGACTTCGGGAACATGGGTGGCACAGCATTTATATCCGCACGTGAGAATGACAAGGCAGCCTCGATATTTTTTCCGGTGGAAGTAATTTTGGCCAAGCGAGACTTTCCGTAAGCCTTACTTTATAAAATTTCCAGCACTGAAAAAAAATGAAATCGAGACGACCTTGTTAGTCTCGATTTACGAAAATTGCCGTCACTGAAAAAAAAAAAAGAAAATCAAGGTCACCTTGCCATTCTCACATGTGGGTACGAGTGCGGTGCCATGCACATTGCCGAAGTTCCCAATGTAAAGCAAATTTGCGCAAATGGAGACAGAAGCTGAAATACCCCGTATGGAACTCCCAAGACCTGTTCGTGCAATTTGGGAGGAAAATTGTGTCCATCGCGTTGGATGCGAGCGCGTATAGTGGCTATATTGTAACTAAACCATGTTTGCATCGTTTTTTCAGGACATGACCAACACAAGTGCCACCGAGCCTGAACTGAACATCGAGCAGATCCCAGATAAGTACATCGGCTACATCATGCACTTCATGCTCAAGTTCCAGAACGACACGTCCGAGTTCGGCAAGCCCCAGGTGCGGCGCACCTTCCGCTCCTCGTACCCGCTGTTCTTGGTGCTGTACGGGTCGCTCTTCGTGTCCTCTCTCATCGCCAACGGATGGATGGTTCTGCACATTTACCGCGGGAAACGGCCGCGGGAGACAGTGTGCGTGTACCTCTTTGCCAACGCACTCAACGACATCTTCAAGCTGCTGGTCGTGATGCCCATCTCTCTTGTGACGCTATTTCTACACAACTGGGTCTTCGGCAGTTTCCTCTGCTTTGCGTCGCCCATCGTCCAAGATTTTCCTTTCTACTTGACCTTGCTGACATTCGTGGCAATCGCTTGCGACCGGTACCGGTACGCTATGAACCCGATGAAGCGCCAGATACCGCCGCTGCTGTGCCTACTCGGCGTCTGTCTTGTGGCAGGCATCCTAACTCTGCCGTATGCTGCTTACACCAAGTTCCTCGACTTGCAGCAGTACTTGGGGTATCAGTTCCGGGGCACAGGTATCTGTGCCATCAACTTGACGGAGAATATTGAAGAGTACATCCGCGGCTTGTTCATAGTTCTGTACGCGCTACCCGTCGCACTGGTCATCTACTTGCACGTGAAGGTCACCGTAGAGATCAAAGCCCAGGAGACTTCGTTGGCCCTGCACGCCACCTACCGGCGCGACAGCAACGGCGAAGAGGCGTCCGTCTGCTCCGTCGCGTCGTCCATGGCACCCGAGTCGGTGTACAGCACGCGCTCGTGCGCCGCGTTTCCCGTGGCCACGCGTGACCCGTCCGTGCAGAGGCGCCGCTCCTCGCCCCCCGGCGACGCGCTCGACTGGCTCAAGGAGCGCCGCACGCAGAACACTGTCATGATGATGGTCACGGTGTACGCCGTGTGCCTGCTGCCGCTCAACGTGCTGCGCCTCATCGTGCACGTTGTCCACGAGGGGCCGGAGCATAGCGTCCACTTCGACCTGTCCTTCGCGTTCGCTGTTCTCATCGCCTTCCTGCCCACGCTGGGCACGCCCTACTTGTTCCGCGTGTGGCGACTCAGCCTGGACGCCTGCCAGTACCGCAAGCTGAGGCGCGCGGGCCGCAACAAAGGGCGCTGCGATTCCAGGGCCTGAGCAGCCGCCTGATTTCGGTCACGTGAGTGCTTTCTGCTTTTCTAATGGGGGCCACTTCCTACAATTTCTGCACAATGAAAGAAAAAATTGAGTAGGATGTACAGGGACGCAGCCGCAGTGAGTACGTGAAACGTCTTGTGCGTGCTGCAGACGGTGTATCATTTCTATTCTAGATAACCGATGTAACCGAATACGCAAGTTACACTTATTCACGCTTAGAAACTTACACGCTTAACGCATGTTACAACTGTGGTGGGGATCTTATGGCCTGATTTTGCAATTGCTCTCGCGTCCTAATCATAGTGGGCCTGTTTGTTTTGGAGAGAGTGTTTGTGCACTAGGGTACAAAAATGACTGTTTGCCCGCCCCCCCCCCCCCCCCTCCAAGATTTTTAGCGCCATGGCATTGTCCTGCGGCTTTACCGGGTGTGTCTTTAAAAAGCAAGAAGGTCATTTTGTAGGGGTAGTTTTTGTAATCTGAAAGGGTGCTTTCGAAAGAGTAATGCAAGCTTGCTAAACGGTGGTAGTAGGTGAATGTTTGTCCATATGCAGACACAGGTTTTACGTCCTTAATCCGAGTAGGCGTCTGTTTACGAATCCACTTGCGCATTTGCGTGAAGGTGTCTTGTCGCGATTTGTTCCGCAGCCACATACACCTTTTCTTTTTTGCATAGGTGACGTGTACACGCCAAGTACCTTTTCTGGGGGCTTGGTAAAATACAGGAGTAAAAGTAGAAGTTAATATGAAACTGGTCAATGTTCAAAGAGCTGCTTCAGTCAAGGGCTTCAAGTAAGGTGCTTTAGTTCTAAGAACATAGTCATTTATTTCCTTATGCAGGTGGCACGTTATGCAGCACACCCTTGTCTCTTTGCTAAGGGTTGGTAAAGTCGTAATTGAACCGAATATATGCTAATGTGAACGAACAAATTAAAATTCGCGAATCCCACCACGTTGTCTCAGTGGCTATGACGGCCTGCTGATTTATATGAGGTCGTGGGTTGAAACTCATTTTTGTCGGTTTTCTTTTAAGGCAAACTAGAGTAACCTGTATCTTTACTTTCTTATGAACATCACAAAACCCTAGATGATAAAAATTGTTCCGTGTCCTCGGCTGCGGCATGCCGTATTGCCCCCTGTGCAGATTCGGGAAGTTAAAATCAGTCAACAAAAACTACGATATTTGATTCTGAGCAATACAACTCAAGCGACTGTTTTTTAGTTGTGTCTGTTTTTTTGCCATCTCAGTCTGCGAAATCCACAGCATGATTAGGTGCCAAATGCGGGTGTGGCTGATGTCCCGTACGCCAGCGCACGAGTGGGAAAATGTTCAACCAGCTTGAATGGAAAGTTTTGTAGCTTATTTTTACCAATGAAATACATAATAAACGACCAGAATACCAGCTACACGCTTTGGCAATCACACAATAGACAGTTTGAACCGGTTTGGCTAATTTCACCTGGGCTTATAGCCTGGGCGCATGGCAGCGTCAACTCCAGTATATGGTTATTCAATCAGCTAAGACACGGCCTTCGTTCCTCCGTACTATTCTTAGCTCTGTTTTCACGAGCCGAAGAGACAACTCTGTTGGCGCAAGGAACAGTAACGATATAAAACAGGCTAGCGCAGCTGAGCTAAACTTTAAAATTGCAAGCAATATTGTTTTCTTTCGCACAGCCATTGTACTTTGTTTGACACATTCCTTTCGTTTGCAGCAGCAGTCTCACCTTTACTGCGTTCACGCTCACCCTCATCGCACCTCACCTGCAGTGTCTCTGAGCATGAGAGTGTGCCACGTAAGCACGATTCGCACTGAAAGCGGGAACGCTGTTTACTACGTGCCTTTTAGGACGGACCGTTGTCGCATACAGCAGTCATTGTGATTATTTGAAATAGCGTTCACAACCCAACGATAACCCCCACCGAGTTTGGCTACGCCATGTTGCACAGCGATTGCTTTAGAATCAAGCGTCCTATAAATGTACAGCGAAAACCTTCGACGTTTCCAATAACCCTCGCAATACAACGGCAACCCCCGTTGAATCTCGCTCGCTTTCACGGACGCAACAGCAGAGCC
Organism: Dermacentor andersoni; assembly: GCF_023375885.2. Classification (NCBI taxonomy): domain Eukaryota; kingdom Metazoa; phylum Arthropoda; class Arachnida; order Ixodida; family Ixodidae; genus Dermacentor; species Dermacentor andersoni. The sequence continues at coordinate 18,008,434 of NC_092814.1, forward strand.
ATACACTTATAGTGTACACAAGGCGAGAGCTGTCACTCTGCAAGTTTAATACGTTTTCGGCACACATTTACATAAATGAACAATTCTTAGCGCAAACATAATCGCAACTCATGCCGCATCACATCAGCTCGTTAACTTTCACCGTGTCTTTTCTCAAGCCACATAAGGCTCTAAAGATGTGATAACCCACGATCAACCCCGAAATAGCGGATAAGAGGCCACTGAAGCTATTCACTGTCAAAGTTGTTTTCAGAAGTAAGCATTGACGTGGGGTATGCAAAATGTGGGCGACATAGCGGAACGCAGATGCGAGAAAGGCGCGGGGGACACGCGACTCTTCGAGGGCAGAGCCCGCACCTTTGTTGGCGCCTGCAGCCGGTACAAGTTGCGGCTCGACACTGGAAACCAGGCATTTTTGTGTTCATTTTCTACGCTAATAACCAACTTTCAAGATAAACGCACAATAAATATTGAAGGTGTACCCTACATCAGTAAACTTACTCATTGTTTATATTTAGTGTCCCTGTAGTTTCCCGACACGAATGCCTTGTTTGACTTCTGCGAGAATCAATGTAATCATTTAGACATAAAACAAGCGCGTAATAATACGCCGCATCGAGCAGCAATAGTTCTGCGAGAGCAGCTATACTGCGAGCGATCGCGACGCTTCTATGCGGGAGAACTGCTGGGTCATTGTTGGGCTCTTGGCGCAAATGGTTGTTTGTCGACTGCGAGATGAGGTGATGAGACCCTCTCTGGCGTGTCTTATCGAAAGCCGAACGGCAGGGCACGCGAGCTACGTTCTATAACCGTGTCAGCTGTGGGGTAATTGTGTTTATAGGAACGCCACAGCAAGGAGTCGAGCTTTGTTCAGTACAAACGTGGAACATTTTAGTATTCAATACAGGGCTGAAACTGCATTCGCTCAAATCAATTTAATGACGCGGTAGCTAAAGCACTGCGGTCGTTCATCCGGGAAATTTAACGCGAGCAAATGCTCCTCGGAGTGCCTATTTTCACACATCGCATTTATCATAAAGGGTTGCTTCAACTTGCATCTAAACAAATCACCGGCACATGCACGTCTGACATTTAGAATTAAACTGCCAGCAGTAGTGAAAAGCGGCGAACCGTGAATAAACAGTTCATACTTCATACTTTTACACCTGGAACCAACACGGAACAATACTTCGTCCCTGAAAGCATGCGGCAAAAGGGCACTTTGTGTCCTTGGCCGACCAGGCTGCCCAAGTTTTTCTTTTGCAAATGGCAAGCAGTTTTAAGACGAAGCTTTAGCTCTGGGGGTCCTATTCCAATACATCGGAAAGGAGAAATCGTTTATCTCGGCAACAACAGCACCAAATTTGATCAAGTTGGTTGCACTTAAAAGAATGTTAAGATCTAGCGACTGTTGGTTGCGAATTTTCGGTTTAGGTCGACAATTTTCGAAGAAAGATTTGCAAGGAATCGCAAATTTTCAGAAAACGAAGCTACCAACTTGACAACTATGTAACGCAGTAATGAAAAATGTTATCAGAGTTTTGGAAATGGCACTTCATAGTAGATCTAACACGGACAAAATTGATTTAACATAAATTGCTTTCCATTAAATTACTAATATGTGACTGGAAATTTCACAATAGCCTTGTAACCAATGTGACAAATCCACGTAACATATAAATTGACACATGAAATTTATCTGTTTTAGATACTCTAATGGATGCAGTTTACACAACTGCGATATATGTTCTTAGTGCAGAGCGACTAATATTTTAACTTCGGGTTTCTAATTTTTTCAAGATTACAAATTTTTGAAAACTGCTTTAAAAAAATTCGTTTTGCATAAAAATTCCGCAACCCACAGTCACTACAATTGACAGTTTTCTCTCACATGCCACAAATTTCATTAAAATCGACCGTTATCTTAGGAAAGCGTTCCTGAATTTTACATGTATTTGAATAAGCGGCGTTCGAGTTGGGCCTGAGCCTCCTCTTACCGGCGTTTCAACACGACTTCGCTCGCAGCCGAAACGCTCGGTCGTAGCGTATGAGCGCGCGGATTGTGCATTCGCGAAGTACAGTTCCTCGCAGGGGCGCGACCGTACGGCAGTGGTTGTGGCTGCAGAATGGGCAAGGCACTGTGACTTCCTGCGGTTTGCTGAGTCGTTTCGCGAGCGAAAGTGCGTCTCGCTGCATGGCCGACCGGAGCGCTTTCTCGTCATCGTGCCTTGCTGTTATTGCCATGCATGCTCAGAGCCAAGCAGGAAACACTAGTATTGCCATGTAGTATTCGCCCTCGAAATTCCAGGGCGAATCAGAAAGTCTTTGCCTTTGTTTTTTATTGGCTAAAATAAGCTGCATATAGGTAATTAAAAATATACGTACCTTACACTATTTCTACGTTCTGCGTACCTGACACTATTTTCCCACATAGTCCCCACACCGGTTCAGACATTTGGCCCATCGCAGCACTAAATTTGAGATGCTCCTGTGGTAGAATTCATCCGGCGGACTGTGGAACCACCGTCGGACTGCTGTCTTGGCTTCATTGTTGCATGTGGATCGCTGTCCTGACAGGAACTTTTTTAGCGGACCGAAAAGGTGGAAATCACCAGGGGCGACTTCCGGACTGTATGGGGGGGTCCATACTCTCCCAGTGAAATGACCGGAGCTTGTCGGCGGTCAACGACGTACGCGGCCTCCCCGAACGCTCGTTGTAATGCAAGCTTTCACGGCCTTTTTGCGAAATTACAACGCCACCACTTCACACTTCTCAAAGCGAGACACCAGACACCTGTGGATGTTGATGGGCGTTTATCCCTTGCGTCACTCAAAACGAATCACACTTCGTTGCTCGTACGCCGTGGACGTGTGAAGCCCAACCGCCATCTTCAACAACTGACAGCAGCGCCGTGCCGTGGAGCTCCCGGCAGATGAGGCCCGGCTGGTCCAAGAAAGGGCCGCCACTGCGAATGGATATGTTGAGTTCGTATTTACAGCCGTAGTTTGGCTAAACAAATAGGGACAAAGGCTTTCAGATTCTCCCTCGTACTTGCTGAGTTCATGTTAGTCAATGGAAGATTTGGCGGTGACGCGCTGTCCCCTTTCCCTTCCCAGTACCTGGACAGGCTGTCACTTTCGAGGTGCACCAGTTTTGACGTCGCAGTGAACGCGCGTGTTTGGGGGGACCTGAACTGTTTCCGCTGCAGCTTGCGGGGCGCGCGGTTTCACCAATGGCTTTGTTTTCCTAGTCCTTCAGCGTCATTAGCTAAATTTACCTTGGCACCTCGGAAACCTTAGAGGATCAAGTTTGCTATATGTTTTCGGAGTGTCTGCGCTGTGGAAGTGTTTTTCTTGCGGCAAGATACAACGCTACCAACATCCTTCAAGTTGTGTGGTGACCTACCACCATGTAGAAAGAGTCATAGCATAAACGGTAAGATTTCCTGGCAAGTCTAAAAAAAAGAATCAATTTTTCATGTCTATAGTGGATATCATGGATTTCATGTCTATAGTGGATCTTTCTGCAAATTGAAAAGGTGGAAGAAATATTAAAATTTATTTTCTTAACCGGGATACGACCAGTCATTGTTGCAAGGACATCGGTGACTCGCTTTCTTCTGATAGGCCCTGTAGGCAAGGGACTAAATATAGTGAATGCAAAAAAAATAATCGCCTGCTTTTCATCTGTGCCTTCATTTGCTGGATTTCTGCTAATTCTTTTGGAAACGTAAGTCATTAACGAGGCAACGAGGTAGTGCGTCTTGGTCCAAGTGCTAACAAGTTATTTTTCAATGTGATGTTCCATCACTCGTCCGCCCCGTTTTACAATATGCTGTAGTTATATGGGACCCGTTCACTAAAGGCGATATCGGAAAACTAAAAAGCTTACAGAAAAAAGGAGTTCGATTCATTTACAATATATATGGGCGTAGTTCTATTATTAATACTCGCCGTGGTTTCTCAGTGGCTATGGTGTTGGGCTGCTGAGCACGAGGTCGCGGGATCGAATCCCGGCCAGGGCGGCCGCATTTCGATGGGGGCGAAATGCGAAAATACCCGTGTACTTAGATTTAGGTGCACGTGAAAGAACCCCAGGTGGTCGAAATTTCCGGAGCCCTCCACTATAGCGTGCCTCATAATCAGAAAGTGGTTTTGGCACGTAAAACCCCATAATTTAATTTTTTCTATTAATAACCTTTTATCTCGGAGGGGCTTATCTTTTATAGGTGATAGAAATCGTCTATGTCGCTTAATATTCTTTTTACAATTCATAAATGGTCACTACAACAACGACACGTCTCACATTATCACCTATGCAACAGGTTACACTACTAGACAGCGACACTCATAGCTGTAACTCCATATACAACATGTGTTAACTGCTTCAAGTAATCCTTTTTTCCTAGAACTATAGTAGATTGGGATAAGCTGGCCGATAAAACTGTGACACAGGACTCATTATCACTTTTGGAAACATATATTTAATAAAAAACATTTTTTGCACTTACTGGGATTGTTACTGATAGTACTGTTTGATGGTATAATTGAAAAACTCGCTGAAATAACGTTGAAGCGCTTGTTTTCGCGCCTGTTTTTTTGCGCTTGTGTGAAGCACTTGTGTGAAGAATATTTTTGTTTAGTGCAGTACCCCATTTTTGTATTCATTTTGTTTTGTAAACCTACTCGTGTACCACGCTGATAAGATCTTGTTTAAGATTGCAGTATTTATAATTAAATTTATAAATTAATAATTTTACCAGGTATCCTTGTTCAATTAGGATAGAGCATATTCCATCGGCTTTCTGAAATGCCTAATCTAAGAATGCGTTTAAATAAAGAAAATATAGCATGGTGGGAACGCCGCTGCAAAGCTGAAACTTCCTCGCAACGCGCCTTGTACGCAAGATAACATTGTCAGGAGTATAAATACAGCGTTGAGGCGTATCTCTTTTCACATAGCTACGGCGTTTCATTTGCGGTGGCAGGCCTGTTTGGTAAATCTCAAGTAACATTTTTAAAAACTTCCATACGCGTTCTTATATTACTTAAGCATGTGATATATGTAGCACCGTAAAGGACGGCCTCTCAGGTTGAAGTAGTGCGCAAGTATCGTCAAACGACAGAAAGCTGAGCTAGTTGGCGAGGATTCATAATGAAAAGAAGGAGTAAGGCGTGCAGACACGGACAGAAGAGAAGAGAAGTGGGTAACACGAACGCCGTGGTAGGAGAACAAGGAAAAGGTCTCGGAATACTAGAGATGAAGCTTAGAGCGACGGAAAGCTCAGCTAGTTGGCGAGGATTCATAATGCAAAGAAGTGGTAAGGCGTGCAGACACGGACACAAGAGAAGCGGACAACACGAACGCCGCTGTAGCAGAACAAAGAAAAAGGCTCAGAGTACTAGAGATGAAGCTTAGAACGACAGAAAGCATAACTAGTTGGTAAGGATTCATAATGCAAAGAAGAGATAACGCCTGCAGACACGGACACAAGAGAAGAGAAGTGGACAACATGAATGCCGCTGTAGGAGAACAATTAAAAGGGCTCAGACTACTAGAGATGAAGCTTAGAGCGACATCTCTACGACGAACTTCGATGTCTGGCATAGCCACGTTCCGGAAGAGGTGACGCACTATATGCCATAGCGGAGCTTGGAGCTGCGCGTCCTTCTGATGAGTTGATTCCACTTAAGAAGGAGCAGACGAAACCATCCGCTGCGTGCTACCTTGCGCCGCTCTTTGACTTCCTTCTCACCAGCAGTGCGAGCTACTCGAGCAAAAGTTTCTACATGCGTTTGAACTGAGAATTCAAGCTACGAAGGAATATTTGTCTTATCCCTCAAGACTACGTTACTGCGAACAGCTGAATGATCCTCGTAAAATCATTGCACTGGGAAAATTTTCTCAATACTTGAAACACACCAAAAATGTATTTTGAGCTACAGCTCTTACGAACTCAGCTGTATTTATCGTGGATTTCATGTTGACTTCGTTGACTATGCCTCTGCCATATGAGGGCTCGCCATTGCTTAAACTCATCAGCTCAATAAGAAGGTCGTTGATTTACGAGCTTATTTCAACTAGCCCCTGAATAAATCCAAATAATTTCGAGAACTCCGAAGTATTTGTAATTTTTTACGAGCATTAAACGTTTCGTGTTTTGCGGCATCCTGAAACCTCGCATGTTTCTGGAAGCGACCGCACCACCGTCATTTCCATGCCGGGTTCTGGCTATTGAATCGTCGCTGCTTGCTTTGCTTCAGAAGGTGGTGAAGGCTATTGGGTGGGTAGTAGTCGAGCTTCAGCTTCCCATGCCTCCGACAATGTCGCTGTTCGTCGTCACACGGCATAGCCGCTATGTTGGCGATAGACAGCCTCTTAGGAACCGCGGATTTACTTTGCAATGATGGGTTTCACAGGTTTACCTGTGGCTTCTAGCCGAGATTTCTGGTTTCCATACCCACAAGTATGCAATTCCGAGTGTGTTCATCATGCAGCGGACAGCAGTTTCAGGTTTCCGCTGACATCTGCAGCGCAGTAGTGGACATCTCTCCTGGTGTTCTATGCTCTTGCCATCGTGAAGATAACATTAATGTGTATATGAATCGTGCCTTCATTATTTTTCAGGTCTCGATGACGGTCCTTAACAAAAAATTAGCAAGTAAGCACATGCCCCGCCTGTGTGCCCATGGCGTAGGGAAAATATATCTTGCTGTTATGTCCAAGTGTACTTGCTTTGCTGCTTTTGCCTGATCTGGTAGCGCTATCATTTCGTTTACCGTCTCGTCCAGTCGTTCTGATTTCCCATATGCGATGCATCAACCAGTTTTACGGCCGGTGAGTTCAAATAGTGCGATTATGTCGCTGCTTATGCGCACTGCCAACCCAGGCTCCGCCAGCGTCTGTCGCCTTGGCGTTGGCCATTAAATTTAGGGCTCTTCACTTTCTGGGAGTTTTAAGAGTCCACATACCACTTATTATCCCTATGTTTCTTTCACCAACTTTCCGGTAAAGTCGAAGACGAGCTATACTAACAACGCCATTCATTTGTGACTGTTTTTTTTTTATGTAACAAACAGCAACATCAAACCAAGCGGAGCACCCCTCCTTTTTGCGGGCCACCATGTACGTTGTCTGGCGGGCAAGTTTTGTCGGGCTTGCGCTGCTCTGTGCCGGATCTGACCAGAGGTTTAGACGCTAAGAAGAGGAACGGAAATTTGTGAACAAGAAGAAACAAGCAGCTGACCTGCTAGATAGCCATGGTGGACAACTGCAGTTCAAGTTTGGTGTGTAGATGTAGTACTCGTTAAACGACGATTTCTAATGTGTCGTCATAGTACATGGCCCGTTGAATTCGTATTGCTTAATTAGGCTCGGTGTGAATCGTGGGAAAGTGGCACGAAAATTTCATTGAGCTTCTAATTTCAGTGGTGGTACTACGATGGAGCGCCGAAAGGGCTATTTTAAAGATTCTGTGAATTTGGTCTTCTCTAGGACTGGCTCTGGCATTTCACAGTTGACTTTCTTTAAAAATTCCCAAGTGGGTTTTTGACAGAGCTCAAAAACAGCTATTTTGACCATTCTGTGACTGTGATCAACTATAAGGCTTTCTCTGGCAGTCCGCAATTAACTTTATATAAGTATGCCTGCGTACTTTTGCCATGAACGTAATCGTGATATGCGGGACGCTGAAAATTGTGTACTGTCTGCTCTGCACTGCTGCATGGAAGAGTGGGATGTTTGCGCCAAGAGCTATTATGGCGCTTAGCGCAAATATATGTACACGTGCGCACTGTTAACTCCAGCCGATGGCTTGAAGGAAGGTAATAGCCGTGCGCAGTCGGTGTCAGCAAAAAAATAAAAATAGAAAAGAAAGTAAAACATTCACCTTTTAATGGCACACATGCTTTCAATCAGGGACGGATACTTGTACTGTCATCGCGACAACAACTAGCCCACAAAAGAAAACACAAACTTTTGGCGCAGAATTACTGTTTGGAATTGTTCCGAATTTTTCAGAACCTCTTGCTTCTTTTGTTATCGCAAAAATGTTAACAGTGCTTAAAAAAATATCAAAAGGCTTCTTCGTGTGTACAGCAGACATATTTTGAAAGCTCTTTAGCGTTTTTTATGCCACTAGGTAGAGATATTCAGTGTGGCGAAGTATTTCATTCTGCAATTTTAAATCTTCTTTAATGCAGAAGTCATGAAACATGCTGAAGTATCGGATACTGAAAAAATTACTCATGTAGAGAACTACAGACAACCTCCTATCTTCGTTGTCGCAGCTCTCTCGGAGGCAGTATGTATCATGCTGTTACACTGAAAATATGAGTGCGCGCTGTCGTCTTAAAAAAGGAGATATCATGAAATGGCATGCATGCCCTTCGTTCCTTAAGGCTTGAGCTCTTCATGAAACTTCAAAGCCCAATGAAGGTGACGGTTTCCATCATAAATGATTTTCTCATCGGGCACGAGGACCTGCAATGGTGTCACCTAGTATCTCCGCCTCAGTCACGTGTTAATTTTGTGACGCAATGGGACCCTTTGTGGTGCCTGATGTCTCACTTTCCCCTCATATAACGGAGCGATGCGACAATGAGTGGAACAATAACAGAGCGTTGAAGGAACATTAACAGAGTGAGACATACAATGAATGTTCCTCTCATATTCAGGCGCTGTTCCGCTGCCTTCTTTTCTTAGTGTAACAGTTTTAAACGGCTTTAGTTTCAATATCTACGTTTTCTTGATGCTCATTGTAACTACTGTACACTACTGTTTCGTGCGCGCTCTGTGCTTTTTTTCCCTTTGAAGTATTGTTTGTTTTGGGTGTCACTGTGTATAACGTTACCTTGAAAAAAAGTTTTAATGTGTGTCTCCCCCCCCCCCCTCCTATAATCCTCGAGCTAATATGGGACTGTGTAATAAATAAATAAAAGGTTGTTCCGGTGACTGAATCCTGCGGGTTCTATTTCAAGAAGACACAAATGTGCGTGCGATGGGACAAACTTAGTCAGGGGGTTATGCAGGCTAATGCCCCTTAATGTCAGACGCCATGCCCCAGTCTTTCTTACAGCATTACTTCTGATTGTTTCAATGTGATCAAACTACTAATATTATGTGGGGACATAGAAGAAAACCCAGGAACTGATGACCTGAATTTACCATCGGAGTTAGCAGTTGTTGCTAAAACTATTGTTACACATGTTAAGTCGCGTCATGATGAACTAAGGATAATGCTTGACGATGTCAAAAAAAGTCAGATCGCCCTAGAACAAACTGTGACTTTAACGCTAGACTTGCCATCGTAGAGGAACGCGTAAAGAATTTAGATGAGTGCCAAACTAATGGCCTGCAACAAGTAATTGTGGACACAGTTCGCGAAGAAAGTGCCGAACTTCGGAGCAGGCTAGATGATTTCGAATACCGCGCACGTAGGGAGAACCTAATTTTTTACGGTCTTGCTGACTCGTCAAGTGAATCCAGGGCTCAATCGGACGAAAAAGTTGATATTCTTGTATGCAGCAGCTTAGGTATGCAGTTATCATCTGACAGAATATCTCGAGCCCATAGATTAGGAGCATATGTAGCTGCTAAATGTCGATCAATAATCGCAAAATTTACAAGCTTTAAAACAAAAGATGCTATATTTCCTAATAAGGGCAAACTTAAAGGATCAGGTGCAAGCGTTTCTACAGACTTCTGCAAGGCAACCCGAAAGAAACCGAGTATGGCAAGGCAAGCGGACAGCCCTTTTCCTTGCGACACAATAGGATGTTCATCAACAAAAAAATGCTTCATGTATTCCTCGCAAAAAAAAAAAAAAAATACTGTGTACGAAATTCCCCAGATTGCAGATCGTTCTCCGCTTTCGTCAATTGCTTCTACGTCACGGCAGGATAATCCGCTAAAGAGATAGCGCAAGCTTTCGAAGAGGGGCGTGTCAACCGTGAGCAACATATTGCTACGGAACAGTATTTGCGATGACGAAGAGGCGAGCAGTGTGAAGACGACGACGACGATTTGAGGCTAGCGCGGGCTGTTGCCTCTTGGCCAAGTGCGGCGTATTTCCTTGTAAATATACTTCTATATAGCTTTTCGTATGCGTCTTTCTACGTAACATATCTGGTGGAGGTGGACGTTCCCTGTACCTCGTCACGGAGCTTCGCAGTGGACGCTACGTCGAGCCTTCCTTCATGGCTTCCGGCGACGACAACAAGACTCAGCCGCCTCCGACACCTGCTGCCACTTCGACGACCTACAACGCTCTCCCCGCTCCCCGTGATCCTGGCGTATTCTCGGGCAAAGATGGGGAAGGCGTCGAGGATTGGATCAGCCTGTACGAACACGTCAGCCGCAATAACCGGTGGGACCCTACTATCATGCTCGCCAACGTAGTCTTTTACCTCGGTGGCACACCTCGAGTTTGGTTTCGGACGCACGAAGATGAGCTCGCCAGTTCGGATTCGCTTAAGCAAAAGCTCCGGGACTTGTTCGGCAACCCCTACGGTCACCAGCTTGCTGCGCAGAAGGCGTTATCCGGCCCTGCGCAGATGTCAACAGAGCCCTACGTCACGTACATTCAGGATGTCTGGGCTCTGTGCCACAAAGTTGACGCACACATGACTGAGGCAGACAAGGTTTCCCACATCCTCAAAGGCAATGCCGATGATGCCTTCAACTTGCTCGTTTTCAACAACGTGGCGACGGTGGATGCAGTTATAAAAGAGAGCCACCGCGTGGAACTCGCTAAAAACCGACGTATCGACCAGCAGTTTGCCCGTCTGCCCAACAGCCCAGCGACATCTTCCTGTGCCGACGCCTCTCGTCCCAACAACACCGGCGATGTTACCAGGATCAGCTGGCGTGAGATCGAGGCCGCCTATCCGGCTGCCTTCGACTTCAGCTCCTCCAACGCACCTGCAGTCACGGTTTCCCTGATCCAGGCAGTTGTCCGCCAGGAGTTCGCAAACGTGGGTCTTCACACCATCTGCTCGGCCCATCGCCCTGACACCCACCCGGCTTCTTCGACAGAATATTCGTATTCTGTCACCTACAAATCTGGCCGACTACACAAGGACGCTGACTGCCTGTCTCGCTATCCGATAGACGAGCCTGACGACGCCGACAATAGTACCGCCAACGGTATTTTCTCTGTGTCTGCCTTCGCTAACATCGCCGATGAGCAGTACCCAGACCTATCGCTGCGAGTAATCATCGAGCGTCTGCGGTCTACACCTACTGACGCATCCGTTCGCCGATATGTCCTCCAGGGCGGCATTCTGTACCGAAGGAACTTCCTCCCTGACGGATCTGATCTTCTTCTTGTCATGCCAAAACATCTACGACAGACTGTGCTCTTTGAGATGCATGACGCACCCACTGCAGGACATCTTGGGGTAACCCGCACGTACGACCGCGTCCGCCGCCGCTTCTATTGGCCTGGTCTCGCTTGCTCCGTCCGGCGCAATGTTGCTGCCTGTGATCCCTGCCAGCGTCGGAAAACACCTCAGGTGCTACCTGCCGGTCATCTATAGCCGATCACCGTCCCTGTGGAACCGTTCTTTCGTGTTGTATTAGGCGTCCTCGGTCCGTTTCCCACGTCATTCTCTGGGAACAAATGGGTAGTCATCGCAACCAATTACGCCACCCGATACGCTATCACGCGGGCTCTCCCTACCAGTTGCGCCACTGACGTCGCGGACTTTCTCCTGCGTGACATTATCTTGCTTCATGGCGCTCCGCGACAGCTGCTTACTGACCGTGGTCGTAACTTCCTCTCGAAAGTTATCGCCGACATTGTGCGTTCCTGCTCCATTCGACACAAGCTGACTTCCTCATGCCATCCTCAAACCAATGGCCTGACAGAGCGGTTAAACCGTACTCTTGCCGATATGCTGTCCAAGTACGTTTCCAAGGACGACCACGACTGGGAAGGAAGCAAGGAAATCAACATTATTCAAGGTCCTGCAGGTCACGAGTGCTTTGGGCTCTCCTGGAGTGGGCGTCTCCCACGACGGAACCGGGAGGTTGAGTTTCCTGGCGGCGTCGTGGACCTGCTGGACGGCCCAGAGTTGGGGAGCGAGTTCTTCGCTCCGGATTGCTTTTTCAGACTTGCGCTTGTCCGTTTCGGAGTTTATGTGAGCTTGCGGGCACGGCCAGAGTAAATGATATACATTAAGCGATGTATTGCAATTGGTGCAATAAGACTTGCCGTAGAGCTCAGGCATGTAATGGTGTGGCCTGTGTGTAGTGGGGTATGTGTCTGTTTGTAGAATTCTTAGTGTAACCGCTTGAGCTCGAGTGAGCGTGCGGTGTGGCGTGCTCTACTCTCTACGTTGTAGGCAGCAGTGGTTAGTGATTTCATTGTATTTAGTGGGGGCGTCCTTGTTCTCCGAGTGGTTGGGTGAAGCCGCGCGATCTGTAAGCGCGCGCGCAGCCTCGTGTGCAGCCTCGTTAAGGTTGGGGACGTCGCCGATCTTTGGTCCTAAGTGTGCCGGGAAACAGTATACGGCGTGGTTCTTAATCTCTTTCTTTGTAACACTTCTGAAAGCCTGTGCGCAGACCGTGCCCTTTTAAAAAGCTCTGATAGCGCCAATGGAGTCGCTGTAGATATGGGAAAGATTGCCGTCGGTGAGCGCAACAGCGATCGCAACCTGTTCGGCCTGTTCAGGCTTCCTTGAAATTACCGTGGCTGCATATCTTGTGGATCCGCAGCCGTCCACAACCGCCACTACGGAAGCTTTGTTTCCCGCGTATGCCGCCGCGTTCACAAAAGCTGAGCGTTCGCTGTTCGCCAAGGCTTAATGCCCAAATCGGGAAGGTCACCAAGCAAGACCACGACTGGGAAATGGCCCTTCCTTACATCACATTTGCGTATAATTCTTGCCGGCACGACACCGCCGGATTTTCTCCATTTTATCTACTCTACGGTCGTGAACCGACCTTGCCCCTTGGCACAGCACTTCATCCTGCTGCGATCTCAACAAGCGAGTAGGCGCGCGACGCCATCGCCCTCGCCGACCATGCACGCCAGCTTGCCCATGCTCGACTGATGGCCTCACAAACCACTCAGCAGTGTCAGTACAACGCCCGCCATCGTGACGTACTGTTTTCGCCTGGTGCGCTCGTGCTCCTGTGGTCCCCCTCTCGTCACGTCGGACTTTCAGAGAAGCTCCTTTCGCGATACACAGGGCCCTACCGCGTGCTGCGCCAGGTGACGCCTGTGACTTACGAAATTGCTCCTGTGGGTTCAACCTCGTCCTCTCCTCTGGCATCTAGTGATGTCGTGCATGTCAGTAGGCTCAAGGCCTACTACACTGCTTCCGAGTCCGATCTATAGTCGCTCCGGGACGGCGCTTTTGTAGCCGGGGGTAGTGCTACGGAACGGTATTTGCGATGACGAAGAGGCGATCAGTGTGAAGACGACGACGACGATTTGAGGCTAGCGCAGGCTGTTGCCTCTTGGCCAAGTGCGGCGTATTTCCTTGTAAACATACTTGCATATAGCTTTTCGTCTGTGTCTTCCTAGGCAACAATATCTTTTGTCTTTACAAATGTTAGAAGTGTCATTCACAAACGAGATAATTTGTCTTCTATCACTGATGATTGTGCCGCAGTGTGGTTGTACTGACGGAAACTTGGCTTTCAAGTAAAATCGCTGACAATTAAATTTTACACTCTCACAATGATTGTAAATTCTTTAGATCTAATCGAAGCGGAATGCCAGGCGGTGGTGTGCTTATTGCAGTATCAACGCGTCATTTCTGTCAAGTTATTCCAGTCATGTCTCCACTAGAAAGTGTGTGCGCATGCGTTCGTTTCAGACGTCACGAAGTAGTTCTTCCTGCCTTCTGGGCGTGGCTTTTAGACGGGTGCGACCATTACACGAGTATTTACGGCATGTGACCTACAAAGGGAAATATGTGACCTACAAGGGGAAGCAAAATAGCCGCACGCCACACCACGCGCCTGCCGGGCGCGTGTGGTCGGGCGAAAAATTGCAGATTTCGCAGACTGGTGCGCATATTTCGGTTTTTAGTGCATGTGCAGACCCAGTGTATACCGATATTTTTGCACAAGTGCGCGAAATGTGCAGTTTTCCGCACGATAGCACACGTGAGCCAGGGTGGCTTGAGTGCAAATCGGCCTCTATTTAACCGACCCTAAGGCCAGGATAACACTGGGTAACTGCTGCGCAGCCTGCATAGTACTCCGCTATTAACACACCGGTCAGTTGGTGTAGCGCAAGCAAATTTTCTCCATGTGTGCTGACGTCCCCGTAGGCTTTCTTAGTCCAGTAGAAACTTTAAACTTTAGTTTTATCAGTTTACTACCATATTTCTTTAAACGTTTTAGTAGCGCTCTGTCAACGATTCGGATTGCAACTGTGATTTAAAACATAGAGCTTGATTTCTGAGTATGTTATATAGCGACATTGGTATGTGTGAGAAAAGATTTATCGAAAGCACTGAATTAGACACTTCGCATTCTTAATATTTTTTGGCACACAGTACGAACTTTTGACGTACTGAAGATGCATGTCCTTCAGAAAAAATTTCGTTGATATACAGTAAAACATTCTTTACACTAAAGTAGGAAAGCTTTTGACGGAGTATTCAAGATGTTATTTAGACAAAAGTTATAAGAAGGTATGCTAACGTTGTATTTAAGATATTCTTTATACAAAAGTAAGTAGGAAGTCTTTTAACGGGGTATGAACAAATGTTCTGTATACAAAAGCAAGGAGTAAGTCTTTAAACGGTGTATCACAAATGTTCTTTCACAAAAGTAAGAAGGAAGTTTTTTAACGGTGTATGAAGAAATGTTACTAGTACGTAAATGTAATTAGACTGACAGTAAAGTAATAGAAAGTTGGTAGGAGTTGTAAATAATGTTAATGGGCATTTTTGTAAGGACTAATAGGCATTGTTTGATTTTTATTCGTTCCCGCTAAAACTAAACAAAAAGTTTTACGTATAAATGAACATATACGTTGCTACTTGTGTTTCTTACGTTACGTAGCAACAATGTAATGGCACGCAAGGCGTGCTACATGCACACGACACGTCAGCGAAGTGAGCGAGGGCTGCGCACCTGTCTCGCGCTCCCTGTGCACTTCGACACGGCACCAGTGGACAACGAGAAGGTGAGGCATTTCGTGTGGCTGTCTGCGAGGCATTTCAAGCAATCCAGACCGCACGTGCCGAACTTGTGACGCAGTTGGCGAAAAGCAGGTCGGCCGTCCTGGCGCAGTGAATTTGAGTTAATCACTCGTACTGGGAGATGTTTACGACGCTTTCTATGTGCCCTAACATTATTGTAACTTATTACGGTAGTCGTTTGGGCGCGCTCGCCGCACACGGCTTTGTGACGCAGTTGGCGAATTGCAGCTCAGCCGTGTGGCGCAGTCAGTTCGCGTGTACTGAATCTTACTGGGACAAGCACGTGACCCTTTCTGTGGCCCCTGGCCAACATTATTGTAATTAATTTCGTTTCTTCTTGGGATACTTTTCAGGCGCGATCGCCGCGCCTGGCGTTGTGACGAAGTTAGCAAAAACCAGCTCGGCCATGGTGACAAAGTTATTCTACTTATTCCAGACACTTCAGTAACTCAAGTTGTAACTAAACTTAGGCTCTGATGTGCTATCTATAATGAAACCCATGATTTTTGTAATGCACTATCTTTTCTGTTTCTTTCTGATTTATTTGAATGTCCTCCCAGGTCGTCTCAGGATGTGAACCGGAAATGTTGCGCAAAAAGAGCGTCCCTCGATGCTCGTGCCACTAAAAAAAAAATGCCACACCTACGAGCGCAGCTGGTAACGCGTGCCAGCTAGCATTCAAAACGCACGCTCCCAAAACCGAAATCGGAAGTTTGGTTCAGGTATTTATGCCGGCGTCTTAGTGCGCTACAATCAGCTCGGCCGCTGGATTCTATCGTAGTGTTGTTGAATTCCTTCCTCTGGCACCGCGGACTGACCTCAGCAGTTGGCACCGTTGCCGTGATGTTCCGTATAAAGTCCGAACACGATCACATCGTCACTCTGTTGTGCGAATGGTAGGGTCAGCCGGCGATCGCGGCTCTATCTCGCGCGTGCGAGGGTGGAAGGCCGCGCGTGAGGCGCGGGGAGGGGGGCGAGGGAGGGGGCGTTCTACTCCGGCGGCTACTGCTTACGGCGTGGTCGCGCGGGCGCCGTATCTTGCAAGAGATCTGTGACGTGGACGAAATGCGCGCCCGCGCGTTCCTCATCTTCAAAGCGATCTGCGATATGGACCAAGTACGCGGAGTGCCAGTAGCTTACTGTGTGCTGTGCTCTCGACGCTTAGTTCGCGTTGCAGCGATAGACAGCACGCATGTTAATTCTCTTGCGGCTGCTACCGGGCTTCTTCACTCTAGCGTTTTGACAGCTAGTTTCCGTGGTCATCGAGCGAGATGTGTTCATGTTTAAGTGTGCGCGCGTGACACCGTACTTGTTAATTGAGTTACTAAGTGAATGTTTGCAAGTTTATACGGCCGATAAAGCTAGTATTCTTACTTCGTATAGCTGTCGACTAATTTGCTATCGCAATCGACGCTTCGCCTTTCGAGCGAAACTGCGACTTTTTGACGTCGTCGATAATTACACATAAAACTGATTTTTAAAGTTTTATTTACGTTTTACAAAACACATTAGTCGCACTAACTACGATTTCCCTTTGTGCCAGAATCTAAAAGCCAGGTGGGGAAATATTTCTGGGCGTGTTCGTGTTCCTATTGCACATAGTGGGGCTCATAGGACCTCATGTTAAACAGCTTTGCTTGCTGAAACGAACACAGCCTATGCAGACCCGGCCAGCATGTGCCATCGCTTTCCCACATGTATAGTAGCCATGGTAGTACCTGCCGGTGCGGGGTTTCTGCAGCAAAGCAGCACGTCTCTCCCATCGCGCAAACATGCCCCGCGTGTTGTCAGAACGGCGGACGAGGAGCTTCAGCAAAACGCTAATCACAATGAAGGAAGGCGGGCTCCCATACGCGCAAAGGCCACTCCGTTAGTTCAGGCGAAGAAACTGTGCGGCTGCCACTCAACGCCAGAGTCGCCCAGACGAGGCGCTGCGGGAGCAGGAGGGACAGCATCGACAAAACCTTGTAGTTCGATAGCGCCAAGAGGGCGCACGCATCGTGCCTGCAGTACGGGAATCCGACGTCAACGCGGCAGCGCCGACAAGACCCTGAGTTCTAACCGATGCTGCTCGCGGTCATCGAGTTGTCTCTGTTCATGTGCGCCTGCGCACGTGACACCACAGGTGTTTACTTGGTCAGCTTATGTTTGCTGTTATTCGTACGGGCACTAAAGCTGCGAGCCTTAGTTCACGTAACGTTCTAACATTAGCTATCACATTCATTGCTTGGCCGTTATGGCGAAACTGTGATATTATTGTATACATCAGGTTAGATGTGCTTATTATAGCGATAACAGTTGTATGCATGCTCCAGACTCATTTTTGTTGTAGCCTGTCGACGTGATGTTTCATAAAGGACCCAAGGGTGATAACACCGTCGCCGAGCGCCGTATCCTGTATGTGCGAGTCAAAACACACGAGGGAGGAAGGCGGTGAGCAGACGCGCCATACTGAGTCACGCGAAAGGCTGCGCGTGGATGGAAGGGACGGAGGCCGTGTCGGTCTTCGGTAGCAACTGCGTATTTCGGGACCGGGCGCAAGCGGAACTGACGATCGAGACTCAATCTCGAAACGGAGGAAAGGGAGAAGCAGGGCGGGAGGGAAGAGGCGGCTGCTTCTATTCCGCCAACAATTGCGTAGTTTGCCTGGGAACGATCTGCAGACGGCTCATACCTTTGTGCGTGCTGTTTTTTCGCCGATGTTTGCGTTGACGTGATAGACAGCACGAGGGTCACTTCGCTCGCTGCTGCTGCGCTGCTTGCTCACGCCAGCGTTTTGACAGCCAGTGTCCGCGCTCACCGAGTGTGATGTGTTCATGTTTGCCTGTGGGCGCTGACAAGTTAAGCCAGAAAGCCAATCTTTCCAAGTTTATACGACTGATAAAACTACCACCCTTACTTCATATACCTGTCTACTAATTTGCTATCGCATTCGAAGCTTCGCCTTTAGGGCGAACCTGCGACTTTTTGATAAGTCAATAAAGCCCCCTCAGAACTGGTATACAGAGGTTTTAGGCTGCTTAATGGTCACCACCTGACTCGCTGCATTTCTGGCGAAATAATAACATCGCGAGGGAAAGTTGAAAGAAGCTCCTCTAATTTTACCAGATTTTACCTCTTTTGATGAGATGGCAACGCATTGCAATGGAGGGAAATGCTTTCATATCCACTTTACAGAACATTGTTAATGGAACTGAAATGAAAGGACTTGTTTGCGCAAGGCCCCAGCACACACACACGCACACGCAAACACACACGCGTGCAGACACGCATGCACACACGCCCGCACACAAACACAAATAACCAAAGGCACGCACAGCGACACAAACACGCACAGACACACACGCGATTGCACACAGACACAAACACACACAGACAGACTCAAACACACCAACAGACACACGC
The DNA here is from genome assembly GCF_023375885.2 of Dermacentor andersoni. Lineage (NCBI taxonomy): Eukaryota > Metazoa > Arthropoda > Arachnida > Ixodida > Ixodidae > Dermacentor > Dermacentor andersoni. The sequence goes on from NC_092814.1 coordinate 18,027,004, forward strand.
ACAGACACAAACAGACACGCAGACATCAAACACGCACAGGAACACACGGACGGACACAGACACAAACACACAGATACACACACGCAGACAGGTACACAAACTCACGCCCATGCGATCACAAGCATACATACACACAAACACACAGAGACACGCACACACAAACACGCAAACACCCGCGCACACATAAACACACACATACACGCATATACGCGCACAAACACGCGCGCACTTACACAAACACACGCGCACGTACACACGCAAGCACACACACACACAGACACGACGTACACACAAATGCACAAACATAGAAACGCACGCACAGGCAGACACATACGCACGCACAAGCACACCCACACATGTACACGCGCACACACCCACACAGGAGGGCACATGTAACCGGCAAACGGAGGCCTCAGGAGAGCACCTGAGGTTATAATAATGTAGGCGGCGCAAGTCTCCAGGGCACCCAAAAGGTAGCGGAGGGATCGAACTGGAAGCAGCCCGGCCCGTGGTTTGGGGCCGCGGAGGCCGAAGCCGCCAGGGGGTGTTCGCATAAAAAAATTGGCGGTCCGCGACAGCGGACAGCGGATCTTATACGCCCCTGGCACGCGCAGGCTTCGACGAGCCCCAACGCATGGACCAGTCCGGGTTCCAGCTTTGATGTCCCCGGGCTTGGTCCTGGAGGCACCGCCAGTAATACGAAATAATGACACGTTGTTTCAATTAATACAGAAGACGACTGAATAAATGTAATTACATTCAGCCGCCAACTTGCGACGCTAATTTTGGCACTACCGCTTCCCGCGACTTCTGCCGGCACGCCTAGGAACAAAGGCATATTACACGCACTAAGAGACTCCTCCGTAGTGCCAATGCAGAGTCGTATATTCAAGGAGCAAAAGTCCCGACATTTCCTTTCTCGCACCCGCTGCACTCGCGTATGCGCGCAAACGTCCGTCGTCTGCGCAAGTGCCACGCCCCGCTGTGTCGTACAAGCAATTGTAAATAAGCCCCTTAAACTTCGTAAAGTAGCGACACTCTCCTCCTCTACCTTCACTCCTCCTCGTTTCTCCTCTCTTTGAGGATCCCTCCTTTACCGTCGCGCCGCCTACACTGCTCGAGCGTAGCAATGGCGCCAACATGCGCTCCTCGCCACTCCGTAGACGCTTCTCGAACAAAAATGGCGCTGATGCACGGCGCGAGGGATCACGTGATGCTATTGGGCCAATAGCGACGCGGCGTCGGCCTCGGCCAGAGCTTGCGAGGGGGAGGCGGTATTCTTCAAGGCATGGCACTACTTTACGAAGTTTAAGGGGTTTTTGTAAAACGCGCCCCGCCCCTCTTCCTACCTTCTACCCGGATCCTTGCGCTTGACGGAACACGGCGCGCTTCCTCCCCGCTTCCCTCGCTTGGGTGCGCGAGACTGAGCCGCGATCTCCGTCCCACACCTCGCGCGCTTTCACTTGCACATACAGCACGCGGTGCGCGGCGACTATTTTATCGCCCTTGGACTTTACACGGAACCTGACGGCGACGGCGACGGTAGAAATGCGCCTAGACTGTCCATATAGTTGCTACCGCAATAAACAAAATAATAGTCTCTGATCTTGCTTATATTTTCCCAGGATTATCTCCTGTAATGTCTCCTGTAATCTGTTCTGTGTTATATGCAAATACATAATGCAAAATTTTTTTGTTGTGTGTACAAAAGAAAGAAATGAATTGAGATGTAGAGGCTGCGGTGTTCGGCGCCTCGCGCAGCCTGTCTTCTAGAATGTCACGCGCCGTTTGTGCCATGAACATTTAGGCTACCTAAAGTTCTACAGAGGAGAGGCAGGTGCTTTTTTTACAAGAAATAGATAGCCGTGACTAATTACGGTGACCCATTGAATATGGCGTTCTGCCGCTGGACACGGTGTCACGGATGTAACACCCTGCCGCTGTGGCCGGATTCGGATGGAAACGAACGCAAGAAACATCCTACTCCGTCGTTTCTCACAGCTGCACTGCAACATTGAAGCGATGAATATGGTCCATCAACATAACAATCAAGCATAAATATGAAAGATACCGACAACTGCCCAGAATGTGTTGTGAGACGTGTGGCTGTTCAGGATAACGTGCCGCGACCCGGCTAGCTAAGGTCTAAGGAATCATGTAGCTCGTCTCCACTCCGCACGGAAAAGGGCGCCGCGGTGGGTTCGCTGTCTCACCGGCATGGCGTAGAGACGACTCCAGCCGTGGTACAAACGAATGGGGGTTTATTTCCTCCTATGTACAAGATCCGCGTACAATACAGGAGTACGGCACTAGGGTGGAAGTCGCAGACTACGGGTGAAAGCACCCGGGATGTCTGCTCCGCCACAGCGGCTCTTCGGAGCAGGTTCGCCACACATAAAGAGGCCGCCTTGCTAGAAGGGGCGCGGGGCCAACTGGACCCGCGCGTCCGACAGCCAAGAGCACCGAAAGTCAATCTGTCCGGGCGAACGCCCCCACATACCTCGGATGCTGAAGGAGAGAGCAGCGGAAGAGAGGGCGAGAGGGGCCCGCTCTTCAAGCACTGTTCCTACGCGCGGCGCACGGTGTAACGTGAGCCGCGCGCGCAAGCAGCAGGCTCCGCGTCGTGCCGGCGGCCGCGGGGAATGTACGCTGTAATGGTTGGGGTAGAGCATGAAATAGATGGTAGCTGGCCCATGCCATCGTCCAACTTATCCACGCTGAGGATGTTGTTGAAGAGAGAGACTTCTCATCGAGAACGAGGAATGTTCAATTTATTTACAGTATCTACGTGACGACGTTACAGTTCATCAGTCTAACATGACAAAGAGAATGCACACTGAGGAGCCGCCAACGGCTCCTTAAATACACTCTGTCCTCCCTAGATCCCTAGGTGAGGGCAAACGGCAATTCACCGTCGACCAGTTCGGAGCGTCCAAAGGCATCGTAGCCGGCCCGCCTTTGGGGGAGGGTTTACACACTCACTACCGCTCAGGTTTCACTGACCACACCAAAGTGAGACTGTTTTCGCAGACACGGGTCCTGCTCCGAGCAGGCGCCTCTTTATCCCAAAGTTGACGCCGCAGACAGAGGCCGCCGCGTCTGTTCATTGACTGACGACTTCTAAGAACCGCGAGACGGCGCCACAAAACTTCTTATTCCAGGAGTTCCCCCGCTCCAATCATACCGTGAAGGCGATGGCGACTCCACAAACAATGCTTGGTCCGCCGACTTTTGTAGGCATTGCGGTGCCCTTCCGTATGGAGACGCGGTGCATTGTGGTCCTTACAAAGCGAGTCGTCGCAGCAGACATGGTGGTCGCTTCCCCGTAGATCGCCAGCCCTGCAGCTGCGGTGCGCTGGTAGAATTTTGTTGGTTCGGACCTGTGCTGGCCGTTCGTAACAACGCTATCCAAAACAAGGCTGGAACGGCGTGTCCCCAGCGATCGCGCGGGAAAATGGCCCAAGTCGTGCGTGAACAGGAGATAGGGGTCCAAAAGGGGTCCCCACAGGCGTTCGTGGAAATGAAAAGACCGTGATTTACATGTATTTAACCGAGCACGGTGTTGGCCATTAAAGTAGGAATCGTTAGCTTAAATTACAAGTGAAAACCACAAAAAACACACACGAAGAACCGTAAGTGGCGCGAACAGACTATAAGCCTTAGCACCTTAGATGCAGTATATGAGATTACTGTACGTAAGTCAGCTGGTATTAGGCACCGCATACATATTGCTTAAAATTGCAGTTCATATGTTACTGGGCGTTTGTGCTTTATTATATGCGTATAGGAAGTGGAAAATTGCACGCTAACGAGCGGCGCTCGCGTTGCTCAATGCATGGCGGCGAACATACGTGCTGTTGTACGCGCGCGTAATTCTGAGCAAACGTGCGAGCTGAAATCATTTGTGCCGGCTCACTCCCGTCTGCGAGAGGCGACATGCTTGGGAAATCCAAAGAACACGCGTCGTTACGGCAACACGCTCAACTGCGCATCACGTGTAAAAGCATCGTTTCGCTTTCGGGAACTCAACTCGGCTGGGCTAAAAAACACCCTTCACTTCTTCATCACTAAAGTTGTTGGACAGAAAACCACAAAATCACAGCTATTATTGTAGAAATAATTTGACACTTCGAAAAAGATGAATCGCAGGAATATGGGCTTGATCAACAAAATAATACATTTCCCACACACTCAGTCACACTTGTCGCCTGCCTCCTACCAGTGCCGGCGTATAATTGTTATCACGCTCACCTATCACCGTTTCAAGCACGCTTCCAGTGAACGCCTACATCCTCACTGGAGATCGAAAAGTTTTAAAACCACTGCGTTATTTGACAATCAAACCGGCAAGATTTCCATGGCGCTAATAAAATGGATACCATAAAAATTCGGTGTCAGTCTCTTTAAAGAAAGCAATCTATTTTTTTTCTAAAGTTGCGTATTATACTTGTAGCGTGTATGTTTGGGCATGATACAGATGGAATGAAGCTTTACATAATGAAAAGGTAGTAGCTAGGGGTTGCACAGGTCAGTACAACAAACGCTGTATAGTCTTGTGTAATGACGTGGAATGGCAGCACCATGTTTTGCCATAGTTGCCGCCTAAATTATTTACTAGGAAGCACCTTGCAGTGGTACAAAAAAGAAGAAATAAAATGTGTCGGGATAAGCGTAGGCAAAACTAAAGGGAAAATGTATTTAAGCAATATATACAGACAGAAGCTACAGCTGAGCCTGTTTGCTTGCTTGCTTATGAGAGTGGTTCTCACCCACTATGGCGGATTGGCCGAGAACCGGGCGATTGAAGAAAAAGATTATCCGAGTCTGAAAAGAATCCCTATTGAGAAATGTTGAATGTCTAAAGTAATCAAGTCAGATAATAAACTACAGCTGAGACGGGCGGAACACCCACCACACGAGCGCTTCTTCGATCATCGTCTTCATCGCCTTGCTGGCGTCTTCTCCTATGTGGGGAATGGCTTCTAACATATGAACCCCGCCGGTGGGAGCGCTGTCTCGGCACTTACGGCAGGACTGTTGTAGTGCTGCAGAGAGGAGACGTGCATGACATCACTCGATGGTAGGGAAGATGACGAGCTACAGTACACCGGGACGACCTTGTAGGTGACTTCAGTTAGGTGGCGGAGAACCTTGTAAGGCCTGCAGCAGCGAGACAGAAGCTTTGAAAAGAGGCCCACGTGATGGCAAGGCGTCCAAAGAGGGACGCCTTGAGGGACGATTCTGTGAAATGAACGACCTCGCAGCAGCATCGCGGGCGTACTCTATAGGAGCGTAGCTTGTGTAGCTGATGGCAGGAGAGTCTCAATACGCAACTTTCGATGGCGGCCAAAGTTAAAAAGGGGCAAAAGCCAGCAATGTCGTGGTGGGACAAGTTGTACGCGAATGTCACATTAGGCAAAGTGCTGTCCTAATCACGATGATCCGTTGAAAAGTACTTAGCATTGTGGTCAGAGCGCCATAAAGGCGCTCGCTAAGTCCAATTTGTTTGCGGATGCTAAGCAGGGCTGCCTACAATATCATTTTCTGTATGTCTCTCCAACCTTCGTCTTCATCTATAATTTTCAATCTTTACTCTCCTCTCACTTCTTTTCACTTGGATTTTCCACGCAGGAAGGATTAACCTGATGTAGTCTATCCAACCTTGTGTATATTATATTAGGTTATAGCAGCGTTTCCTTCGGGTACCCTTGTCTGGCTCGAAGGTGGGCGGCTGGCGTAGCAGCACAAATCAAATGAATTTGGTATGGTTAAAACGTTGTTTCCTGCAACTCTTGATCGTCCTCTTTCCAAGTGAGGACGCAACGAAGGAACTTTTCAACTGTTCAGGCAGCGCAGAAAAAAAACACCCCCACACGTCCACATAATACATAGTCAAGATCCCGGAAAAAGTCATAACTATTTCAGCTTTCACTAGGGCTAAATGAGCAGGTGCGACCTCCATCTTGTGGTTCCCGAAATTCAACTACACGATAAACTCTCGAAGCTCGTAGCATTTGGCAATGGGCCAATCATTGTGACCCCGCATCGATCAGTGAACACAAGTAAAGGAGTTATCTCTGATGATATTTTCTTGAGCCTGAGGGAGGAAGAGCTCCTGAAGCGTTGGAAAGAACAAAATGTGATTCAAATACAAAGGATAAAGGTCAAGCGGGACAACAAGGATATTCAAACTTAACGTCATGAAGAGCCTCACCTTTGCGTCGAGCCTTCTACCGGACACCCTAGAAACAGGATACACCAAAATTCAATTCAAACCTTACATCCCAAATCCTCGATTAAGTTTCAAGTGCCAGAGATATGGCCACGGTTCGCAACGCAGCAGAAGCCGACTGCCTGTGCCGAATGTGGTGAACACGAACACGCATGCGAGAACTCAAATGGCACGCTCCAATGCCCCAACTGTGACGTGCACACTTGGCATACTGTGGAACTTGCCCCAGATGGAAAAAAGAGAGAGACACATAATCCCATTTAAAACGAAGCAAACCATCTCCTTTCAAGAAGCCCGAAAACTTGCTTTTTTTTCCAAACCGCAGGGTATGCTGATGCGGCGTGCAATGGGCCAACACCGCAGCAGACGCCGGCATCGTCCCAGCCCACAATGCCTCTCAATGTGGCTGTGCCACCAGTACCCTTGGCGGCAGAAGCCAGTGCTGCTTCGCCGTCCGTGCAGAACGGCCCATCGACCTCCGGATTGCTGGACCCCAGATTCTCCATTACCGAGGGGAGGCTCCCAAAGCGAACATGTCACTCGCAAGAGCGTGTGTCCAGCGCCCAGAAGAGGCGATGGACATAACTGTCATCAAGGCGGCGCAGTCACTGCCCAAGGATCGGTGGGATTCTCTCGACCACTCCGAAAAAGACAAATCTCCCGTCATGGCGCCCGGAAAGGGCGCTGTCAGCTAAGTTTTCTCTCTTAAATACACAGCACAAAACACCTTCAACGTGGATGCACAATTACTACACTGAAATGTCAGGGGTCTGCTCCACAACCTTGATGACGTTAAACAACCCCTGCATAAATACAATACAAAGGTGGTATGTGTTCAAAAGACACAGTTTAAAACTACACACAAGCTTTCTTTGGCAATACGCCATCTTCCGAAGAGACCTTACCGGTGCTAACGCCTCGTCCTGCGGTGTAGCAATCGTTGCTGACAAGTCTGCAGCTTGTCAATGTGTAATCCGTTTGGACGATTCTTTTTAATAAGTTCGTAACTCTCTCTCTCTCTCTCTCTCTATATATATATATATATATATATATATATATACACACGTGCGTGTGTATGAACGATAAAAACGGAACCGAGGGGCCCGATTTTGATTAATAATACCAACAAACAGAGGCACGAAGGACAGCATCAGGGAAATTACTTGCACCAATTAATTGAATTAAAGAAATGATAAATTAATGGAAACGAATGTTGAGGAAAACGCAACAGGCCGCAGGTGGGATACGAACCCACGTCTTCGCATTACGCGTAAGATGCACTTACGAATTGAGCTACGGCGGCGTCGTTTCCCATGCACCTTCTGGGGTATTGTTTTGCTAATAGAACTAACCCTAAGATGTTAACCAGTGCCGCCACTCGCAAACCGCCAAGGTTTGTGGGGGGTGACGCTGGCTAACAGTCCTATAGAACGATTTCCTCGAGTGTTAGTTTATAAGAGGGCGTACGCACAAAATGTGTTTATTGTGGTCAGAAAATATATAAATATATAGATATCGTGGAAGAGCTCGTGGAGTCTCAGTCTCCCTGCCCCCTCCCGAGAAAATGAAAACTCTTCGCCTATGGTTTGGCACAAGCCTGTCTGCATACGTGCCGAGTACGTCCCACAGACAAGCGCAACGAAGCCCATTTATACGAAGAGGAGCTCGTGTTAAGCAGCCGCTTCGTTTTGTCCACCAATGCGATGTGTCAGGCGCTTCTACAGCGAAGTTGTTTATGTCTAGGGTTCCGTGGATTTTTTGCGTCCGTCAATAAATCTGCGTGTCCAAAAACTCAGCTCCCGACTTTGATACGAAATCGCTTCATTCTATGCAAAAGCTTATATGTCTCATCACTTGGATAAGCTATAGCTATAAATATATAGTTATAGCTATAAGTTATAAGTTATAAGCTATAGTTATAAAAGCAGATTAGTTATAAATAGACACCATTTTCAACATCAGTAGACTCTCAGGTAGATGAGTGAATTAACTTTATTTTGGAAGCCAAGCTGTTGGTGCCTGAAGATGGGCGGCCACCTTATTCGAGGAAGCCGTGTGCTGATAGCCTGGACCTGTTCACAAGCCGTTGTTGGTCCTCAGGTTTTGGGCTTGTTAACTGTGACTCCCACTGGTTTTTTGTTGTTTCTTGGATAGGCGTTGTCCGCGGGTCCTTTTTGCATTCGCAGACCATGTGGTAAAGGGTGTGAGGTGTATTGCAGAATTGGCAGTCTCTTGTAAATGCTGAGTGGTACATCGAGTGTAGTAGAGTGCCGTGGAGGTAATTGGCTGTCTGAAGTCGGCGTACTATGATGGCTTCTTCTATGTTAAGCTTGATGTGTGGTGGCAGAAATTCCTTCTTGTTCTTCTTGCAATGTTCTAGAATGTTATAGTATTTTCTTTTATCATTCCGTCCTGATCTGACAGTAGACGGTGCCCTTGTGGGGTTGCCGGCGTACATCTTCTAGGGCGGTGGCGTGATCCGCTTGGTTTCCCACCAAGGATTCGTGTCCCGAAGTCCATCCGTGTCCGAGTTGAGTGTGGCCTTGTTAATTCCTAGGCTGCCTGCGAATCTCTGACGACGATGACCAGCACGTCCCATCGCCAGGTCCGCATGACCATTGCTATGGCGATCAATTCGGCTACCTCAATGTTCCTAGCAACTACTGATGCAGCTGCTACCTCTGGGTTCTGCTTCTTACTTACGCAAGAAACATAAATCCCTGTCTTGTATGTGGCGGTGTCCGTGCACCTTATTTCCACCTTGTTTTGCTTCCTTTGTTCAGCATTTCTTGTAGCGCGGTGGCTCTTGCTTGTCTTCTCTATTTGTCGTATTCTCATCATCATCATCATCATCATCATCATCATCATCATCATCATCATCATCAGCCTGGTTAGGCCCACTGCAGAGCAAAGGCCTCTCCCATACTTCTCCAACAACCACGGTCATGTACTAATTGTGGCCATGTCGTCCCTGCAAACTTCTCAATCTCATCAACCCACCTAACTTTCTGCCGCCCCCTGCTACGCTTCCCTTCCCTTGGAATCCAGTCCGTAACCCTTAATGACCATGGGTTATCTTCCCTCCTCATTACATGTCCTGCCCATGCCCATTTCTTTTTCTTGATTTCAACTAAGATGTCATTAACTCGCATTTCTTCCCTCACCCAATCTGCTCTTTTCTCATCCCTTAACGTTACACCCATCATTCTTTTTTTCATAGCTCGTTGCGTCGTCCTCAATTTATGTAGAACCCTTTTCGTAAGCCTCCAGGTTTCTGCCCCTTAGGTGAGTACTGGTAAGACACAGCTATTATACACTGTTCTCTTGAGGGATAATGGCAACCTGCAGTTCATGATCTGAGAATGCCTGCCCAACGCACCCCAGCCCATTCTTATTCTTCTGATCATTTCCGTCTCATGATCCGGATCCGCCGTCACTACCTGCCCTAAGTAGATGTATTCCCTTACCACTTCCAGTGCCTCGCTACCTATTCTAAATTGCTGTTCTCTTCCAAGACTGTTAATCATTACTTTAGTTTTCAGCAGATTAATTTTTACACCCACTCTTCTGCTTCGCCTCTCCAGGTCAGTGAGCATGCATTGCAATTGGTCCGCTGAGTTACTAAGCAAGGCAATATCATCAGCGAATCGCAAGTTACTAAGGTATTCTCCATTAACTCTTATCCCCAATTCTTCCTAATCCAGGTCTCTGAATACCTCCTGTAAACACGCTGTGAATAGCATCGGAGAGATCGTATCTCCCTGCCTGACGCCTTTCTTTATTGGGATTTTGTTGCTTTCTTTATGGAGGACTACGGTGGCTGTGGAGCCGCTATAGATATCTTTCAGTATTTTTACATACGGCTCGTCTACACCCTGATTACGCAATGCCTCCATGACTGCTGAGGTTTCGACTGAATCAAACGCTTTCTCGTAATCAATAAAAGCTATATATAAAGGTTGGTTATATTCCGCACATTTTTCTATTACCTGATTGATAGTGTGAATATGGTCTATTGTTGAGTAGCCTTTACGGAATCCTGCCTGGTCCTTTGGTTGACGGAAGTCTAAGGTGTTCCTGATTCTATTTGCAATTACCTTAGTAAATACATTGTAGGCAACGGACAGTAAACTGATCTGTCTATAATTTTTCAAGTCTCTGGCGTCCCCTTTCTTATGGATTAGGATTATGTTAGCGTTTTTCCAAGATTCCGGTACGCTCGAGGTCATGAGGCATTGCGTATACAGGGTGGCCAGTTTCTCTAGAAGAATCTGCCCACCGTCCTTCAACAAATCTTCTGTTACCTGATCCTCCCCAGCTGCCTTCCACCTTTGCATAACTCCCAAGGCTTTCTTTACTTCTTCCGGCGTTACCTGTGGGATTTCGAATTCATCTAGACTATTCTCTCTTCCATTATCATCGTGGGTGCCACTGGTGCTGTATAAATCTCTATAAAACTCATCAGCCACTTGAACTATCTCATCCATATTAGTAATGATATAGCTGGCTTTGTCTCTTAACGCATACATCTGATTCTTGCCAATTCCTAGTTTCTTCTTCAATGCTTTTAGGCTTCCTCCGTTCCTGAGAGCATGCTCAATTCTATCCATATTATACTTCCTTATGTCAGCTGTCTTACGCTTGTTGATTAACTTCGAAAGTTCTGCCAGTTATATTCTAGCTGTAGGGTTAGAAGCTTTCATACATTGGCGTTTCTTGATGAGATCTTTCGTCTCCTGCGATAGCTTACTGGTATCCTGTCTAACGCAGTTACCAACGAATTCTATTGCACACTCCTTAATGATGCCCACAAGATTGTCGTTCATTGCTTCAACACTAAGGTCCTCTTCCTGAGTTAAAGCCGAATACCTGTTCTGTAGCTTGATCGGGAATTCCTCTATTTTCCCTCTTACCGCTAACTCATTGATCGGCTTCTTATGTACCAGTTTCTTCCGTTCCTTCCTCAGGTCTAGTCTAATTCGAGTTCTTACCATCCTATGGTCACTGCAGCGCACCTTGCCGAGCACGTCCACATTTTGTTTCATGCCAGGGTTAGCGCAGAGTATGAAGTCTATTTCATTTCTAGAGTCGCCGTTCGTGTTCCTCCACGTCCACTTTTGGCTATCCCGCTTGCGGAAGAAGGTATTCATTATCCGCATATCGTTCTGTTCCGCAAACTCTACTAATAACTCTCCCCTGGTATTCCTAGTGCCTATGTCATATTCCCCCACTGCTTTGTCTGCAGCCTGCTTCTTGCCTACCTTGGCATTGAAGTCGTATAGTGTATTTTGTTTTCACTCTACCCATCGCCAATTCCACGTCTTCATAGAAGATTTCGACTTCCTGGTCATCATGACGGGATATAGGGGCGTAGACCTGTAAAACCTTCATTTTGTACCTCTTATTAAGTTTCACAAGAAGACCTGCCACCCTCTCGTTAATGCTGTAGAATTCCTGTATTTTACCAGCTATATTTTTATTAATCAGGAATCCGACTTCTAGTTCTCATCTCTCCGCTATGCCCCGGTAGCACAGGACGTGCCCCCTTTTTAGCACTGTATATGCTTTTTTTGGCCTCCTAACTTCACTGAGCCCTATTATATCCCATTTACTGCCCTCTAATTCCTCGAATAGCACTGCCAGACTCGCCTCACTAGATAACGTTCTAGCGTTAAACGTTGCCAGGTTCATATTCCAATGGCGGCCTGTCTGGCTTGTCGTATTCTAGGCGCATGTTTCTTGGTATGGGTGCTACATATATCTTTGCTCTCAGGGCCGGGGGTACACGTTGTGGACTGTTGTGTTCTTAGACAGGGTATCGAAGTCTCCTGAGGAGAGCTCTAACGGCAGTGGTAAGTTTTAGTCTACAGATTTGGTTCTTCTTGTGAGCCTCCGGCAATCTTTCCAAGGGATTATGTACTCCCAGTATTTCTGTTGACGTGGTGACTGGAAGTTCTATTTCCTAATTCTATGTATTTCTTATCATTATGTTCAACTTGTCTCTTTCACTATTCTTCATGTCTAAGTACGTTGTACCGTAGGTGGTTCTGCTAATGACCAATACTTGTATGAGTTTTAGGGTGTCTTATTTTTTTAATCCATGTCTTCTATTTGTGACCATCTTCACCAGATGTGTAACCTGCATGATCGTTTCTTGAAGTCGGTGCTCTGCTGCAAGCCCCGCTCCATCCTTCTGGAATACAAATCCAAGGATACGAAGTGTATTAGCCTTCCATTCAGTGTTACTTACTTCACGATTTGTTGCCTCTTGGCGGCGGGGGGGGGGGGGGGGGTTCGGATGTGGATTCCATTCAGTGTTACTTCACGATCTGTTCTCTCTTGGGGGGGGGGGGGGGGGACCTCTTGTTCTTTCTTTCCGAATCAGGAGCTCGTGTTATTCTACAAACACCCAGATACCTTTCAGTTCTCTCTATGGCCTCCTGTAATGCTTCTTGCTGTTTTCTCGTCAATCCCCCAAGCGTCCATATGGTTAAGTCATCTGCATACAGGGTACAGGGCATGCTGAATTCCCACCACTCCAGCGAGAATGTTCGGTAGGGCGCTCAATGCCAGGTTGAAGAGCAGAGTGGAAATTACCAAGCCGTGAGGCGTGCCTTTGGCCGGGAGCTTGACCTTTTCTTACAGATCTCAGATTTCTAATGTCCACTGTTGCCGTACTGTCGGATAGGATGTCCTTGATGTAATTGTAAACTGTCTTCCCGCAATTGAAGCGGCTGATGTGTGCAAGTATCGCTTAATGTGAGAGGTTTCCGAAAGCCCCCTTTACGTCTAACGTTAGGATGGATCTCTTGTTGCTTGTGCTTATCTATTACCTGCTCCTTGATCAAAAGGAGAATTATTTGTGTTGATAGGTGTGGTTTAAAGCCAAACATCATGTTTTGGAAGTGCCCGTTGCCTTCCAGCTCTGGTGAAAGTCTGTTGAGCACTAAATCTTCATATACTTTTCCCGCGCATGAGGCCAGCGGAATCGGCCTCAAGTTCTGAATGGCTAATGGGTTTTCAGGCTTAGGAATCATAAGCACCTAGGTAACATCAGCGTGTTTGCACATAGCCACCATCTCGCTCGCTTCCCTGAGAAAAGACCCAAGGCAGCGTTCTCCAGATCAATTGCGGCTAACTGGCACTCTTTGTCTTTGAGGCACTCACCCGCAACAAGAACACCATCCCCTATGTGGTGCTTGAAAAAGCCTCCTGTGTACCTTGCTGTTCCAGGAATAGTGAAGAAAGCTAGCCTGACCACCGCGGCTCTCAAGCACATCACATTGGAACTTTTGCATTGTTCATACGCTAACCGAATCCATGTTTACACGCAAGGTTCCGTCTCGAAAAATTCTACGGGCGCCGTTGTTTTACCATCTCAATCGGTCGTCATCAAGTTTAAGACTTTACACGTAACGACATCTACAGGTTCCGAAGTGGCCGCTCTTCGCGCTGCTGTCGAATACATTGAAAAAAAACCGCCCAACAAATGGGCAATATTTTGTGACTCGAAAGCAGCCCTCCAGAGCTTGCGATGTTTACGACGTGGCAATTTTGAACAGCTGGTGTCACAAATCAACGAAACCTGCCATTGCGTTTCTGAACGAGGACATGATATCCTATTTCAATGGCTGCCGGGACATTGTGGCATCGTTGGTAATCACCTCGCCGATGACGCTGCACGACGTGCCCAGTCTGACTCACGGACAATCCTTATACCTTTATTGAGAGTCGACGCTGCAAGAGAGCTTCGCAGTCTCGCTCGTACGATCACGTTAAGTTACTGGCATACACCACAGAACTCTAATTGTCGTTTATACAGCCTCGACCCATCACTGAAACTTAAATTACCAGCGAACCTTCCACGACGTGACGCAACACTGCTGTGTCGGCTGTGGGTAGGAGTAGCATTTACCAACTCCTACAGCTATCGTATTGGAATGGTGGATTCACCAATGTGCGCTAAGTGCAAGTGTGAAGAGACCATCAGTCACCTTCTGTGCCACTGTTATCGCTTCGATAATCAACGTGAGACTCTCCAGTGTGCCTTGAATAAACTGGTTGACAGGCCATTTACGGAAGCGAAGGTCTTGGGAGCCTGGCCTCACAGTTCATTAGCCCAGAAAGCAGTTCGAGCGCTTTTTCACTACCTGAAGGCAACAAACTTGAGTGCCCGACTATAGACATCCTACACCTAAGTTCTCTCTCTCTCTCTTTCACTCCCCATTCCCCTCCCCACGTGTAGGGTAGCAAACTGGACTCAGTCTGGTTAACCTCCCTGCCTTTACTTCTTCCTTTCTCTCTTTCTCTCTCTTGCACATAACCGGCAACTTGCCCGTTTCTCAGCAACCATTGATAAATTCTGGCAAGGTGTCGATTGTTGTGGCTTCTAGATTACGTAGTGTCTGATTGCTGATTTGATCATTGCCTGGTGTAGTGTTTCTGGTCAGGTTGCCTAGGGCATCTACCATCTCTGCTCTTATAAAAGCCCGGTACAGTTATCGAATTGGTTGTCCCTTTTATTGTAGGAATTTAGGGTGGACACGGCCTGAATTGCCGTCTCCCAGGAACTTGCTTGGAACCGCCTTGAGGATATGTTCCTCCGTGCCTTGGAATTTGTGGATGAGTCTCAGGTAGATAATTTGTTTGCTTCCTTGCGGTAGTACGAGCCATTGCTGAAAGGTGGTATGAGCCATACATTGTCTTACGTGACGGACAAAGTTCTCGTTGCTAGGCATAGACATGCTTACACATTTCATAACAGAGGTGATATGAGAATGCGTGCTCGCACCTATCGTCACGATGACACCCATCAGGACAATAAATGTGTTCGTACCTTTGTTCAAAATTCTGTCACTTCTTTGTCGCGTGCTAAACAGCTTATCTGGTCATCCACCTTCAGAGAGGGGAATGGCTCATGATTTTGCTAAATTCTACCCTTGCCGTAATACTATTTCTTTACTTCAAAAATAAGCGCCCTGTTAAGAATGGCGAGCTGCAAGGAAAAATTGCCACCCAATTACGACTGGGGGACAAGGCGCGCATCCCCCACTCTCCGTCGCTGCAGCTAGACTGCGTTCGAAGAAGCGGGCTTTGTGCTGAAAACCACCTCCATCCACGAGCCCCATCTCCGTTGTGACGAAACGGGTTCGACGGACGAACTATTGTGCCCGAGGTCCCCAGCGCGAACCTGATTTTGCTACGCATGAGCAAGCCGCGGCGGGACAACGAGCTACCCAGAATGTCTCCGAGCTTCCCGAAACGACTCCCCTCTGTCGTCGGCTCCAGTCCTTCGCACCTGTGTGTTTGCGTGTGTGTGGGCGTAAACGATACTGCGGAACGACTCCCCTTTGTCGTCGGCTCCAGTCCTTCGCACCTGTGTGTTTGCGTGTGTGTGTGCGTCACCTTGTCGCGGGAGGCGGCTAGTTTTGCGATGACGAAACGAACATTCGCTGCCTTGTATCGCCGAAGGACCGAGCGTTTAAAAACGGCTGTTGGGCGGAGGCTCGACACACTTCTCTCGTGCAGTCAGGTTGGACTGACACACTTTCTCTTGAGCAGTCATGTTGGACTGACACTCTTTTTCTTAAGCAGTCATGTTACACTGATTTAATTTCTGTAAATAAACCCATTTTCCTCGTTCTCGATGAGAAGCGGTTCTTCCCTTCATCAACGTCCTCAGCGTGTTTAAGTTGGACGACGGCATGGGTCAGCTACCTTCGAATTCATGCCGGACTCCAATCTTGGCAACGGATCTCGAGCGATGGGATTGAGCCCCCAATCCTGACAACTGGTGGCAGCGGTGGGATAGTCCGACGACTCCTACATCTGGTCGACAGCGGTAGGACCGTCCGACGAATCTAATAGCCCGTTGTCGGTGCTGACTTACATGTCAAACCAATCTGCCTGGAGCGATGCCGGCACACATTGTAGGGACTTTGCTGCCGATGAATAGACATGATGTGTCTGAATAAGTGCCGTAAAAGACGCTTCAAGAAGAGCGTGATAACGAATTTTTTTACTGGAAGTATATACACTAGTCAACATAGTCACCAAATACACGGGTGAATAAAAGCGCGAGTTAGCGCTGCACGGCCTATGATGATATGATATTAAATTTATTTTTGTGCACTTCATACATCAGAAATGCATAGAAGAGGGAGAAAATGCTTTGTCAATCGACAAGCTTCACGGGATCCCTGATCCCTGTACTATGTAATTTCGTTGCGTACGTCGATGAACTACCCTTCCCGCTGCAGTTTTCGCAATCTGAAATCGCCTTAGTAGCCTGCTTGGAAACGGGCAAAGTTAGTCTTACCAAGTTTTGAGTACTTTTTTTCGACTGTTTCAGAAGAAAGGAACCCGCAGGGTTGTCTACGCCATCAGGCGTTTGGTGTGTTGCGACACCACGTACCCGAGTTTGTCGCAACATACCAAGTACCCGAGGGCTATATAATTTTGTTAGTGCAAAAAAGTAAAAATTAATCTCTGTGCCGGGGATTCGAACTTGTGACATGATGATGACGAAGCCAGTATCCTACCACTTCACCACGCCTTATTTTTTTTTCTTTATTACCAGATTGGCAAGTACATACAAATATTGTCAAATAAAAACGAGTGTTAAAACGTCTAGTAGTTAGTAAGACTGACGTGTCATGTTAAAATGGCTTCATCGAAGCCAAACTACCCAACACTGAAAGCCAATTTGGTGGATAACTTAGCAGTTTCATCACTTCGCTTGTATAAATAACACTCTCAACAAAATAATACATTGCTGACCTCGCATGAATATCAGCATTGCGTACAGCCATACGAGGTCGCCACACGGTTTGCATACACAACAGCATTAACATGTCTACCGGCACACCGTCCGGTTCAGCACATGGCGAAAACCTTATTCCGAACGCAGTGATCGGGAGCTCCTTTTTTAGAGTTCTTTGCAGCATGTCCCAAAGGAAGCGGGCATGATGACAGTCAAGAAAAATATGTTCGACAGTTTCTTCCTTGTTACATATGGAACAGTTGTCTGACCATAGGGCAAACAAGCCCTTCTGCTTAGCCATGGCTTAAAAGGCAGTGTGCCGGTATGCAGTTTAAAAAAGAATAATTTTGCGTGAGCTAGTACAGGCATATTCTTCACTCGTTTGAAAACATCTCGTTGAGGCCCTAAGTAATGCATTGAACAATACACTAGTGTTAGTACTAACACTTCAACAATATCCTTATATAATTTTTTTCTTCACACTGCAATTAAGTAGTCTCTCCAAAATCGAGCGTTTAGAAGCCGTATCGCCATGCAAACTTCACGCAGATAGCCCTTTAGTGCCATCGGTTTGACTGCGTGCGACGATACAACAAAATCGTGCAAAGCGTCGCGCAATCTCACTTCGATCACCGTCCGGGAAAACCTATCGCTTTGGTCAAGAAAGAAAACACATCTCGACACAAGTTGCTTGAAAAACAAATGTGTTAAACGAAGTCCACCGTTGCACAATGAATGAAACAAATCACTTCTGCTCATGCGTTCCCACACCGAACCCCAAATAAATGCTGCAAACACTCTGTGTATTTTTTTGAATTGAAGATGGCGCATCCATAGCGCCTGCAGCACGTAGAGCACTTTAGCCACTAAAAAGATATTACCCACTTTGGCCCTAGCAAACATCGAAAAGTTGTGGCCTCCCCATTTGTTAGTTTGCTCTTTCATTCTACCTCTCTCGCTCGTCAAGCATTCGACTGGCTCACGGTAGTTACTGAGCGGAACCCGAAGGTAAGTGCCGGGTAATACACTCCACTGCATTTCGCAAAACACGTCTGGTACATCTGGCCAATTCGCGTGCCAGAACCCTAGACATTTTGACCAACTCATGGCACTGCCGGAAGCACTGCAAATACCTTGGGCTTCTCTCACTGCTTCTGCAATGCTCTGTTTATCGCGACAGAACACTGCTACATCGTCAGCATAAGCTAAAACTTTTATTTCTCTACCAAAAAATTTGTAACCGCGAATATTGTGGCTATGTAGTAACTTTAAACAGAAAGGTTCTAAATAAAGTGCGAAAAGCAAGGCCGAGGTTGGACAGCCTTATTTTATGCTAGACATTACTGCAATTCGCCTGCTCAGTTTGTTGTTAATAATTAAGTTTGTGGTACAACCATCATACATCATTTTCACCCCATCCAAAATGACTGATCCGATATTCACGTAATCAAGAATCATAAACAAGGATTTCGTGTGACACCCTGTAAAAAGCATTGGCCAAGTCTAGTTGTAGCATAACTACATGATATCCCATCGCGTCGCAACATTCAAGTATGCTTCGCGCTATATGTATATTTGTTAATATAGTCCTACCTTTTATACCGCATGCCTGATGTGTACCTACTAGGGATTTCACTACACTCTGAAGGCGCTGGGCAAGCACCTTCATAAATACTTTATAATCAATATTAGCTAAGCTTATTGGCAGGTAGGCCTCTACTCGTTGAAGTCTGATGTGGTCTGTTGATTTAGGTATGAGTACTACATGTGTCTGTTGGAAATTATGAGGCGTCCATTTTTGTTGGTAACACTTGGCTATGACGCGATGCAGAGCCTCTGCCACTTCAACCTTGAAAATTTTATATATGGCTGCCCCAAGTCCGTACGGTCCAGGTGATTTCCTTGCGCTAAGATCATCTATAGCCTTTTCAATTTGTGTTACAGAAATCGGCCTCTCAAGAGCTTCCTTAAGTTCGTCATCAATTTTTGGCATCAGAGGTAAATATTCACTCTTAAACGGCGAGATATCGCTTGTCCTCTTGCTTAGCAGCGTGCTATAGTAGTCAACGAAAGCACGTTCTATCTTTTCCCCGTCATTTGTAACCTGCCCTTGATAAACGATTTCTTTTACTTCCTTTGTCATAGCGTGTCTCTTCTCTTCACTTAAAGCTCGCTTGGTGGGCGTTTCATCCAACCATACACGTTCTGCGCGTGCTCTTAAAACTGCGCCACTATCTCTCTTCATCAATCACTTCAAGTTTCGCTTTAAGTTCTTTGATATCATTTGCAAATGCACCGTCCGCGCCACTTTCCATGTTCAACAAGTATGCTAACGTGCATTGCCGTTGCTTTACTTCTTGCTTTTGTTTCTGCCGCGACACGCATGCTCACTCTAAAGCAATTATTTTCGCTTCTGTTTTGAATAGCTTCTACAACATTTTTTGCATCCTCAAGGAAAACAGTGTCTAATTTCACTTTTATTATTTTAAGAAAGACTTCATTTTGCAAAACGTTGTCGTTAAGTTTCTATAAGTGCCAATTAAATTTCTGCTCTTTCTTTTTCATACCTATCGTAACAATTACCAAACAATCATCACTGAAACTGATACATTCTACACCATAGTCAGAAAGTAGTGGAACTAAGTGAAAAGTAACATAGCTGCGGTCTAACCTCGAGTGGCTGTCTCATTCAAAATGCGTATATTGCCACATCACTGTAAGAACCAAGAACACTCCCAACGTCCTCTAGATCAAATTCACACAAAATTTCGTGCAGAAGTGCTGCACTTTTATCTTGGCTCAGTGGCTTTTTCAGTCGATTTATGGGCCGGCACACACAATTAAAGTCGCCAAACATTAGAACGTGTCTTTCACACCGCAAGAAATATCTCAGATAGACAAAAAATTGTTCACGTTCGCGAGCGTTAGTAGGGGCATATACACAAACCGCCCGCCAAAGCAGTCCAGAAAAACAAAAATCACAAATAAGCAAACGCCCGCCCCCCTCATATGAAGTAACTTGTTGCTCTAGTATTCCAATACTGTTTCTAAGGAACAAAAGGCAGCCACCAGAAGTACCACTCGCGTGGTAAACGCATACGTTCTACTTATTTCTGCAAATTTCAATCAATCGAGCCGTTTGTCTTCAGATTCAATTTTGTTTCCTGGACAGCCATCAAATCAATGTCTTTTTCTAGTAACATGCGACTTATCTGAAACTATCTTCGCCTCTGCGACAACCCTCTGACGTTTATTGTCGCCAAACGAAGCGGACTGGTGAGGTTAATAGTTCCTGCCATTGTTTTAGTTATAATTATGGTACACCCCTATACAATATTTCTTAGGAAGCATACGGACTCTGGTATGCAGTGATGCTCGGGGAACAAAGCCCTCCCTTTCGAGGCGACGACTGCCATCCCACGTCCTCGCAGGCCCATTCCCGACCAAAGATCGGGTGTTGGAAGTTCTTTCCGGGACACTACCTCCGCTAAGGCGGAGGTGGCGCCTGTGACGGCCGTCAGTCTGGCGGCAGGTTGGGTTTCACCTTCAACGTCGACCGTCGGCCTGTCTGGGTTTTCTGTGCCTGTCTTTCGGTATCCGCACCGTCGGTGTCTCGGCTGTGGTCCTCAACATCGTCGCGCAACCGCTTTCCGGCGTTCTTAGCGTGGAAGTCATGTCCATGCTCTCGCAGAGGCTGACTGTCTCGTCAACCGCGGTGGTTGGAGATGCCTTGATAGTTGAAGACTCAGACGTCGCCTCAACACCACTTTTCTTCACTTGAACCTTGGCGGGTGGATGCGCAGAATCCGGTACGTTGCCCTTATCATTCACCTTCAAGGTCACCTTTTCAGTCTTCATTTCCAGAGATGCAGACTGAGCAGGTCAGCTGCTTCCTTAGCAGCCTCCATGGGCATCTTCGTAATCCATAAGGAGCTCCGATGTGTCTTCGCTTCTGCCTGGACCAGCAACGTTGGCGTACGTTCTCACGCACTGGGTCTCGTCGTGGCCGAAGCGACGACACAGCCCACAGCGTGGAACCCGGCATTCTCGTCTAATGTGCCCGGTGCCACGGTATTGGAGGCAGAGGGGTGCTCTGCCCGGGACAATAACGAGAGCCAGGTCTTCCGCGGCCCGAAGCTGATGTGGCAGGTCGTCCGCTGTCGTTTCATGACCACAGACCGTGTCGTGGTTCCTTTGTCGTTGCAGCCCTGTACTTTCCACTTCTCCCTCGTCACTCGGTCACTCTACCGAATGGTGACAACGCTGTTCGGACGTCTTCATCGGGAACACCGTGCAGCAGCCGGAAGAGCTTGAGCCTGACACCCTGGTTGCGCGGGTCAATGACCACGCATCGATGTTCTTTCACAAGAAATGCTTCAGCGTCAAGTATCTTCTTTTTTGCCGCCTCGTTAGAAAACGTTACGGCCCACACATGATTCATCTGATAAGCCCCAAGGGCCACCACTTCCGGCAGCAGCATCAGTCTCGAAAGCGCGTCTCTGAAGTGCTCAACAAGGTAAGGCCGCGCTTTAACTTCACCGTGGATAGAAATAGTGTTCAAAACACTAGCACCTGAAGGCAGTTGTGGTAGAACTATCTGGTATTCCGGAGAAGGCTTTTCTGCTGACCGGGAACCGCGGCCAAGGGCCGCTGTAACCGCTCCTGGGGAGCGAGACATTCCGTGACCATTCACTGCGGTGGCCAGAAGTGGAATGTGCACCGCGCCTAACTTTATTTTCCGCTATTGCGTCGATCATTCTGCTTCTCCATAATGAATAGAGAAGCCGAATGATAGACAGACATGCCGAGCCACCTTGCTCGACAAGGTCTATCTTTCGAGAAGAGACTGCTCAAGTGCGTAGTGTGGTCACGTAGTGTGGTCACGTGCAGTCACGCCTAACGTGAATGTGCGTGTACATTTTCGCCATGTGAACAGTAAGAATCTCTGTCTCCGTTGATGTTTAGATTTGTATGTTGAGAGCCAAGATGAGCTTTCACTGCACCGCGTCAACTGGTGCCTCTCTACGAAAGCAAAAGTGTTGTTACTATCGACAAGTACATCGTGGAGTGCTAGAACATCGATTTTGCTTTATGATATCCATATTAAATAAGAAATTCAGAAAAAGACAACGCTGATCATGGACGCTGTTAGGGTTCTTACTACTAATTTCGACAGTTCTCTCTCACTCTTTACACTTTTGAGCGCGCATATAATTCGTGTGTTCAGTGCAAAATAGCTGCCTAAACACACGTTGATGAGTGCTCATTTAGACAGCATACTGGTTTCTCACGGCAGCGCTGTGCCAGAATACTGAGACCCGAGCGAGAGAGCTTTTCACGCAACTTTGTGGAGCAACCCAAAACTTCTTTTTCGCTTCGCAAAAGCTTATGCAATATTTCTGGGAAATTAACTAATGTGTCAGAGTGCCAGCACATGTATGTCCACAGGCCTGTGTGCCACCTCTTACCAAATAAAACAAATTGGATACGCATCCATTCCCGCAGATGGTATGATTTTGATCAGCGGTCGATTTTGCGGAGGCCGCGGCGTTGCCGGTGCCTCGTCGTCATGATAACTATGACAATCGACCACGTCGACTTTAATACCGGTGTCGGTGCTATCAGCGGTGGCGAGTTCAGAGAAGCACGACTGAATACCGCGCAAGAGAAAAGTACAGTTTACACCACCGACGCGAAACTGACATACAATTTTAAAGCGGCACGAAGGAAAGCCCCTCTGTCATGACGTTACAACTTATGTCGTTGCGACAAAAATTGGCACATTTTTAACGCCGTGACAGAAAGTATGTAGTCACGACAGCGAGTTTCTGTTACGACGTAGAATCGCTGTCGCGATAGAAAGTTGTTACCACTTCATAAACTCTTGTTGTTGCGATGGAACGTTTCTCTTGCGACTTCAGAATTTCTGCTGTAACGTCAGAATCGTTGTCACGAAAGAAAGCTGTTGTTGCGACTTGAGAACCCTTCTTGTCTCAACAGAACGTTTCTGTTGCGACGTCAGAATTTCTGTCCTTCGTCAGAATCGCTATCATGATAGAAAGCTCTTATTGCGGCAGAAGTCTTGTTGTCGCAATAGAGCGTTTCTTTTGCTACTTCAGAATTTCTGTCGTAACGTCAGAAATGTCGGTCGCAACTAAAGAAACGTGATTAACTTCTGTCGTACAACAGAAATTTCTATTGTCTTTTTCAACTGGGTAGCTATAGCAGTGATGTACAGCTGGCATCTGCGAGTGTAACTCAAATCTTGCAGCGTCCTCTCGTTGGGCTCGTTGGTGGGTGGCCACCATCGCTGCTGATTAACAAAACATAAGTAATGGAAACTTCCTTTCCTCCCCTACCTCATCACCCTTTCCAAAGAAGGTGCACCGATGCCACGTTTCAATTGCTGAGCCAAATCAAAGAAAACTTTCCTCGTTTCCACGTGCTGCGCAGTGAACAAGACAAACCAGGTCGAGTAATTTACCAGTTCGTTATGTCCAAATGCCTTGCAGAAAAGCTTGGCCCAGGCTACAAAGCAACAAAAATCGCAAGTGGATATCAGCTTTTCGAAATCTGCATCAAAATCCAACACGACAAATTGACCACTCTTGAGAAAATCGGAGACATTCCCATCACAGTCAAGAAACATGAATCCATGAACACTGTCCATTGGATAGCTTCAGACGACGACTTCATCGACCTTAGTGTAGTAAAATTGCTAGAGGAATGGAAAGAGCACAATGTGATTGCTGTACAAAGAATCAAAATACGCCGTGATGACCAAGAAAAACCTATCGAGCACCTGATTTTGACATTTAGGTCGAGCAGACTTCCCGAGTGCCTTCA
Source organism: Dermacentor andersoni (assembly GCF_023375885.2). NCBI lineage: Eukaryota > Metazoa > Arthropoda > Arachnida > Ixodida > Ixodidae > Dermacentor > Dermacentor andersoni. Next base: position 18,050,844 of record NC_092814.1, read on the forward strand.
AACAGGATACATCAAAGTACGCGTCAGGCCATACATACCAAACTTTCGGAGATGTTTCAAGTGCCAGAGGTATGGCCATCGATCTCTGAGCTGCCGACGGTGGCTCAGCTGTGCAAAGTGCGGTGACCATGACCATCCCGCTGACGACTATAACAACAGCAACCCACTGCGCGAACTGTGACGGCGGGCACCCTTAATACTCGCGTCCTTGCCCGGCATGGAAAAAGGAACAAGAAATAATAACATTGAAAATCAGAGAAGACATCTGTTTCAACAAAGTATGAACGTGCTTCTCAATAGTGCAGTGGACTACTTAAGCCGATGTGGCAAGGGGGCACGACGACTTCATCGACCTTAGTGTAGTAGAATTGCTAGAGGGATGGAAAGAGCAGAATGTGATTGCTGTACAAAGAATCAAAATACGCCGTGATGACAAAGAAAAACCTATCGAGCACCTGATTTTGACATTTAGGTCGCGTCCTTGCCCGGCATGGAAAAAGGAACAAGAAATAATAACATTGAAAACATCCCGCTGACGACTATAACAACAGCAACCCACTGCGCGAACTGTGACGGTGGGCACCCTTAATACTCGCGTCCTTGCCCGGCATGGAAAAAGGAACAAGAAATAATAACATTGAAAATCAGAGAAAACATCTGTTTCAACAAAGTACGAACGTGCTTCTCAATAGTGCAGTGGACTACTTAAGCCGATGTGCTTAAGTAGTCCATCTGTTTGACATGTTTGACGGAGGTGGCAGAGCGGCATCTGCCGCTCTGCCACCTTCGAAGGGCCAGCAGCCTAGTGGCTCGGTTGTCCTAAGGGCCTCTCCTCGTATGGGGATGCCTAAAGCGCATGTCTCTGCGCGCCCAGCGCGCTCCTCCAGGGCCTCCCAGGAGGCAATGGACACAACTCCATGCACCTCGGCGCCATCGGTGTCGAAGGTGCGGCACAGATCTGTTGAGCGTGTCGCAAAAAAAGCAGAGAATAACAGATATGGGAAAGCAAAGCATGACACAAAAGTGGTAAAGATCGTGACACGCAGAGTACACTTCTCCTCTATTTTTGTTATAATGGTGACGCAGATCCTTCAGTGGAATCTACAGAGAATCTACTGAGTAACCTTGATGACATTAAGGAACTGCTAGCAAAATAGAGCCCTAAAGTGCTCTGCAGCCAAGAAAGACATCTAAAATGATTCAACACAAGCTTCCTCAGTTCGTATGTCATCATTTGTAAAGATCGCGAAAACGTGCTTGCCTCGGCAGGTGGCGTTGCAATCTTCACTGTAAACTTGATTGCTACCCAGAAGTTGATACTTGAAACCACTCTCGAGGCAGCGCCCATTAGTGCGATTGTACTTAATAAGCTCGCAACTATCAGCGCCATATATATCCCTCGCGAACTCGACACCTCAGATTTCCAGTCCCCCATAAGCAGCTTCCGGAGCCATCTTCAACGCACACAATCCGCTCTGGGGGGACCCGCCGCGTGACGCGAAGGGCCGCGTGATAGAGCTGTTCAAGTGGAGCCTACTGAATAATAAAGAGCCGACATTTTATAGCATAACACACAACAGTTACTCTGCAATAGATCAAGCTATCTGCTCTGCCTGTAATGGGACGTAATTAAAAACACATGTGGCAGTGATCATTTTCCCATGTGTCTTAAAACATCAGAAGAACATGGTTTTTTTACACAGACCAAATAACGCGTATGGCTCGGAATGCTCTTAGCGATTTTATTATCAACGATGCTCTCAGCTTTGTTAACAATTTTACAATAAGTGCCGCATCCTAGTGCATACCGCGAACGAATGGGGCCCTTAAAAAGGGGGGTGTACGCTAGTGGAGTGAAGATTGTAAGACGGCTTGTAAAAAAGAAAATAAGGCTTGAGGCTTGCTACGAAAGTTGCCAACCACAGAAAAACTTTTGAATTATAAGCATGTGAAGTCGCGAGGCAGGCGAATGCGATGTAAAGCCGAAAAGAGGGCTGAAAATTCATCTCGAGTATAAACTCCTACAGCCAAGAAGCAAAAGTGTGGAATAGACTACGCAAATTAGCAAGTCGGCAACCTTACCTATTGCCGCTGGTGGATGATCAAGGCGACAGCCTTGAAGACCAGTCTAACGCACTTGGAGAACATTTCCAGCGTGTGTTTAGTTCGGTAAATTATTCAGAGGCATTCCTCAAAAACAAAGTGGTAGCGGAAAAGAATGCGCTTATAACCCGCCATTTAGCACTGCTGAGCTCAAAGCTTCCTTGAACACCTGTATGAAGTCGGCCCCGGGACCCGATGAAGTAATGTACACAATGAGTAAACATTTTCATCCTGACACACAAGTAGTGCTACTGCCCCTTTTCAACACCATCTGCGTAATAGGCTACATTCCAGATTCATGGAACGAAGCTGTTGTGGTACATATCTTCAAGGAAGGAAAACATCCGTCTTTAGTCCCCCGGCCCGTAGCACTAAAAAGCTGGCTCTGCAAGTTATTTGAAAAGAAAATTAATCATCGCCTATTACATCTTGAATCATACACATTACTTCACCCACATCAGTGGGGTTTTACAGAAGGCCCTTCTACAACCGACCACTTCGTACGCACTAAGGCATGCATTCGTGACGCTTTATCCACAAACAATTCTTTCTGGCCGCGTTCCTTAACATCGAAAAAGCATAAGACACAACCTGGCGCTACGGAATTTTAAGAGACCTCTCGTAAATGGGCTCCGTGGGGAAGTGTTGGCGTTATGGTCACACCATGAAAGTATGTAGGTCTGCTCCCGGGTGCCGCGTTTCTGGTGAGAAACACAATTCCAGCGAGTGCAAAAGCAAGAAGAAAAACTGCAGTTATGTAATGAAGCGCACTCTGCTGATTATTCGAATTGATGTACAAAGGCACGGGAAATGGATATTCTAGAAATTGTTGAACGAAAGTGTTATTCCCGTAGAGAAGCCACAGATGAAATTCTGGCTAGAACAAAGGGATACGCTGCTGTCGCAGCCCGTAAGGCGGCGGCAACGGACGCATCTGTTTCACTTTATATTGCCGATGCTGTCGAAAGGGCAATGGAAAAGGCCATGGAGCGCCTAGCTGGAAACCTTTGCGAGTCCTTATCACAAATCCTAAGTAACGAGATGGCACAGATATTCGGCACAACGACAGCTATCAGTATAACTTTACAAACTTCTGTGTGTCCACGGCCATCAAAAGAAGCAGTGGCTCCCGATATCACGTCCCCAGATACTTTTTTTTAAATTATGGGGTTTGACGTGCCAAACCACTTTCTGATTATGAGGCACGCCGTAGTGGAGGAATCCGCAAATTTCGACCACCTGGGGTTCTTTAACGTGCACCTAAATCTAAGTGCACGGGTGTTTTCGCATTTCGCGCCCATCAAAATGTGGCCGCCGTGGCCGCGATTCGATCCCGTGACCTCGACGTCCCCAGATACTCAAATTGCAGGTCTATCCGTCGATGTCAACCAGAGTCGAAGTGAGGGCAGCAATGATGACGCTGAGAGCTCAGATAAAATGAAGATGGATCTGCGATTGCTAAAACATTCTAGATCCCCTTTGTCAAAAAATATACTACACACAAAGACAAAAAAGATATCTGAAAGACTACCATACAAAGAACGATATTTTAAAACAAAAGATTTTAAGTAAGACAGTTACTGTGTCAATTTTTTAGCAACCGTAGCATCGTTCAAAATTAATCATGGGAATTGCCGGCCAATTAACGCTGCAGTAATAGATTTATTGTTTTTATAATCGAAATTGTCGCCGCACATTATTGCATTGCAAGAAGTCTGGTTTTCAGGGCATCATTCTTTCCAGTTGAATAATTGCCGACCTTTCTGACTGGACCCTCCGCCTAAAGGTGGAGGTACAGCTTTCTTTGTCGCTAATTAGCATTAAAGCGAAGATTCCATATAAACATATGTCTTCTGAAAGTGAAATTTTTGCCTTGGATGTAACCTTACTCGGTTGTTTACCTTTCTCTTTCGTAGCATTATACTTTCCTGCGGGTGCACAGGACACTCGAAGTTTGAATTTTGCTGTGAACTCATGCTGTAAGGAAAAAACACTTGTTGGAGATTTCAAATCTGATCACACTTGTTGGGGTTTTCGAAGGAACCAATGTGGCAAGTGCTTGTGGGAATTGGTCAAAAGATAACAATCTGTTTTGTCTCAATGCTGTAACTCCTACATTTCTTTGCGATCGGTCCCATTCAGCCTTAGATTTGTTTCCTGAGTTCGTCTCTACTTGTTCGTCCTGGGTAGCCTTGAACTGTGCCACCAACAGTGGCCACTTTCCAAATAATGTTTGAAATCGCTTTTTCGATGAGGCCATCATGCTCTCAGGTCCATGTATTGTAAAATACGCTAAATCTAAATATGATCTAAAAACACATTTGGCTTCCCATTCTGCAGAGCGTGAAGATACCAAGACTATGAAACTATGAGCTGTAATCAAAAGCTCTCTAAAGCGAGCAGAGGACACGACACGAGAGCAGCAGGAAGCGGTGGCAGCGTTTTTCTATCATAGCAGCCCAGAAGATCTTGAGCTGGCGCCTCCCGGGAGAATGGTGATGTAGCTGCAGCGCCCAACATCCTTCTTCACTAATCGCCGCGCCCCCCGCCCCCCATTGGAAAAAGGAGCTAACCTGGTGACTCATGCTGAACATAGTTATCAGAGGGTCGCAATATCGCGTCAGTCGCTTTACGGGGACGGTTTCACGACCACAACACCGTTGGTCCGTAGGTGGGGTGAGAGGCCCGACGACATAGTTCACAGGCGGTGTCTGCGTTACAAGACGCTAGGGTCCTTGATATTTAAAGGCTAGCTTTGATGAGAGGCCAGCAAGAACAGCTGGAACCCAAAGACACACAAGGAAGCCTGGAATATAGTTACAGTGCGGGTGGTCATTGTCACGTCGACATTTTTTTCCCATTGGTTGACAGTTCTAAAGGAAAAGGGGAGCTGACGGTATTCCTCGGCACGGCGGGCAGCTTCAGATATGGATGTGCATTCGGATGAGTCGGATCTATACTTATTAATCAGCGCAAAAAGTAGCGAAGACACAGAGTTTGAACTGTTAGAAGAACCAGCGCTCGTCCTGTGTTCTTCTAACTCTTTGTATTGCGTTGCTTTCGCGCTGATTACTAAGTATGCATCCTTTCCAACTCGCCCATCTTTCTACCTTACTGAGTCAGGTCTGTACGGAAGAATGGTGGCGAGTGTAGTCGAAGGCTCGTGGCCATACTAGAGGAAGAATGACGAAAAGTTTGTCGTCGCTTGTGGTGCAATGTTGTAGGCGTTCGTGATGATTTGCAAAATAAGGTCCCAATCAGTGTGATCAGAGGCAACGTGTTTGGAGAGCTTGTCACCAAGGGTGCGATTAAATCTTTCCGTCAAATCATTGGTTTGAGCATGGTAGGCGGTGGTGGTGCGATGAACGATGCGACATTCAGCAAGGAAAGCGTTTACGACGTCATGGAGGAGCACACGTCCTCTATCGCTCAAATGTTCGCGAGGTGCGCCGTGACGGAGAACGAAGTTTTTCAGCAGGAAGGATGCTCTATCACGAGCTATGGCAGCAGGCAGAGTGGCTGTTCTCGCCTATCGCGTCAAGTGGTCGATATTGACGACTATCCAGGGGTTTCCCGAAACCGTGCTCGGCAGGGGTCAATACAGGTCAGTGCCAGTGCGATCGAAGGGCCTGGTAGGGCGCGGGATTGGCTGGAGTGAACGAGAGACATGCTGAGCAGGAACCTTGTGGCGTTGGCACTGAGGGCACGACCGAATCTACTTGCACACAAAAGTGTACATGCCATGCCAATAAAACCTGGAGCGAAGCCGGGTGTATGTCTTGAATGCACCCGCATGTTCACACTGGATCAGTGTGGAAGGCAGAACATATTTCACCATGTAGATATTGAGGTATGACCAGCAACTACTTGCGAGCATCAGAGACGTAATTGCGGCGATAAAGAAGGCCATCCCCAATTTCGAAGTGACAAGCTTGACGGTACAAAGCTCGGGAAGGTAGAAGAAGAGTCGCGGCTTTGAAAGGAAGAGGATAAGAGCGGTAATCCAGGTATCCTTGCGTTGCTCCGAAGCTATGTCGCAGCCCGCTGGGAACGAAAGTATTTAAATTATGGGGTTTTGCGTGCCAAAACCACTTTCTGATTATGAGGCGCGCCGTAGTGGGGGACTCCGGAAATGTGGACCACCTGGGGATCTTTAACGTGCACCTAAATCTAAGTACACGGGTGTTTTCGCATTTCGCCCCCATCGAAATGCGGCCGCCGTGGCCGGGATTCGATCCCGCGACCTCGTGCTCAACGAAAGTATTTCGTCAATGGCAGACAGGCAGGCAGCGCTTTCAGTTGACAGGAGCGAACAGGAAAGCCCGTCGACATCGGTATGGTGCCAGCTAGACCTGTAGACTACACACGCGTCCAAATCTTGCAGCCGCAATGCCCAGCGAGCTGTTTGAGAGTTTCTTCAACGGGGACAGCCAACAAAGCGCTTGGTAGTCTGTTATTACGTCGAAGGAGTGCCCAAGAGGAAGGGTCGAAATTCACAAAGTGCCCAGATTATGGCTAAACATTCCTTCTCCGTAACGGAATAATTCGTGTCTGCTTTGGTGACGGCGCGGCTTGCGTGTGCGATGACGTAGTCGTCGAATCCAGATTTGCGCTGCGCCACCACAACGTCGAGTCCAACACCGCTGGTGTCGGTGTGTACTTCGGTCGGATTTGCAGAGTCGATGTGACGCAGTATGGGCGGCGAGGTTAGTAGATGACGCAAGCCTTGGTTGTGACGACGCATCGACACAAGCGGGTGACCAGGCGTAGTTGTGGAAGTCGCTGCGTAGAAGCTGATTCAAGGGAGTGATAATGGACGCAAAATTCCGAATGAAGCGGCGAAAGTAGGAACAGAGGCCAAAGAAGCTGCGAAGTTCTTTTACGGAGGAAGGTTTTGCAAAATCAGGAACTGCACGGTGCTTGGCGGCGTCAGGAAGAATACCGTCTTTAGATACTACATGACCAATGATGGTTAACTGACTTGAGCCAAAGTGACATTTCTTCAGGTTCAGGTGAAGGCGGCATAAGTTAGGCAGCGTAACACTTCATCTAGCTGACAGATATGGGTGGAAAAACTGGGTGAACAAATAACCACATTAAGCAGCAGAGGCACGTTTTCCACTTGAGACCACGCAAGAGGTTGTCCATCATGCGCTCAGATGTTGCGGGGGCATTGCAAAGCCGGGAAGGCATGAAACGAAATTCATATAGGCCATCTGGTGTTACAAAGGCCGTTTTAGGTTTATCTTCTGGTGCCATATGCACTTGCCAATAGGCGCTGCTTAAGTCGATAGAGCTCCGCGCCTTGGAGGCAGTCAAGGGCATCGTCGATTCTCGGTAGAGGATAAATATCTTTACCAGTTACTTTGTGAAGGTAACAGTAATCAACACAGAATGGAATCGATCCATCCTACTTAACAAGAACTGGAGATGTCCAGGGGATATCCGAAGGGTGAATGACGCCGTGCTTGAGCATGTCAGCGACTTGGTCATCGAAAACATGGCGCTCTGTCGCGATACACGACATGGTCTTTCTCACAGTGGCGCACTGGGACTCGTGTCGATGCGATGACAAACAGTTGACGCACAGCCCAACGGCACATGTTGGCAGTCGAAAGAAGAACGGAACTTGTCGAGAAAGCCTAGAAGCTGGGCGCGTTGGGAAACAGTCGCGTGCCGGCGATGCAGCTGTCTAGAACATCGGGCGAAGTCGGCTCTTGCGCGGTGTTACAGGCCACTCCGGTGACGTCATGAGTGGCGATGGAACCAGTTGGCATGTCAAGAATGGTAGCAGGATCTACACACTGGGCGTGGCCAACGCACTCCCCACAAAACAAAGTGGGGGGCCATGACAATTGGTTGGAAACAAGTAGTCTGCTGGCGGCTGGCATGAACAATTAAAAGAGTGAAAGGCAGCGGGGAACATTCGCCCGAGCAACATGGTAGGTGGCGTAAAAAGTGCGCATCAGCAACACTCTTGCTTGACACCTTGGCAAAGGCAGATGAGTGCCGTGGAATTACAACGCCTTCGGCAACAAATACTTTATCTTCAGATTCACGAGCGTCAAGAAGCAGGGTGTCGCAAAGCGCTTATTAGCAGAAAGTGCCAGCCCAAAATAATATCGTGAGAAGAAGAATAGAGCACCGAAAATTCGATGATGTAGAGAAGGCCGTTAATCACAACGTGAGCACTACACGTAGCCAGAAGTGCTGCTTGTGCAAGTGCTGCACAGATGCGGCCTGCGCTGGCAGTATGAAGTGATATGTTTGACATCAGAGTCGTAACTTTTCGCAGCAAGCGGCAAAGTTTGGTACTAATAACGGGAACTGCGGCACCAGTGTCGACGACGTCAAGTGCAGTGACGCAGTCCATATGTACATCAATAACTTTGGTCGGAGAAAGGAGCGGCCTTGGTATTTTCGTGGGTGACGTAGTTCCTCCCTCGGGAAATGCAGCGATTAGTTTTCATATTCCGGCGTAGAGGGACGACGACGCATCGGCGAAAGCGAGCGGCGTCGAGGCGATGGCGAACGGCGGTCAACAAGAGGTTGGTGGTCGGTGTATGAAGACAACTGGCCGGGGTACTGAGATGCAGAGGATGGCGGGCACGGCGAAACATATAGAGAAGGTCGAAGCTACGGCGGTGGCGGTAGTATGGTGCGCGGTGCCAGCAAAATCGTGCGAAGTGGCCAGGTAGACCATACGCAGAACAAATTGGCCGGTTGTCTGGAGTGCGGCATTGGCTTCTGCTGTGTGGGCACCTCAACTGAACGAAGCGAGGAGCTGGACACAGTTGAACGGCTGATGGCAATGGCGCAGCGGTCTGAGGTGGTGGTTGTGTAAGAGTCGGTATAGCTGAGTGGCGCTTTCACCCAGTCTAAGCAACGGGAGTCGGCACTGGCGGAGTCTCGCGGGCAGAAGGCAGAGCCGCGCAAAGTTGCTCCTGCATGACCTGGCGAACGTTGGCAAACAAAGGCGAGGGTGGTTGCCTGGCAGAGGAGAGCAACGAAAGCTTACGAGCTACCTCGGCGCGGACAAAGTCCTTTACCTGGCAAAGCAGTGTGTCAGTGTAAGGAGCGGTGGCCATGTTCGCGAGGCTTTCGTCGGACACAGGTGAGCGCCGCGTGAGAAGACGCTGTCGTGTTAAGAACGGCCCGCTGAGATGCAAGTTTTGCTAGCCCCTTGCGACAGCGACGGCAAGCTTTTCTTGGAACGCCAACGTTACGCTCTAGCCTCGTCGCCATTGTGACTAAACGCGCTCGGCGGACCAACTATTGCTACTGAGCCCGCCACCGCCAACCTGGTCTGCCGCGAGCGGGGGAGTGCCCGCGGGAACGTCTACTAAGGCCTCTTCCCACGCGCCGTTCGAGACGCAAGACAATGGGCTACCGGCCGCGCTGCGGGGATCAGCTCGGGGAATAAAAGGCACCTTTCCTGACACAAGCCCCGAGTTCTACGAAGTCCGGCTGACGTCGGTTGGGGACCTTCAACCTCGCGCAAGGAAGTGTGTGTGTGAGTGTGTGTGTGTAAACCGTCCCGCAGAGAGGCGACTTGTTTACGGTGACTGGACGGCCGTTTCCGTCACCTGGGTATCGGGGGGGGGGGGGCGAGTGTTTATAAACCAATGTTGTGCGGATGCTCGGTACTTTTTTCAAGCAGTCATGTTACACTGATGTACCTTCTCAAGCAGTCATGTTAGACTGATGTACTTTTCTTTCGCAGTCATGTTAGACTGATGAACTGCATGTAGATACTGTAAATAAACCCATATTCCTCGTTCTCGATGAGAAGCAGTCCTTCTCTTCATCAACGTCCTCAGCGTGGGTAAGTTGGACGACGGCATGGGCCAGCTACCTTCTAATTCATGCCGGATTCCAATCTTGACAACGGGTTACGAGCGATGGGATTGAGCCCCAAGTCCTGACAGTCGGCAGAGTTCGTCGAAACTCTGGCAAAGCTCAATGGCCCGAGAAACCGGGCCAGGGTTTTTCGACAGCAGCATATGAAAGGCATCGTTGGAAATGCCCTTGGTGGTGTCACAAACTTTGTCCGCCTCCGCCTACACGCCGGCAGAGGTCGACAACGTCCTTTATGTGACTGGTGAATGTTTCACTTGTTTGCTGGAATCGGCTTCGTAGGCGTTGTTCAGCGTAAAACTTGCGCACGCCAGGGTGGCTGAAAACTTGTGTGATGCTAGTTTTGAAGCTGGTCCACGTCAGGACATCGGCTTCGTGGTTTATGAAGCTCAGCTTCAGAACACCCGTTAAATAAAATATGGCGCTGTGGAACTTAAGGGAACGCCTCATTTGTAGGTGGTGCTCGCTCTTTCATACGATTCCAGCGAATCTTCAACATCTGTCTCATCGGTGCCGCTGAAGATGTTCAGATCACGCTGATGTTGTGCAGCGGCACATATGATGGCTGGCGAAACCGGTGAGGATCTCTGACAGGCGTCGTCAGGCATGACGGACGGCAGAGTCCGGCTGTGTGATTCCATGGCGTTCGAAAACCGCAGCAACCTCTACCAAAATCTAAAGCGAGCAAAGGACACGACACGAGAGCAGCAAGAAGCGTCCGCAGCGTTTTCCAACCACGGCAGCCCAGGCGATCTCGAACTCGCGCCTCCCCGGAGACTGGCGATGTGGCCGCAGCGCCGAGCATTTCTCTTCACTGTAGATCATAAAAAAATTTGAATGTGTTGTTGAATCTGCCAAGAGAGCCTTTTATGGTCCTTGGTGGAAACCAGACCGTACATGCGACTACCGACGACGACGCGCAGCTTGGAAGCAGCTTGTTTATAAGCAGTTCCCCAAAAAATTGCTCGGATTAGAAATTTCACGCTGCTGTGTTTAAACACGCAGTCGCTCATGCTACAGAAGAATACGAGAGGAAAGACTACGATTTCCGTTCAAAGCGTAAAACAAAAGAGTGCTGTTTATCTATATAAGATATCGCAAAATTCTGCTACCACCCATAATATTGGCTATGTAATTCTGTCGTCAGATGAAATGACGAAATCTTTAAAACTCGCTGCTAAAGGCTTGGAGTGTGGATTCACGTCGTCTATTTCATATAACTTGCAAAAAGAAGCACTGACGTCAGACATTACTGATGTTACATTGTCCGAATTGGCTCAAGTGATTCGGTACTTACCCTCGTCAGTTCCTGGTCCTGGTGGAATTACAGTTCATATGATAAAAATTTACACATTATAAACTATTTATTAAACAACGCCTGGATACCTTACGATTGGAAAGTAACTAAAGTATTCCCGATAAATAAAAAAACTAGGAGTAGGTTATATCATTGAAAATATCAGACCTATTTATTTTACTACTAATATGCTCAAGCTCATAGAGAGGGTACTACATTGCAGATTTACTGTCTGGATGACGGATAATGTAACATAAAATCCAAATCAATCAAGCTTCAGAATTAATTGCTCAATATAGTGGGCAATGCTGATTGGAGAGCCGCATCCAACTAGCTCAAAAAAGAAGAGAATGTACTGCTTCAGTGACTCTAGATATAGCTAAAGCATATGACAGTGTTGAACATTTAGTTTTACAAAATAACCTAAAGAGTCATAATTTCCCAAAATATATCACTGTGTGGTTGGCACAATTTTTGAGATCAAGAGAATTTTATTTCTTTAAGGATGACTGCTCCTCGTCTAGATTAAGACTCGCGGTGTACCACAAAAAAAGAAAAAATTCGAATTACGAATTTTTCTTCAACTGCGAGGCTTTTCTTTCGAGGAATCCATATGGGTTTCTTTTGTAGCAATCTGAAACATTTGGGTGGATGTCTCATCTTCCATTTATTAATTACTTCTCTCCACCTTGCGGGCTTCCGCAGGACTATTACGTCTACCTCCAATATACTTTAGGCATTGCAATTGACGCTGTAAAAACTGCTTCATGGTTTTAATTCGAAGTTGTAGTGAACTGATGGGTTTTGCGAACAATGCGTGCCTCGCCATAACGACCGTCGGTTGCTTCCGCTACGCGAGGGGTGTGCCTTATTGTCGATAAAGGCTACTGAGGGCCAACATGAAACATTTCAATGCTTGCGATTAGCTGGTTCTCGATGTTAACCACGAAAACTTTCTTTCAGGTGATTGGTACTATGGTATTGGCAAATTAACTATGTAAATATTCTACATGCCGCGTCGTCGTGTTAGCAGCCATGAGCAATTCGTTTTATGGGGGCCTGCTTTAGAGCACGGCGAAAGTAGCAGCAAACTTTTTAGTACGGGATACGCGCCTCTTTCTTTTACGCAATAATAAATGGGCCATATTTGACTAGAACAACTCACTAGAGTAATAAGAATCATGATGACAGCTTCGCAGGGCAGGGTCATTTAAACACGGACATGCTGACGCCAAATAGCAAGATTTTTATTCCATGTAAAATGCAATGTCTCTCATAGCTAAGTACTAAGGGAATGTTAAGTGTTCAGCGAAGCATCATACACAAATCGCGTGTTGAATTTACAGACATTCTTGTTACGCAAAATTCATGGACAGATACGGCGCATATATGCATTGAAAAACCAGTAGAACCGTTCAACGCTATATAGCTTGCGATATCCAAGCTGCAAATTTGCTCGACTCACGCGCATTTGAAGAAGAAACTGTGGCTCAGGCATGGTAGGAGAAAGAAGCATACATATCCTCTAATAAGTACGGCACATCATCATCATCATCATCATGGCTACGCCGACTGCAGGGAAAAGGCCCCTCCCATACTTCTCCAATGGCCCCGGCCATGTGCTAATTGTGGCCATGCTGTCCCTAAAAACTTCTTAATCTCATCCGCCCACCTAACTTTTCTGCTGCCCCCTGCTACGCTTCCCTTCTCTTGGAATCCAGTCTGTAACCCTTAATGACCATCGGTTTTCTTCCCTCCTCACGACATATCTTGCCCATGCCCATTTATTTTTCTTGATTTCAACTAAGATGTCATTAACTCACGTTTGTTCCCTCATCCAATCTGCTCTTTTCTTATCCCTTAACGTTACGCCCATCATTCTTCTTTCCATAGCTCGTTGCGTCGTCCTCAATTCAAGTAAAACCCTTTTCGTAAGCCTCCCGGTTTCTGCCGCGTAGGTGAGTACTTGTAACACACATCTGTTATACACTTTTCCCTTGAGGGGATAATGTCAACCTGCTGTTCATGGTCTGAGAATGCCTGCCAAACGCACCCCAGCCCATTCTAATTCTACTGATTATTTCCGTCTCATAATCCGGATCCGCGGTCACTACCTGTCCTAAGTAGATGTATTCCCTTACCACTTCGCGTGCCTCGCTACCTATCGTAAACTGTTGTTCTCTTCCGAGACTGTTAAACATTACTTTAGTTTTCTGAAGATTAATTTTTAGACCCACCCTTCTGCTTTGCCTCTCCAGGTCAGTTAGCATGCATTGCAATTGATCCCCTGAGTTACTAAGCAAGGACATATCATCCGCGAATCGCAGGTTACTAAGGTATTCTCCATTAACTCTTGTTCCCATTTCTTTACAGTCGAGGTCTCTGAATACCTCCTCTAAACACTCTGTGAATAGCATTGGAGAGATTGTATCTCCCTGCCTGACGCCTTTCTTTATTGGGATTTTCTCGCTTTCTTTATGGAGGACTACCATGGCTATGGACCGCTATAGGTATCTTTTGGTATTTTTGCATACGGCTCGTCTACACCCTGATTCCTTGATACCTTCATGACTGCTCAGGTTCGGACTGAATTAAACGCTTTCTCGTAATCGATGAAAGCTATTATAAGGGTTGGTTATATTCCGCACATTTCTCTATCACCTGATTGATAGTGTGAATGTGGTCAATTGTTGAGTAGCCTTTACGAAATCCTGCCTGGTCCTTTGGTTGACAGAAATCTAAGGTGTTTCTGATTCTATTTGCGATTACCTTAGTAAATACTTTGAAGGCAATGGACAGTAAGCTGATCGGTCTATAATTTTTCAAGTTTTTGCGTCCCCTTTCTTATGGATTAGGATTATGTTAGCGTTCTTCCAAGGTCCCGGTACGCTCGAGGTCATGAGGCATTGCGTATACAGGGTGCGCAGTTTTTCTAGAACAATCTGCCCACCATCCTTCAACAAATCTTCTGTTACCTGATCCTCCCCAGCTGCCTTCCCCTTTTGCATAGTTCCCAAGGCTTTCTTTACTTCTTCCGGCGTTACTTATGGGATTTCAAATTCCTCTAGAGTAGTCTCTCTTCCATTATCGTCGTGGGTGCCACAGGTACTGTATAAATCTCTATAGAACACCTCAGCCTCTTGAACTATCTCACCCATATTAGTAATGATATTGCTGGCTTTGTCTCTTAACGCATACATCTGATTCTTGCCTTTCCTAGTGTCTTCTTCACTGATTTTAGGCTTCCTCCGTTCCTGAGAGCATGTTCAATTCTCTCCATATTATACTTCTTTATTTCAGCTGTCTTACGCTTGTTGATTAACTTGGAAAGTTCTGCCAGTTCTATTCTAGCTGTAGGTTTGGAGGCTTTCATACATTGGCATTTTTTAATCAGATCTTTCGTCTCCTGCGATAGCTTACTGGTATCGTGTCTAACGAAGTTACCACCGACTTCTATTGCACACTCCTTATTGATGCGCATAACATTATCCTTCATTGCTTCAACACTAAGGTCCTCTTCCTGAGTTCCTGTTCATACCTGCTTTGTAGCTCGATCCGGAATTCCTCTATTTTCCTTGTTGCCGCTAACTCATTGATCCGCTTCTTGTGTACCAATTTCTTCCATTCGTCTGATGACAGAAGGATTTCATGAGAAGTTGAGAGAAATGGTCATTGATGAGGAAGGGTATAGCAGCACAGGAAGTGACCATAAACGGATTATTTTGAAAATGGTATATCTAGTTGGGAAAGAGAGCAAGGAGTGCAAAATGGCTAGCCCGAATTTGAAAGCTGAACAAATAACAATTATACTCACTAGAGTCGAGGAAGAACTTTCAAATGATCAAATAAAGAGTGAGAATACAGTGAGCTTCTAATTCTAATAACGACAGAAATACCGAAAGAGAAAAGGAAAGGAAAAAGGAAACCGACAGGAAAGGAACAAGGAAACCGACAAGCTGGTGGAACAGGGAGATATGAGAAGCGATCGCCGAACGACAAATGCATCCCGAGAGCACAAGCAGGCAAAGAAGGCGCAGCTGCCTTAGGATGAAGTAGCCAGTAAATGGGAAATATAGCGGGAGAAAAAGTCTATGGTTCAAATACCGGTGCAAGCAAAATTAAAAGGTGAAAGTGAACGTTGGTTGTCAGAAATACGTGAGAAAAGGAAGCCGCACCTACAATATTTTGGAACCACATAAAGTTATTAGGCACGAAGTCAACAACAATACAACAACATATGCTAGACGAAGATGGAAACAAACTGGAAGGGGATGGGGCATCAAATTACATCCGAAAAATAAGAACCCAATCTTTCCAAGGCAATGACGAGGTTCTATTTCAAGAAAAAAAGAGCATGAAAGAGACCTAGGTAGAAAATGAGCTGGTACTGAGAAATTTCAACTGAAAGAAAGCCGAAGAGAAAATTCCTAAGCGCACAGCCACGGGGCTAGACGAGGTTCGCGTTAGGCTGACTAATGAACTTGGACCAAAAATAAAGGCAGCTCTGGTGAGAGCAGTGGAAAAAGATTTAAAAGGTAGACGAATGCCACACAGTTCGCGACAAATTAGATTTAATTTAATTTATAAAGGTAAGGGGAAGAAAGATTGAATTCACTCGTATAGATCGCTGACCATTACATCGGCAATATACGGGTTAGCAATGCAGGCAATCAAATTAAAGCTTCAAGCATGGGCAGAGAATAATGGCATTTTGGGAGAACTTCAGAATGGTTTCAGAATAGGTAGGCGTTTCGATGATAACTAATTTGTTCTTACTCAATGTACTGAAATATGAAAAGTAGAAAGGAGACCGTTATATGTGACCTTTTTAGACATTACAGGAGCCTGTGACAACGTAGACCGGAACATTCTGTGGGATTTTCTGGAAGGGGAAGGCTTAGCTGACGAATGTCTACAGCTTTTGAGAGAGATTTACGTAGAAAATACGGGAACGGGAAGGGATGATCCTAATCCCTTCCGAAACGGGAAGGGATGAGGAGCGAGGAGAACGTTCATACCAACAAGGGACTGAGGCAAGGGTGCCATTTATCCCCACTGATTTTATGTATATGGTGAGAATGGAGACGGCGCTAGAAGGAAGTAATATCAGGTTTAATCTCTCATACAAACAGTCGGGTACAGTAGTACAGCAGCAGCTTCCAGGTTTATTTTATGCGGATGACATAGTGTTGCTAGCTAACAAGCAAAGCGATTTGCAACGTCTGGCTAATATCTATGGACAGGAAGGCAACAATTTAGGTTTGAAATTTAGTGTTAGAAAATCAGGTGTTATGGTATTCAATGAGAACAATGAACAGACAGTGGCAATACAGGGCCAGGAAATACCTCGGGTAACAGAATATAAATACCTTGGTATATGGATAAACGATGGCAATATATAAAGAAACACAGGAAAAAACAATAACAGTGAAAGTAAAGAGAAATGGCAGCCATAATGAAGCACAGAGCGCTATGTAGATAAAATAGGTACGAGGTGCTCCGAAGTATGTGGAACGGTGTAATGGTTCCAGGACTTACATTAGGAAATGCCGTTGTTTGCTTTGAATCAGGGGTACAATCAGGACTCGATGGCAGCCAAAGGTCAGTGGGTCGCCTCGCATTGCGCGCTCACGGAAAGACTACAAATGAAGCTGTGCAGGGTGATATGGGCTGGACTAGTTTTGAAGTGAGGGAAGCTCGCAGGAAAATTGAGTATGAAGAACGACTGAGGAATATGGAAAAAAGTAAACGGGCTGGGAGAGTTTTCAGGTATCTGTACAGGAAAAACATTGATTCACAATGGAGGAAAAGAACTAGGAAGCTTACCAGCAAGTATGCGGCCTCTAGGGTGGGCAACACGGGAAGAAAGAACGTCAAGCGGGAATTGGCTGAAATATTATCATGGGTGGCGGCAATGAAAAAAAAAAAACCTGCCATGAGTAACTACTTAATAGGAAAAAACGAAATCAGGAAAGAAACAATTTATGATAACTCAAAGGGAAGCGCATTACTTTTCGAAGCGAGATCGGGATGTCTTAGAACACGCACCTATAAAATGAGATATAAGAAGGAAGAAGCATGTGCTTGCTGCTGTAAAGCTAGGAAAACTATGGAGCATGTTTTATTAGAATGTGAAGATGTCTGCCCAGCGGTCGATTTAGGCACCACTCGCCTCCTTGAAGCTCTTTGGTTCAGCGAGACCAGGGGAGAAGTAAACATGTCCGCAATAGGGATTAGTGAGAGGTGATTGAAGGATTGGTGGAATAAAAATAGGGAAACGACAAAAAAAAAAACGGAGACGTACAAAAGGAAAGTTCGCAATAGGGGATCGGAAAATTTGGTTGCGGGAGTTCAGAGTGCTTTTTTTTTCTTTTTTTTATTGTTAACCTAGGTAGGACACAAGGCAGTATAATAGCAAGAGCTTGGTGGCGCAACCCACTGCCCCGTTCCGAAGAGTACGCTCATAGCATCCATCCATGCAGACGGGGCGCGCGCGGGCGGAGACGGCAGTGGAGCGCCGCACAAAAGGATTTCCTCGCTCGGTCGAGCGGGGTAACACCCCTTGATAATCTGAAAGTAGCGACACTCTCCTCGCCGCGGCCCTTTCCTCCTCGGGTGCCGGCTGCGCGCGCTGCACACGGCACGCTCTTTCTCATTGGCTCCCGCGGAAGGGCCGCAGTATTCGAAGGAGACGCATGATTTTGGGCCAGTTGCGCGCCCCAGTGATGTTGAAAATTTTTAAATATGGTGATAACAGCATCGAGAATGCTGAAGGTAACGTTTATGAGGACGTTGGTTTCTTAAAGCCGTATGAATGGGCCATACTGATGTAAAAGGAGCATTGAGGCGAGTTCTATACTCCAGACATTTGTTTGCGCTACATGATATACGATGCTTTCCTTTTTGTATCTGATGTAGTGTTGCTTGCGGCACATTCCTCTGTGTTTGGATTTTTTTCTTGCCTGTGCACGCATTTGCACCGCAGTTGTTATATACAGCGTGCCTTCTCATAATTAATTAATCGCGAGCGCATCATCCGTCCATGTATCAATGTGAAAGTAGCTGTTGCGTTGTGGTCTCTAAACTGAATAAAATGGTTGCACACTTTCAGTTCGAGCAAGCATGCGCGATCGTGTGAATGCACATTGCCTGTATCCGTGAGAAAACTATATAATAATCGTTGCCCGTTCATGCGTGCGCAGCAGCCCAATTGAAAGCGAATGCAAAACGAAAAAATAACGCAAAAAAAAAACTATACTGAAGTTTATTTATTTATTTATTTATTTATTTATTTATTTATTTATTTATTCATTTATTGGTACCTCAAATACCCCATTTGGGGTTTTACATGAGGGGTGGGCATATTTAGATCATATTTTCAATGAATGCCTTGAACGATGAATGACTGGAGTGGTGCACCGCTTCAGAAGGTAGATGATTCCAGTCTTTCGCTGTTTGAACGAAGAAAGAGTTAAGATGAGCGGAGGTGCGAGCTGGAGGGGGATAAACAGCCTTTGAATGGCTATGACGGGATGAAGTGCGATGCGCAGGCGTGATGTCGGTCTGATGAAGTAGCGAGTTATAAAATTTGTAAAAGAGGCACAGTCTTGCTGTTTTGCGGCGCTGCTCGAGGGTTGGAAGGTTGAGAGATGATTTAAGTTAAGTAACGCTAGTGCGGTAAGAGTAGTCAGAATGAATGAACCTTGCTGCACGATTCTGTATGGATTCTAGTGCTGTTGCCAGGTTAGATTGGTGTGGGTCCCACACTGAGCATGCGTATTCCAGTTCGGGTCGAACGATTGTTAAATATGCGAGTAGTTTTACTGAGGGCAGAACAAGACGTAGATCATGGCGCAGTAGTACACGATTGGCATCATTGCTAATGTTGCAAATGTGCGAGGACCAACTGAGGTTATTGGACAAGTTAATGCCTAGGTACTTATATGAAGTCACAGCACATATTTCCGAACCGGCGATAATGTAATTAGCTGAAATAAATGATTCGCGACGATGTAAAGTAAGTAGCGACGTTTTTTTTGACGTTGAGGGACATTAGCTAATTATTACACCAAGTTTCAATGACGTTAAGGTCGGACTGGAGAGCGCGAGAATCAGCGTCATTAGTAATAGGACGATAGATTACACAATTGAAGTAGGTAAAGGCAAGGCGCAGAAGACCAGGACTTAGGAAGAAGAACACAAACGACAAGACGGGCGCCCGTCTTGTCGTTTGTGTTCTTCTTCCTAAGTCCTGGTCTTCTGCGCCTTGCCTTTACCTACTTCAAGCATGAACCAACTAGCCCAAGCAAGAGTTCTACTTGAGCATAGATTACACAATCATCAGCAAATAAACGAATTTTGGAAGAACAACCTATCGGTAAGTCGTTAATGTATATTAAGAAGTGTAGTGGCCCCAGGACTGTGCCTTGTGGCACGCCGGAGATAACGGGTGATAAGGTAGACGAGCATTGGTTAGCGTAAACGAACTGTTGACGGTTAGTCAGAAAGTTGCGTATCCATTGGAGAACACAAGGATTAAGATTAAGACATGATAGTTTTAGAAAGAGCCGTTCATGAGGAACCTTGTCGAAAGCCTTTTGCGTGGTTTCGGCACGTAAAACCCCATAATTTAATTTTTAAAGCCTTTTGGAAATCTTGGGCGTCTATGGGTATGTTTTGATCAAGATGCGAGCTGATGTCATTAACGAATAGAGCTAGTCGAGTCTCGCAGGACATGCCTTTCTGAAAACCGTGTTGATTAGGATTAAAGAAATTAGTGGATGTTAGGAAGTTTACAATATGAGAATAAATTATATGCTCCATTAGTTTAGAACAAACACTGATGAAGGAAATTGGACGGTAATTGTGGCACGATGATGATGATCCTTTTTTTGGTACTGGAATCATCTTACCTATTTTCCACTCTTGCGGCACCAGTTGTAAAACTCGGTTAGTGCATTGTTGATGCTGATGTAATCACCTTTATCGTAGAGTGTTATTTTCTTTTTTGATTTTTTCCACTGAGGTAGCTGCCAGGATAATTCTGCATGCAGTACCGAGTGATCACTTAGTTCTAGTAAATGTGTTACAGAAGAACCACTGTCGGGATGGGATGTTAAAATAAGGTCGAGTATGTTAGAGCACTGTCCGGTTTTTCGCGTTGGGGTAGATACTAGCTGCGTGAAACCAAAGGTGAGGCATGTGTTAAGAAAATACATTCAAGGTTATTTTTAGACAGTGTTATGACTGGTTCGGACCATGTTATACCAGGAAAGTTAAAGTCACCTAAGAGGAGTAGTTGCGCATGATTAAATGACTTCGTAGCAGTTTGCAGTGCCTCGTGGAAGTGAATAGTGAAGGAAGCATCTGCGTCGGGGGGTCGATAGCATAGACCGATAATAGTTTGTAGGTATGAAGAACTGCACAATACGAATAAAATTTCTAGAGGTGAAGTGATATTGACAATGGAGCAACAAAGGCTGCGATGGGCAGCTATCAGAACACCTCCTGTGCGTTTGCCTACACGATCCGACCCAAAAATGTCAAAATCAGGAAGGAAAGAATTAAACTCTGTGTTATCGACGGTAGAATTCAGCCACGTTTCTGTTAGTACAAGAAGCTTACAATCAGAAGAATCGATAAGGCTACAGAGTCCTTCGCGTTTGGGCAACAAGCTTTTAATGTTAGTATACACGAATGATACAGGGATGCTATCTGGCTTTGCGATAGTGCGTGATGGTAGCTATGATGTTGATATAACTCTATTTGTAGTGTTATCATACTTGTAAGTTCTGTTATCCACGATTAGTTTATCGTACCGGAGTTTGAAAGGTTTCTGTTGCGACTTGCCGAACTCGATTAGTCGTTTACGTGCATGCCGAGTGTTAGCTGAGTAGTCTTCCGATATGCTGTAGTTGGACCCTCTAAGTTGTTTAGCATTTGAAAGAATATGTTGTTTTACTTTGAAATGAGCTAATTTGATAATTATGGGTCGGTTTCTATTAGAGCTGTATCTGCCAATTCTATGAGCGCGCTCGATATCTAAGGGGTCCAACTTGATATTAAGGTTAGAAGCACAAAATTCCACGATCTTCTTCTCCGATTCTTGCCACGTTTAACGCTCAGTATCAGATACCCCAAAAAACAGAAGGTTAGAACGACGAGCCCTATCTTCTGAATAATTTAGTCTTGATGAAATGTCGGAAATGGCTTTAGTGTTTGTATCGACCACTCTCCTGATGCAATTAACTTCGGTTTTTAGTGCAGTTATGGAGGAAACATCATGTTCAATTTTTGTTAGTTGCCATTTAATGTCGTCAACAATTTTATCGTTCTACGATAGTTTATTTCGAATTGATTTTATTTCACTTAGAAGAGATGCCTGACCTGAGTTTATTTCTTCCAATGCTGACATTATGTCCAGGAAGCCTGCGTAGAACTGGAACGGGTGTTAGGGCCGGAATTCGATTCTATGTCGCCAGAGAGAGCAAGAAGTTGTAAGGTGACAGACGTGCAGTCGCGAACAATGGTAATGCAGCAGCCTGGGCTTGGCAGCACTAGCAAAGCGGCATAGCCGGAACGGCGCGCATAAATAGCGTAATTGGTTGTTACCTGTAATGCGAAAAGGCGTCGGGCGTCAGTGAACCGCATTGTCGGAGTTCTGCCAAGCCCACTGATGTCTAGGTGTCTAGGTATGCGGAAGCATACTTTCACATTTCAGTTGGCCCACCGCCGAATTTCAAGCTTGCCCACCCCCATACTTCACTTGGCCCATCCCCAAATTTCAGTTGACACAACCCTGTATTTCATATTGACCTGCTCTATGCTATAAGCTTGCCCATGCATATTCTGAGGAGCTCTATGTATCTCTGTGGTTATTGTTTTATTTATTGTTGGGTGGTTTATGTTGCTTATTGCATATAAACCTACCAATCATCTACATTAACACTACTATAACGAGAACATTTCTTAAGTGTGCAAATTAAGCATTTTTTGCAGATACAAGGCATTACACTTTTCGCGTGACGGGTCTGGGGTACTCGCCAAAGAATGCTTACGCATTAAAAACGCAATATAGGATATCTGGCGCTTATTACCCGCAATGCCTCTGGTATACTTGCCGTATATTTTTTTCAGGGCCTGTATTTATTGTATCTAAGCGACTAACGCACACATCGAAGTAAGCTGGAAACCACGCTCCTCTATGAGCGGCTGTTTCGACAGGCAACAGGTCCTAACAACCACGAAAAGTGCGATCGAGAGGCTGGATCTTACATAATTGTTCACAGCGGAAAGTAGAACCTATAGTGCTGCACTTCCGACTGAATAACAGTTGACTACTTGCAATCTGATGGAGTCCCAGCAGAATATTTAGCATACTGAGGACAACCCCATTTTTATGCAACGTACAAATTGTCGCCGCAAAAACGTCGTTGAGGAGGCTGTAAGAATAAAAAAAAATGAAGCACTAGTGCATGCTTTGATACGAGCAATAAGCGAGGTGCCTTACCTCGCAAAGAACAGTGTTCTTTGTCGGAACAAAGTTTTTCCAGCCGATGTTGTGCAGACACTGTTTCTTGGGCAAGCCGTCATGCTTTCCTAGTGGTACCATAAAAACGGCACAACCGTCTTCAGACATCTTGCTGCAGTTATATGCCCGACAACACGGCATAGCGCTAGCACAACACAATGAGAACCAGTCTTATTCATCGCAAAAATGGGGATAATTACATGATAAGTATATACAGAAGGAGGTCCCGTAGTCAGAAACTGAAGTGGGACCTCCTGTGCATGATGACTGGAATTAATAATACAAACAACAGTGGCAACATGTAAAATTTACGATAATAAATATTTTTAGGAGACGAGGCATAACTGAACAGAAAAGCCGCCGATGAATTTATTAAACAATAACAAGGTTTCGCATTAGTCAACAAAAGGTGAAACTACAAAGGGAGCTTAAGAAAACAAAGTACATAATGAAAAAAATGCGGGACACAAATATAGACACAAAGTGAAAGTCAAAATACGACACATACTACACAAAAATGGGAAAGTCGGAGGAAGATAAAAGTGCTTTGGTTCTGTACGGAATCCTTGGGCTTTGAACAATTTTAAAGGGAATGGTAATGTGTTCCCGAGAGATTTAGCTGACAAGTTGAAAAGTTGAGAGTTGAAAGCTGAAAAAGACTACAGGATACACAGCGGATACACGGGATACACAGCGCGCAGCGTTCGCTGCGCCGAGTCAGCCGAGCTAAGGAGAAAAATGCCGTCAGCGAAAAAGAAAAAGAAAAGCAAGACGCAAGATCCGCGCAATTTCCAAGCTCGTTGCGTCGTCCTCAATTCAAGTAAAACCCTTTTCGTAAGCCTCCCGGTTTCTGCCGCGTGCACGGCGATTGGCAGGGACGCCAATCGTCGTGCAAAGTCATCATCATCTTAATCATCATCATCATCATCATCATCATCATCATCATCATCCTATTTTATGTCCGTCCTGCAGGACAAAGGCCTCTACCAACGATCTCCAATGACCCCTGTCCTGCGCCCGCCGATTCCAACTAGCGCCTGCGAATTTCGTAATTTCGTCGCGACACCTAGTCTTCTGTCGTACTCTACTGCGCTTGCCCTCTCTTCGCACACATTTAGTCATTCTAATGGTCCACCGGTCATCTAACCTGCACATAACCTGCCCAGCTCCATTTTCTTTCTCTTGATGTCAATTAGAATATCGGCTATACCTGTTTGCTCTCTGATCCAAAGCGATCTCTTTCTTTCTCTTAACGTTATGCCTAGCATTCTTCGCTCCATCGCTCTTTGCGCGGTCCTTCAGTTGTTCTCAAGCTTCTTTGTCAGTCTCCGTGTTTCTGCCCCATATGTCAGCACCGGTAAAGTGCAGTGATTGTACACCTTCCTTTTCAATGATAATGGTAAGCGTCCAGTCAGGAGATGACAATGTCTGCCGTATGTGCTCCAACCCATTTTTATTCTTCTGTGAATTTTCTTCTCATGGTCAGGGTTCCCTGTTATCAACTGACCTAGGTAAACGTACTCCTTCACAGACTCTAGAGGCTGACTTGCGATCTTGAACTCTTGTTGCCTTGCCCGGCTATTCATCATTATCATTGTCTTCAGCATATTAATCTTCAACCCCACTGCTGCACTCTCTCTGTTAAGGTGCTCAATCCTTTGTTGTAACTCGTCTGCAGTGTTGCTGAACAAAGCAATGTCATCTGCAAACCGAAGGTTGCTGAGATATTCGCCGTCAATCCTGACTCCTAAGCTTTCCCAGCTTAATAGCTTGAGTACTTTTTCCAAGCACGCAGTGAAGAGCATTGGAGAGATTGTGTCTCCTTGTCTGACCCCTTTCTTTATAGGTATCTTCCTATTTTTATTGTGTAGGATTAAGGTAGCTGTAGAACCTGTGTAGATATTTTTTAAGGTGTTCACGTAAGCGTCCTGTACTCCTTGATCACGTAATGCCTCTACGACTGCATGTACCTCTACTGAATCAAGTGCCTTTTAGTAATGTCTGAAAGCCATATAGAGAGGCTTATTGCACTCTGAGGATTTCTCGATAACCTGATTAATGACATGGATGTGACCCTTGTATCCCTTGCAGAATAACGGGCGCAAAACTAATTACCGTGGAGGCGACGCGCAAAGGTCAAGGAGGTCGCGCGGCGGAAGAGTTCAAAGAGTGGCGGTACTTTCAACACTCTAAGAACAGTTTTACACCCTTTGGAGTGCCCCTTCTGCCACACAACAATAATCGTCATCTGCCTTGATGCGTTTCCTTTCTTTAACGCTGCGAGCCCGGAGCTTTCCATAACGAACGGCACGCGCGTTATCAGCATAAAACAGTTTACACCCTTTGGAGTGCCCCTTCTGATAACGCGCGTGCCGTTCGTTACTGGCAAGCTCTGGGCTCGCAGCGTTAAAGAAAGGAAACGCATCAAGGCAGATGACGATTATTGTTGTGTGGCAGAAGGGGCACTCCAAAGGGTGTAAAACTGTTCTTAGAGTGAAATTATCAAGGTATTTTAGAGCAGAGCGCTTTGCTGCGCCACCTGTCGAACATGGTTAGAGCTACTGTGAAAAGATCAGCGCGCTTGCTTGAGGTTCTCGATCGACGCCGAGTTCTAACCAATGCTGCTCGCGGTGATCAAGTTTGTTCATGTGTCTACAGACGCAACACCGCGCGTGTTTACTGCACCTATTGTTTACCGCAATTCATACTGCCAATAGAGCTGCCAGCCTTAAACGTTGTGTAATGTTCTAATATATTGTACCAACGCATTCATTGCTTCGCCCTTATGAGGAAATTGTGATAATTTTTTTACTTATGAGATGTTTAAAAAAAGTAATACAAGTCCAGAAACTGTGATTGCTGGTGTTAGAATCGTGGGATCTTTGTTTGTCTCGTTTTTCACGAGACGTCATTGAGCTGTTTGTTGTCGTTTGTGCTGAATCAATGCCCCGAACAGCGTTGCTTTCCATTGTCGCCCGTGTGTCTGCTACACCAGCTGCCACTTTGAATCATAATGTACCATAGCCAAAGTGCGCAGTGTATGCCCAGCCGTAAAGCCACATTTAGCAAGCCTAGAGATGAGTGTGTGTTTAACTGGTGGGCTTATGCTACTCTTTTCCGCACTCAGGTATGCGACAGCAGGAGGCGAAATGTCCCCAGGAGACTTGCAAGCGGAGGACCGCAGTTTCGACGAACATTCGCGCAGTACCAGGTGGTCTTTCACCCTGTGCCATTGGACAACAGATAGCAGTTGTTTTCTGCAGCTTTTATTTTGTAGAATTTCGCGCCTGCCTTCTTCGTGGCTCGTGACGAGACAGCCCATTCGAGATAAGAGGTTAATGGGACACAGTGCTATATCAACGGCACTCCATGGCGTGAACTGCACGATGCGTATACTGTCCTATATGCGAACGCAACGCCATTGGTGATTTGTTTGTGCACCAGGAAGCAGAACCATTATTGCCAAATATCAATAATTCTATACGTAAGAGCAGATGGTGATGTTTAGTCGGACAGAAGTATTCCTAAAGGCAAGCAGCACTTACGAATGAAAAGCTTTGTGGAATTCAGCCCCTGTAGATGCATCAACGCCTCCCAGCTTCAAGTTACTTGGTCTGGTTAATAACGTGCAGGGTTCCGGCCAGTCTCTGACAGTGGAGCTTTTAATCGACTGCCACAGCGAGTAAAGCCGTACGTTTGCAACCTGCGTGTTGCCAACATGATTGCGGTAATGACTGTAGCAGGTATGAGCGTCTACGCTACCCACGCTGGTTGTGGCCACTAAGCCCACAATAAAAAGGACTCATTTGACAGTCACCTGACTGTGTGAGTGCGACTTATTTGCGCCGTGTATTGCCCCATTCATATAAAGCACAAGATAACTCCGGATTTTTTCGACCTGTGGGCCACTTCAGGCCTTCGCCTTAAGGAGGCGGAAGCAGAGTTACTTCATATTTTTGTGGTATAACGATTGTTTGCAATGCTATGGGCACGTGTGAAACATGGCTGCATGTGGTTAGTCTATCTGCCTTTAGCGCAGCATTTAAGGGTCACTGAATAATGGCAGTAAAAAAAAAAGCACTGTCTGGAACTGCAATTGCATTTAACACGCATTCCTTACCGACAGGTTTCGCGTTCGTATAAGCGAGGCGTCTTAGACAGTCAACTTAAGCCATTTACAAAGTCAGCAGCAGCAAAAAAAGCACTGTCTGGAACTGCAATTGCATTTAACACGCATTCCTTACGGACAGGTTTCGCGTTCGTATAAGCGAGGCGTCTTCGACAGTCAACTTAAGCCATTTACAAAGTCCGGGGATCTTTGCGGCAGCAATCGGATAAAGCGTATTCTTTGCTCTTCTGAGAAGAACTCTCGAGGCTGCTAAAGGGGCCGTACTGTGACCTTTCACGCGTCACCTCTCTTTGTATCTTCGGCACTGATCAGGCAGCCTCCCTCACACATGAAAAATATTTCCCACACACTTTCAGTGCGCAACACTGAGGCTCAAGGTATGCGTCATGTTGTTTCATCGATAAATTGACAATTCAACTCTTAGATGAGAGCGGCACGGAAAAAAAAGAAAAATGATCGGGACATAGTACGTTGGACGTGATTGGAGGTTAACGTTTCTTTGGGCAATGTTGGGGCGTAGTGCTAGACATTGTTGTTGCCACCATTATAATCTCAATGTTTTACGTGGTGCTGTGATAGAGCAGTGAATGTTTGTAATGCAGTGATGCATACGTACTTGCAACATTACAACAACGCGAAAACGTTCTTATTTTTCTTTTTTTGCATTGACGGTTACTGCAAAGTGATCAATAAAGCCATGATGAATATAGACACATTAAAATACTGTGTATATACGCTAGATTATTCAATGTTAATGTATTTATTGCACTTGAAACGCAGCTGTTGAGCTCCCACGTTCAAAGTTGGTCACCAACGTTTCACCGAAACTGCAAAAACACACACACACACACACACATTCGTTCCCTCACATGGTTCAGCTGCTCTCACGGCATGTGCGAGTCCAGCCTCTTCTGGCGAAGCATCCAGCGTCGCCCTGCAGCTCACGGGGATGTAGCCTTTCTAAGTGGTAAGTATACTTAGCTGCACGTCATCACTACAGAGAGGTGAAAGGTTCGAGGTGCACTATTCTGTCGAACTCGGCAGCGTTTAGGCGAATATTCTTTTTGGTGTGGACCCTTGGCTGCCAAGATGTCAAACGCCGTCTCCACCGTGAAATTAAGCAAGAGCGAGCTAGTCAATTGGTATTCCATAATTAATAAACCGGAAGCGCTAAGCAGAAATCAGTGACTTCCAACTGGTGGCGGCCTTCGTTAGTGTTTGCTCCTATACGCTTCTTGTCTTAGCGTGTACCGATCTGCAAGCTCTGGCGGATTTTTATTGTGACAATCTTGCAACGGTAGGATGTAAGAGTAATGCGGTCGGGTACCAGCTTTATAATTTTCCTAAACAAATGTTGCAGGCTCGTTCGATGAGGTGTATGTCTACTGCTCGAATGACCTTCCCTCGCGCATCTTCATATGCTTTACATGCGCTTAATGAGCCATTTGACGCTTTCACATAACAAAAAATAGGAAACAACGCATAAATGCAGTTGCGGCGCTTTGTTCATCATTACTGCTGTCGCAAAATGACGCCCAAAGACGGGTGCTGACGTCGTCCTTGTCACTGCCGGTGAGAACGGCGTCATTCTCCACGACACCCACTAAGGTTATTGGACAAGCAGCACTTCAGAAATGTCCGCGGTACAATTGAACATGGCAAAGCGTTTTAGGGATTGCACGGCCATGCACAACGCGACATCGAGGCCACTCGCTTGACGCACCTGCGCAACAGCGCCGATCGTCCTGGCCAAGATTGCGATTAATACGCCGCAACCCTATTGAGGCGGCACTATGGAGAATCCTAAGGTGAAAAATCAAAGGAGGCGCGAAATGCACTGTGGCCACTGGCTTGGGAAGCGCTAGAGAAAAAAGAAACACTTTATATTCGTGGCACGATTTCGAGAACAACGCGAGGCGCCATCCTGAGGACTGAAATCTCGAAAAGATAATTCGCGTTATATTGATGTAACTCAGGTAGTTCAGTTTAGACTTTACAACATGACACAGCGCAGCGATATTCACCATCACCTAGCTAAGCCTCCTAAATTTCAATATCCCAAAACGACAAAAAAATGGCAATGTCAATCTGTGCTGGCGGAAAAGCAATAGACGGATGTCGGAAACGAACAAGAGACATCGCCATATCGGAAGACTAGACTTCCATAGCGGAAATGAATGCACATCAAAACTTACAAAGAGAAACTCTTAGCGGACAGACACTCATCAAGCTTGAGTCAAGGGCCGGACATAAGCTTAACGGGGTGCGGAACCATCCCTCGGGCTTGGTAAAAAAAAAACAAACACAGTCAGCGGATAGCATACGCTGCTGTGAACATCTGAACCAAATATTGCAGCCGTGTGCGGCGCGTGGAGTTCGCAAGCGGAACGCGCCTTTACCTCAAACGCTCTCTTTTCAACAAGGGCCTGCTCATCGCTATTTTCGGCCTGCTATATTTTGTGCTGCTACATACGAGGCTGCTATTGGCCAATAGCTGATATCAATCAAGAAGGGTTTTTACATCAATGAGTTCCTTCCTACGGTTACTGTGCATGTTTATTGACTGAATCTAATAAGCAGGCTGAAGTAAGCGAAAATGTGCACATCAAATTTCGATAGGAATTGCGTTCTTCCGGAAGCAGGACAATCGTACTATCGCCGAATATCCTCCGCTTACGCTTGGCAGCGCCCCCTCGCGTCGGGATGAAACTTAGGCCGCACTGCTTATCGGTGTCGCAGACGTCGAATCTCGCTAATTTAAATTTGTTTTGAACACTGAACTTGCCTCGAACCACCCGAAACTTGAAGAGCAACTCCGCCGATTTTTCGGTGTACACTGACCTTAATAAAATTTTGAGTGTACATGGTCTTTTGCACTCTGATCATTTGTACCAAACCATATGACTGCAAATCATTTAGTTTTCCTCAAAATAAGTTTGAAACATCGGTTGCGAGTGAAGTGGGAGACTACACCGCCACTTCACCCAGAAACGGCAAAGTTCGCTCCTTTTCTACGAGACAATGGCTGACAATAATCGTTTTGACATAGGTGATACTTCCGCGATAACTGGAATAACCGGTGCTGCTCTGCGTCTTGCTGCAGCACAATGGGTCCTTTCGATTATGCAGTCCCCCACTGTCCGCAAACCATCTGCGGCTTCTGGTCTGACTAGTCCTGACAGAAGTGCACGTCACAGTCACGTGATCCAGCTGTCGGGGACTGTCCGAGGTTTCGTTCGAAGGCACCGTGACTGAAAGTCACTCTCCTGACTACCGACGTCTGCTCTTAGCTGCTTGTAGGTAGCCCCCTACTGAGCGAATTCCCACACAAATGTAAGCGCAATTGCAATCCTACCATGTTGCTGTTCACTCAGAAAGCGACCATGCGCGTACAAAAATGATTGTTGATTTACCATTGATATATGGTTGGGCAATTGTTGAAACAACGGACTTCAACAACATTTCAAAAGTAATTGAGTTCGCTCAACACTTGCTCAACAATATTACCGCTGAGTGTTCCCAATAAATAATTTATTGGGTAAGTTGCGTTGATTATTGTATTTTTTTGTTGTGTAGTGTACCAGCATATAATAATTAGGACTCGCATGTGAAGACATTCCAAATCTTTAAAGCGAAGCGTTGCAGCCTTACTCTTTTTACTTTGCGGCAGGTTAGGTTCTTCTTTCGCCTCGCTTTCATAGAAAGCAAATAATGTGTGACCGATGGGGTGGCATCGAACGTCGGCCGTTGAGCCCGGTGCTGTAACCATTAGGCCCCGAGCGCGCGCATACTCCTCTCGTTCGAAAGCCAGTAAGGTCTGAAATGCTTGGCGCATGCGTGGCGTGCCACTTCCTCGTGCTATTGCTACCGCTGGCGCTTTGAAGGGCCTATCCCTGGGACCACCCAACTTTCGTAGCCGTTTTCGCTGCGTGGAAACTGCGACGTTGGACTAGCTTCATGATCGCCGAAGTTCATAACGATTTAAATTTCTTCGCCGGCGTACCAATGCCATCGTCGTTTTAACATATACTTGATGACATAGCCATGGGTGCGATCCAAAATGAGCACGTTTCGGGGAGCAGAAGAATGCGAAATTCACTTGCGAACACGGTGAGTACGCGCATGGGGAGTTCCCCAAAACTAGACACGGCGGCCGGTAGCTATGACAGGCGCCGACGAAGCTAGCTGTGAGCATCGCACGCGCTGTGGGAGATAGTGATCTATAGAAAGACGCTTGATTCTGCAACCCGTGAGGGAGCACCGCGAAGCGTCCAGCGCTGTGGGAACCGTAGAATGCAAGCGCGCAAAAGCTGCAAACGTACACGTGAGAGGTCTTCGAATTTCCTGCGATGCACCCTCTGTGCGGAACGCAAATATAGTCTTTTTTTATCCTACGGCCGTGGTGTTAGAAATCAAACAACGAACGCACTTTGATATCGCAGCGCGCAACCGTTATAACTATTGACTTCAAAAAGCTTCGGATTCAGCAACAGCCGCAACAGTATCACGGCTAATTGCTGTATCTGTGGCTGATCCCGACTCTTGCCTTGGAAGAAGCATGCGATTTATTTAAGCCTCGCTGATCTGTCGCCCTGTCGTCTCCCAAGCCTGCAGGTCTCGTATGTTCAGCCTCATAAAAGAAGACCAAAGGGAAATGAAAGAAATGCAGGTAACGGACTCCTATCATACCTTACTTTTCACCCCGTCATCTGCAAAGGTGCTCTAAACTATTTTAATAGTGTTATTTTTTGTAAAAATAAGGACATTAATACTAATTCCTATTTCTAGGAAGCGCTATAAACGCCAGGTTAGTGTTCGGGTGTGTGTGATCGCAAGCGGTTGTAACTTCGTTTTGAGCAGACTTTCGCAACAGTACACATCGTTACCGCTAGTTTTGTAGTCGCATTTTGGTCGTAGTATTTATTGTTTACGCTACAAATTAGGTTGTTCTTTACAAATTTATAAAGTTTGGTAGAAGAAAAATTGTCCATAATTAATTAGTGATTTTTCAGTGCGGTTATTTTGTGTTGGAAATGTATTTAAGACTCAATACGATAGTGAAGCTGAAGACAGCTTTCAGGACACAGTTACTCGGTTACAGTTGTGCGGTGGTTCGCGCTTTTTGATGAAACCATATTTCTTCGCTCTTCGCACATCATGCCGCACGTTTTAGCCAAATGCTTCAACGACGATAAGTGGGACGTTTATCCGTTTGGCTGACCCAGCTATTGGTCTTCCATTGATGTGCGAGCCTTGCTATTTTGATGAGTTGCGCGGCATAGTTAATGATGTCTATTGGACGAAAGGCACCCTGAACCAGCCGCAGCCGAACTTCTGCTCATAGGTACAGTGGCGATCAATATGAAGGTGATCGCCCGAGCGGTGACCGAGGAAAGGAGCAGCGCCACGTTACGTCATCACCCTCCGTGGCGAGGGGAACATCAGAGTAGGTTCTCTCTCTCCTTTCGCTGTTCCTTGAGCTGCTGTCACTCCCTTCTAGCAAGTACCAAATTTCATTTCGTTGTTTTTTTTTGACGCGTCAGCAGACAGATACGCACTTGTCGTAATCTTGTGTATACTGCTAGACGGGACGCAATCAATTGGAAGTTAATCGTGCGAGCATCAACATATGCTAGAAAAAACGGCCTTGCGCGGCATTTTTTTACCTTTCAGGAATACAGTTACGCTAGCTTCCGTTGCACTCAGTCTCTTCCACAAAGAGCGGGCAGTCTTCTCAGTAACGATAGTGTCAGGTTTCACTTTTTTCTTTAATTCCTCATTTGCACTGCACACTGCCGCATCTATTAGCTCTGCGAGGGCAGCACATTTTCAAGCTCCCAGCTGATCGAAATTATTACCGCAAAAGCGATACATGAGTGATCGGCAGGAGAAAGCGGCGGACGTGGCAGCGTCCAGAAAAAAAAAAAACGACACCGAAAACCGCCCAAGGCAGTCGGTGATAGGAATGGAAAGGTGCTTTCTCTAGCCCATTACTTACGTGGGCTCCGATACCTCTCTATAAGGGATAACTGCACACCTGAATTTCGGTTAGCAATAGAGTGAATGGAGGAAAATCAAGAAAATGAAGGCATGATCTATGTCATTCTTGGGGGGGGGGGGGTTGATAATTGAATACTCATGGTTGAGATTATTTAAGTCAACCGATTAAACATCAGATACTGATCTATGACATCTCGAATCACCACTTCCACATTAACAGCACGAAAATAGTCTCAAGTGCCCCCGTATCGTTCCGGTGCCCTCTACTACGCAATTTCTCCCTCCTTTTCTTGACTCCCTTCTGTACCAGGGGTGACATCTGCTACTGCGCCTTCATTTTCCTGTAACTACAATACGGTTTACAGTTTTCTGTGGACGGCCAACTATGGCAGCAATTTTTCTCTGAGAGAAGCCTGCCTTTCCTAGACCGATTATTTCGCTCCTTTCCTCCGCAGTTAACCGCCGTGGCATATTGGGAGCGACTGAAGGCGGGAACAAAAGAAACGGCATTTATGTGTCACGAAGAGGCTCTGATAAGTCTGAAATGCTAGCCGGAAGCTGCACACTGAGGACGCCCGGTGACTTTTTTTTTTCTATGCATTACCAGTCCGGCGCAAGTGGGCCGTAGAAACAGTGACAGTGTTATCAAAACCTGTGACGGCAGAAAGACCCGCCCCTGCTATATCGGCAAAAATGAAAAAGAAATGATATACAATGCAGATAAACCGAAGCCCAGAGAAAAAACACAGGAAAAAGGTGGCGACGTAGTGATAGGGGTGACGGTTGTAGCCCGGAAGAGCCTACGAAGGAAAGAAGGCAACGCAATCTTTACGGTCGCAGTTCCGATATCGGCTGCTATGCAGCTGGAAAGGTCGATGCTCGCTGAAGGTCGATGCTCGCGCGATCACCTTCATATTGATCGCGACTGTACGTAATCTCGTTTTCTTGAGCACGTAGCCTCTTTCTTTTATTTTGACTTTCACGAGCGTGACATGTTAAGCACACCGTTCACTTTCTTCATGCAAACCACGTGCCCCGAAGTGAAAGCGCGCGATACTAACGCTTGCTGCCGCCGCTACTTAGACTGAAACAATGGTAGGCGAAGAGGCAGCGGCGCTCCACGTGTAGCAAAATTGCACAGCTTTATTTGTTTCTGTCTAATAAATTTGCCTTAGCTAACCTTAATTTGTATGAGAGAACAAATTTGCAACATAAGGATCAGCTTCTCTGCACAGTGAAAATTCTGTACAATGGCCACGCCGTCTTCCATAGGGGCTCACGTGGGCCGTCTAAGCGCTTGTTACTTCGTTCCGATACGTGAGAGGCGCGCTGCCTTTCAATGTGGCAGGCATGAAGAACTTAAGCGCAACAAACAATTTTGCAGCAGGTGTGCTACGCTTGCACTGCAGTCATGCCGGAAGGCAGTGCTGCACTTGGCCGCCGCCGTGGCTATTGTTGGTAGCGCGCCATCTTTCCGCTTTTTTCTCACGCGCTTGCGATATTGAAACCCTTTACTATGGCGGCCGCGTTACTGATTTTAGTTGTGCTGGTAAGTTGACTTGCGGGTTTGCAGTTTTTATGTTAAGTGGCCGAAAACTCGTGTCGGGCATCGAGCGGCATAAATGACACATGGAATCACTTGACACTCCTTCCTTTGCACAGCACTGTGCCACAAAAGTAATTTTATGTGGATTGAGAGGATCTTGTCAAGTGTTATGCATGGTATGCTGCATTGATCATGTGGGTGAATGAGGGAGGCACCTCGTTCTAAAGGTTCTTAAAGGTTAGCCATTCATGCATGCGCAGTCGGTGTAACAGCACCACTTCATTGTCTTCACTCTAAAAACTAGGAAGGGTATCGCAGGAGTGAAGCTGCCGGTTCACTCTTCAAAGCGTCGTTTTACTCTCGCAAAATGTCGAGGAGAGTGAAATGCATTGTTCACTCTGTCACCAAGGAGAGAGTGAAATGCGCTTTTCACTCTCCCCTTCAGAGAGAGAGAGTGAAAAGACTCTTGCGACAATAGAAAAGAGAGACTCTTGCGGCAATAGAAAACAAAACGTAACGTAATCTTCTGCTTCAACTGTAGGTGGCTGGCCCCGAACATGGCAATGTATCATTCATGCACGTTGAGCAAAGAACACATCGTTTTGCTTCTAAGAGAACAGGCCGCCGCAGTTCAAAGGAACGCGTAGCGAGCGCTCTACTTTTTCACTCGGAGTGGCTCCACCGCGCGCGCGCGCGCTCTAGATCGCGGAACAACACAGCACCGGAGTCAGGTGATCCATCCAGCGAGCAATGGCCAGCCGAGGGAGATCGTGTGTCGGCCATCTCGCGTTGCCACGAAAACACAACAGTCGTTCGTCATGCCTTGGATATAACAACAAATCCTCCACGGTAAGTGAATTCTAACTTAGGTGCACATTCTCCGTATATGTCATGCTATCGCCAGGAAGTCGTCGCTGCGCTTAGCCGACGCGATTGACAAAGGACTAGGCGTACGCGCTGTCTCACGATGTCAATCGAAAAAGCCAGTCGTCGCGATAACTGCATGTGATTTTATCACTTTGCCGTTGTCTGTAAGAGCTTAAAAAATCGCAAACGCTGCCAGAACTATGGTATGTTCAATAAGACGCCAGGCGAGAGGACGCTTAAAATGGTTAGTTCACCAGCCCGTGATTCCGAGCCTATGCGGAGCGTGATTAGCGTGCGTTTTGTGTGTTTGAATTTATTCAGTTTGGCAGTCTACTGTGTACGGAACGCTGTTGAACTAAGGAATCACATAACAGAAGGCGTCATTTTGCTGGCAGCATGCTTTTTTTTTACAAATAAACCGCGCGCTTGACGGTGTCTCGCGCAGGGGGAATCTGCGACCACTGAAGTTACGTGCAGCACCAGTGCTAGTTAGAAACTTTGCCGCAGGCATTCAGCTGCATGCTGCAAGAGGTCAGTTGGGCGCGTTATCTTGAACTTGCTGAAAACGCATGAGGAATCCATGTTTTATGCTGAAAAAAGTATAAACCCCATATAAGCGATCTTGCGCGCGGCAGCTACAAGCGACGCGACGGAGATGGCTGTCGCGTTCGCTCGTCGCGTACAAGTCATACTCCGTGCGAGCGACGATTTTGAGCGACGCCTCCCCGGTGTTGCGGGCATGAGGGCTGCAGTCACGCGTGACGCGTGCTTTAGTAATTTACGTCGATGTATTTTACTATAAAAAGTAGCATGAAATATTTCCGTATAAAAATTGAATCATTTGCTCGTTCCGCGCGACAATCGGTAGTATTTGAGCGATGTATGTACATCCAGTTCCGGCTTCGCGCTATTGGCTAGTCGCTCATAGCACTTCTGGGCGACGATTTCTAGATTTCCAGAACCGAGCCATCTGTTCAAGCGACGGCCCGTTTTGTCGCTCGAAGCCGTCGCTCGTCGCCGTCGCGCACTAAATCGCTCTCACAGTGTTTATCCCTAAGACTGAACTGTTTTTGCTCATGTTGAAATGGTGTGATTATAGGTCTGGTTTTGTCTCCTGTTGCGGTTTTCGTGCACGGTGCGAAACTGAAAGGATGCTTATGGGCTACGAACTCGGTGAATTGTCGAGCAGCTAGTTACGCATCGGCATCGAATATAACGGCTGCTGTGTGGAATTCCAATTGCAGGGGCGCTTTGCATACGCTTATTGTTTTGGACATGCCTGTGCATTTGCTAATATGAGTTGGCGTGTCAGAGTTATGTCATATGAACAGCTAAATCAGCCTTCCTCTGGGGGTTACAAGCGTAATGTGTGCATTTTGCTATAGCATGGCAGATCAAGATGTGTTTATCGCTTGAATATTTTTAGTAGAGAAATAAAATATCAAAATAAAATGTTGCTTTAATTCCCTGTTACCAGTCTGTCGTACACAGAACAATAGGTTGGTGTAATAAACTAATAACTGCGGTTTAACTGCAACTTTTACATCCCTACAAGAATCTAAAATGCTAGATTTCAAACTGCAGCAGTAGTCGGGTCTGTCAAAAATGAACTCCACTGCGCACCTCATGCATGAAAATAAGTTCATGCCTTTTAGTAAGCTTAGATGCAGGCCGCAGTGAACTTGTTAGTATTGAAATGTGGGTAAGCTTGCCATAACAAGCCTTGTTGCCCTTTTTTATAGGCACATTCATACATCCATTGAGCTGAAGGACAATATTTTCATCCCTACTGAGCATCATGTTTGCAGCTATAATCCTCAAATTATGGCTTCAGCAGTGGCACAACCAGGGATGGTGCGGGGGGGGGGGGCACACTGGGCACGTGCTTAGGATGTGTCACAAGTGGTGTTTGCGATACACCAGACTCATGACAGACCTATGACGTCCGAAAATGACCAATATTCTATTCATTAGCAGGAGTATTCTAACATTCATGAAAAACAAGGATGAACTGTGGTTTATTTGTTTTTTTGCTTAAATCTAAAAATTGAAGTTAGTTTAGCAGTTGACTGTTGCAGTCATTTGGATGTTTTGCATGCATTTCACTAGGAAGACTAAGAGCTAAGACTTTTTTATTGCCATGGCCTTGACTGTCTTGATGTTGTTTTGCACCATGCCCTTGTGTTGACTTTTGCATACGATATTTTTCAGGCACCCGCTTTATATAACGCAAGAAGGCAGCTGCAAGGACACGAGGATGTGAAAGAGCCAGTGCAGCGCGACTTCACGTAGTGCAGAGGAGCCAATGCCAAAAAATCAACATACATTGGCATGTTATTTGGACAAGAAAACTAGTATGTGGGTATATTGGGTGTACCATTTGACCAAATGTCAACAAAATCAAGATACAGTATGTTACACGAAGATGAAAATGCTCACGTGCTCCGGGCAGTCATCTTAACATGGTATATTTATGTAATGTCTCTGATTGGAAAGTCAAATCAAGTATGCTCTCTGGAGACAAACACATAGCAGCAAGTGTCATTGAAAAGTTAAAAATGTGTTTGAAGAAAGCTGATTAGTTCTGAGAAGTGACTGCTTTTTGTCTTGCCTCTCAACAGATATATCCATGTGATAAAAAAATAGTGGTACAATGAAATTGCATATTTGCTTAGCGACATGATACATACTTGCAATGAGCACGGTGCCTGTGTTTACTATAAAAAGCAACAGCCCATGCTTGGTTAGGTTAGGCCCACTACAACATGCAGGCATGGGTGATTGGCGCTTTTTTTATTTCTGTGTCGTGAGGTTTATTGACGTGCGTATAGGTGCAGTGGCACGCAGTATGGCTAGTACAAAAAAGGGGGGGGGCAGATATTTGTAGCTCACTGTACACGACACAGGGCAAAGGAAATCCGTGTTCAGTAACTATGTTAAATGCCATGTACGTAAATTTTACAACGCTACTCGTTCGAAGCGCGCACAGGTGCATATCGAAGAAAAGTTTCCAGGGTAGATAATTTAGTTCGTAATTTACACTAATTTTGCTCGAACCACGAGACATAATAATTTGAATATACTGCACGGAAAAACCTAGAGCGAATTAAATTGTGTGTCAGCTTCGTGTGTATACATATAGTCTTTCCTATGCATTAGGTTTTTTGCGTAATGCATTAACCGTTGACAGCCTATCTTATGATGTGTACTCTGTTTGCATTACAGTTGTTTATTAGTTTACTCGTTTGTTTTGCGACTGATGAAATGCCGGCATATATATATTTTCAACATTTGACATAACCCTGTATGTTTTGCAGGGACAACCCAGGACGTGCATTTCTTAGCACCCAGTCAGCTGCCAAAAGTGACTCAAACACAGGCCACCAGTAAGTGGACATCAGTTGCAATTTCACATTATGCAGTTGGCGGCTGCCTTGTACGGAGGCTTTACTTTTTTTTAATGAGATGGTGATGTCGTTCTAATGTACATTTTGACCACAAAGGTGCGATCATGTCTCACAGAGGCATATATGGTTGCTATTCTCTGCGAGGGACGTGTTCTCGTGTTCGTGAAGCATTTGTGTTTGGCAGTATTGTCGCCCAATGAGTCGGATATAAACACTAACTCGCCACTGCCGGCAAGTAGTTGCGAGAAACGCATTATGACGCTGTAAAGTTATTTCATTAATTCGAAGGAAAGTTTTGCAGCAGGAAAAAAGGTTGCTATTCCAGGTAAACATGTCTTTTTCTCACAGGTTATTTAGCCAAACTGTGGATGCATGAAATTCGTGACTTATGAATAGATTTTAATTTATTCTTTAGTAATGCTTCTAAAAGAGACTAGAAATAGCATGTGACTACCTCTGCAATCAGCAGACCATACATTTACAGTCATAAGTGGCAGTTCCATGCAGTCTGGCACTTTATATAACCTTTCCTTTCAGCAACATTGGAACTGGTGGCTGCGTTTTCAGAAGGAGAAGTGCACTTGACACTGTATATGAATGTGTGAATTCGGTTTTCTTTGTATGTGTCGGCTCACTGACAAACAGTGCAAAAATCTGTTGTACCATGAGCCTGACGACGCCTTCTGCTGCTACAAATGCGGCACTTCGTATTTTATAGTACTGCATGACATTTAAATCAAAGCTACCACATAAAATGATCAAGAAAACTAACCGCTGTTATAGCTGTTTTCCTCAAAGAACGCTTGTCCTCTATGGGCTGTGTTAATCTGAGCTCTCCACCGATGTTTCAGTAGTATTATCCCTTAGTGAGTGAGAGAGTGGGGGCAATTAATCGTGTTAGTGTTTAAGTGGTGTCCTAATTATGTGCATTTGTTCCAACAAAGTTGTCTAGATTACTTTATTGTGTAGTGTAAAGCTTATGAAACCATCAGCAACTACTGAGTTGCTAACACGCATATGGATTTGTCACTATACAGGTGGAACTCGGCTGTACCACTGCAGTGCTGCGGAAATTGCCTTCACCAGCGGCTTTGCAACAGCTGTTTCGCAGCATGTCGGTATGTGTTAATTTATAATTATGTTGGGATGGGCTAGTATTATGGACCACTGCTACTCTGTATTGTGACAGATCCATATGATAAGGGATGTAATGCGCACAGCGAAAACCTTTGAATTTTTTACTATGGTACATAAACAGGCTCTCCTTTTCGTCACTGGAGCAGGAGAGAAGGGCATGCAGGCACTCCTGAATGTACATATATTTCAAAACATGAGAGACATATACACGCACACACACACACATACACAATTAAACTAAAGGCAGGGACGTTCCATCTTTCATCTTGAATTGAATTGTGCAGCGCAAAAATACAACACAGACCACAGAGAAGCACACATGTTAACAGGTTTGATACACACGTTAGTTCAACAGATTTGATACTTCAAGTGTGCTATTTTACACAAGGGGGAAGGGAAAGGGGAGAAAATCTGCAAAAAAGTGGAGTGGAAAGAAAGGAATCGTGCCAAAAAGCATGAGAAGCATCGCTCAGCCAGGATCACCAGCAGGACAACCTTACGTATAGTTTGTTTCAATCAACTCAGATCACATGCAGCCATTACTGCAATCAAGTTGTTTCCTTATGTCATATGAGGGAATGATGTAGGCCCAAAAAACTGTTTAGAGCTGAAGGATTATGTTCCATTCTAGCCTCATTGCCTGCTTTTTTATCATATTGTTATCAGCTGCTTATGTTAGGGACAAAAAGTAAGAGTACGAACTGTTTCCCGATTCGCCATTCCACACAACATGTCTTTGTGACTATATGTACATGCAGATGATCCATAGTTGAAAAATATTCAGTACAGTAGAATCTCATTACAAGATGCACTTGGTTGTAAGAGACATCTGAAAATGGTTTGGTTGGTTTTCCGATGTTTGCCACGTTAACAATACTGTATACAAGAGACACCTTTGTTACTAAGGGTGACTTTTTAAGTATTCACTACTTCGAAGGGACACAACCCAAACACATTCACTTTGTGCACCTTGTGTGCTCCGAAGGGCGTAAAGATCACGCAATCCTTACACAAGTCAATCGCGCATGTCTCTTTTAGCATGAACCAGAAAAGGAGGGCAACGAGGACAGTGCAGGGCAGAAAGTGTCGGCAGTTGAAGCTGACGAGCGTCTAAAAGCACCTCAAAGGTACTGCGAGCAACAAGGCTTGCAAAGTGAAGTGTTTAAATTCCAGAAGTTGGGAAGGAAGCTAACACAATCTAGAGTCACTAAAAAGCTGTGAATGTCTTCTTTAAAGGGCCCCTAAACCACCGAGGTTGAAATTTAGTTGCGGTGTTGCAGTTCTACACAATAAGGCAATGAACAGGTAGCCACGAGAATTTTTCGAAACGGTGCAGTAATAGTGGAGCTACGTGTGTTTGATTATCGAAAAGTAGTCCCCACTCATTTTACTCTTTCATCTGGTACACGCCATATGGACAGTATCGTCTTTTCCTTGCCTAGTACACCTCCAAATGTTACGGGACAGGCCAACACCAACGAGCTCTGTTGCTGCCGCGCTGGCCCGTCGTCCTGCGAGGGGTGGCGCTAATACAACGGAACTGTATGGTGACTCGTGTTGAAGAGCCTCATAGGGAGACCCTTCTGTTGACGTTTCTGTTCTTTGCCCCCATTGGCTGCCCACAATGGCATCGCGTGCAACGCGACGAGGAAGAAGGAGTGTGTGTATTTGCTTGCAGGCCTTGCCGTCAGTCGTACACTTTCGTTCGACCAATCGACAGCACCGGAAACTGATGACATCATCAGAGACAGCCTGGTGACGTCAGGACAAACTGGGGGGTGCAGGATAGGTCCAGAGAGGCGCACGGGGTCATTTTCTTCATATTGTGGTGCTCCGGCAGTGCTACGCACTCTGGCATTTGGCTTCGTCGATCGTGACGGCATTCTGATTTCGATACGCGTGTTTACTTGAAATGTTCAAAAAATGTCGAGAAGTGGTTTAGGGGCCCTTTAAGCCACCATGAGCATTTATTCCTTCAGATATATCAAAACATACTTTAGTGATGATGCATAATAAAGTGATCTAGTCTGGCTCCTCAGTGTCTCAAAATTTTTGGTTTCGAGAGACATGTTTCCCGTGCCTCTTGAATATCTTCTGATGAGGCTTTACTGTAATATACACAAACAATTGTGTAACTCCTCCTGCAAGTATTATTCATTAAGCCCGGTCACTTATGTGCAAAGATTGTGGTTAAGTCTTGATGTCCGTACTTTTTAGAGCTATGTTTATTAATTCATGCTGTTCTTATTGGTTCTTCGATGCAGGAGACAATGCCTACGAAATTACTGGCCCTGATCATGAGAGCCCTCAAGGGGCAAACAACATCTCTGTTGCAGAAGTGAGCCCGATACCACTTGGAAGTTACCATGACAGATGACACGGCAGCAATAGATACAGAGACTGCCATGTCTACTGCAGCTGCAACAGTGTACGAGGCAAGCAGCAGCGCGTCAGCATCAGCAGCAGTGTCAGGAGGAACCACACCAGGCCTGGTAGAGCAACATGTGTGCTATCACTGACTCTTTTGTAGTGGATACAACTCATTTGCTCAACATACAAAAGCTTTTCACCACGACTGTGAGCCAGTGTTATTGTGCAGCAAGTGCAAGACTAAGTTAGGTGTTATAACACAGTACAAGCATCACTTTAATATATGCAAATGCAAACATATTACAGTTGTTGCCTCCCCAGCCAGCCCACATAGTGACAACAATGTGGAACACATGGTGGGACACACCTCTCCCCCATTACAAGATAGTAGAGACTGTCAGTGTTGTTGCTAGATTGACTGGTCATTGTAGGCAACTAGAAGGACAACACAGGTGTCATAAGATTGTTGTTGATGTTGTTGTTGAAGAGGTAAAAAAGAAGTTTGATGCAGCTGAAGTGCCAACTGATATTGAGCAAATCAAAAGCAACCACTTGAGAAAGCAACACTATCGAAATTTGGGTATCTATGTGCCGCCAACTCTGGTAAGAATGGCATAGGACAGAAGTGTGATGAAAATCACACAGACACTGCTGTTGCATCACTGGCCACAGTGAGCAGCGACTTGTAGGGCAAGAGAGTCAACTGAAACTAACATTATGATATAGTGTCATGCTCCCATGTGACCACTTTTCAAGTTATTTTGCAAGATACAGCTCAACCTCCAGAAACGAGACTGCAACTTGTCTGTAAAAAAGCTTTCAAAAAAAATTATTCATAACACTATTAACATAGCAGTATCTTTTTTTTTGTGTCGGTTCGAGGTTCCCGGCTGTCCATTAATGCAAAAATTGAGGAAAAAAAGAACATGTGTCGTACTTACACCTTTTTAACAAGTACGAGGGGGACAGAACTTTTCTAGTCATGCATCTTCATCATACTACCAAGTTTTTAAATGCCTTTTATAATTATTATTACCAGTTATATCTGAGTGCATTGTATGCATGTAGCAGGTGTAAAATCAGGTCAGTTGGATCAGATGCCTTATCTGCAAGCGAGCCCTATATTCAAGAAATTTGAATTAAAATAGTTACGTTAGAGACGCAGTCTTTCAGCACTTTATTGCCTGTGGTTTAAGCATTGCTCAATACTTTTGTGGGTGGCAATTTCAACCG
Organism: Dermacentor andersoni; assembly: GCF_023375885.2. Classification (NCBI taxonomy): domain Eukaryota; kingdom Metazoa; phylum Arthropoda; class Arachnida; order Ixodida; family Ixodidae; genus Dermacentor; species Dermacentor andersoni. The sequence goes on from NC_092814.1 coordinate 18,094,320, forward strand.
GCACAGCACTGCGCTTTGCCACAGTCACATTTGTCTTCAAAGCGGTGTTTACCATTTGTGTTGATCTGTTTGTGTATGCATAGAGCAAGTTTTTAATTTATATTTTTCTGCATTCTTGTGCTTGCACTAAGCTTGTATAAGGCAGTCACAAAATGTGCGTCACTATAACGAGCTGTTCTGTTGAGCTTACACTTGCAAATAATCGTGTTCAGATGGCCGCACTTCTATGCGGGTGCACCGCTAGCTTTGTGTATGTTCTCATGTTTGTATAAAACTTATATAAGCTAGTTAGAAAATGTATGTCACTAAGCATTGTGATATTCTTTAAAGAACTGCTTGGTTGGTTTTACACTTGTGAATTAGTATTGAGGCGGTGGTATGCCCACTGCTAGCTTTCTGTGTCCTCACGTGTTTGTATTAAGTTTCTACAAGGGAGTTACAGCATGTACGTCACTAAGCACTGTGATATTTTTTAAAGAACTGCTTTGTTGGTTTTACACCTGTGAGTAATAGTACTCGGGTGGCACTGGTCATGTGTAGGTACACAGGCACCATTTGTATACATTATGCTCATGTAAAGCAGTTACAAAGTGTATGTCACTAATTACTGTGATATTTGTTGAATTGCTGTGATGGTTTTGCACATGTGAATAATAGTGGTCAGGACACAGTACTTGCGGTGTATAGTTGAATTTATACACTGCCAAGACATGGGCTGTATACGTACCAAAAGAAATGTATGTCATTATATTGTTGTGATTATTACTGTTTGGATTTTATTAAACTGTAATAAAATTGTTTCTTGTATCTATTGAGGTATGGCAATTTGTCATGCAACCAAACTGAGGACCTGAATTTGTGCATACAAATAAACAGCTAATTTAAGAGTATACTGCTCATATTCTGCTAAACCAGTTTAACAAATCTTGTACTACAATGCTGGAAAAATGACAGAGCTGACTCGGATGTACAGAAAAAGTTCTGCACTGGCTGAAGGACTGCCCCACACTGGAGTTCGTAATGTTGCGTTTATTGGAGTAGAACAGAAAGTGCACTTCTATTAAAAATGCGACAGTCGGTGCAGAAACATAAGGCAGACGAGCGGATGTGGCACATTTTTTTCAGGGCCCTCCATGCCTACTACTGCATTTCTAGTCTTCCTGTGCTCTGCGTATAAGCCCCTGTTCAGCCAAGGTTTTTACTCCATGACAGTTGTTCTACTGGGTTCGTAGCAATATTGAAGAAAAAAATTCAATGGTTTTCAAGGACTTTCGAGGCCCCGACACAGTAACTTCAAGGACCTCGTGCAATGTGTGTAGTAGTTTGGACAGGCAATAACTTGTTCAAGAACACCGTTTAACTTTAATGCAAACAAAAGAAAACAAAACAAATCGCATTTCAGTGATTTCAAACATTTGAAAGACTGCTAATTTGCCTTTCTCCGCCCACCACTAAACGCACACAAGGAAGCATTTCAAGAAAGCGCTCAAAGTTTTTCTGCAATAGCACAATTAACTACTTGGACCTGCAACATTTGCAGTGTTTGATTACTGTTTGGTTTGACCGTGTATGTGATGTCATCTGTTGCCTCAGCTTTTTCCACCATCAAATAAGCAATAGTCATTTCTAATTTCTTTTTATTGTGTCTGTCGCTCTCAATTTACTCTTCACGGCTTCTCTTCGAATGCCTCAACTGTTGAGCTTCCTGCTTCTGCTCCTCCAAGCACATTTGTCGCCGGTTCCATGTGCATAAAACTGGTATCTGCAGCTCCTTTGTAATTTCAACTTTAAGGATGTCGCTTTCCTTCTATTACCTCCAGAGACAATTTTCTGTGACATGCGAAAGAGTGTCACAGAAGGGAAAAAAAGCGCTTGGCAATGTCTGCTAAGTCTAGCCAAGTGTACAAGTTTAAGGACTTTCCAATACTTCTAAAAATTCAAGGGTTTTCAGTGCCTTGAAAATGGCATTTTAGAAATAAAGGATTTTCAAGGATCGCTACAAACCCTGGATTCTAGCACCTAAATAATTTTACAAGCTTATTTTGGCATGGAGTTTGGAAATTCATGCTTTCTAGCTAACGCTGCACTATCTCTGTATAGTGAAGCCACGAGAGCGCAACTATTTTGGAGTAAAGAAAAATACTGAAAGCTTTTAATACCACTCTTCTTTTTTTCTATGGAGCTTCGTATTGCCTAGTTAAGTTTACGAATGTGCCTGGTTTTGGCGGGCGTTTCTTCGACATTTTCTGGAAGAAGCAGATGTCTAGCCCCCGTATTCAGAAATGTATCTTAACACAAAGCTCATGCTTGACTTGATATAAACGACGCCTGGTGGGAACGTCCCCCAAGACGCTCACTGTCTTTCTTTTGGTGCGTTCACGACTTGCGTCGTTTAGATCAAGTCAAGCATGGGCTTCAAGTTATGATGCATTTCTGCATATGGGGGTAAGCGTGCACAATTCCGGGCAACGCACTGTGCCATTGACACTGAGAGAAAACGGGGAAAACAGAGTTAACCACTTATGCTCCTAAACTTTCGCGTACCTGTGGTGTGCGTGTATCGTGGAAGAAGAAACAGCGCAAACACAAGGACGAAAAAAAGCATCAACCACACCAGCGCTTCGTGGTGTGGCATGTTTTTGCGCCGTCCTTGTGTTGCGCTGTTTCTTCTAAAATGCTCAACCAACTAGCCGGCAAGTCCATCCTGTGCATATATAAATTGAACACACGCATGAGTATAGATGGTCTTCGAAGCTTTTAGAACGAGCACTGCCACAGGATACGAGCAGCGCACGCGTAACAAGTGGACACATTTGTCATTTAAACATGCGTGCCAATGCATTTGACGCGGCTATCGGCATAAGCAGTCTCCAAATGCTGGAATGCATGCGCTTCAAAACGCTAACGATCCGCTGCTAATGCAGGACAACAGCTCACAGCGGACTGAACCAAACTCTAAACTAATGCACTTGAAAAGAACGCCTACACGGCAGCGTGAGGCACGTCGAAATGCCTGGTACTGGCGTCGCAGTTGCTCACCAGTATACGCGCGAATTAAATTCACATACGTGGATGGTTGGCGCAATACTTTGTATCCGCGTATTTTGGAGAACATGGACTGGAGAAGCACTCGATCATGAGCTGAACGGCACATTTGTTATTTTCCTGCGGTGACGACAAGCCGTGAATAGTTCTCACGTTGTCGTCTACGTTGTCTTCCTTCGTTAGTCGTAGCAAGGAATGGAAATGATGCAAACGCACACGTATTCCAGTACACAACAGCACAGCACACTGCAGAGAAACCCCACCCACCACAGCAGATTCATCAAATACGTTTGGTATATATATAACCTCTAAAAGAACACGACTGGGCGTGGCGGCGCTGTGGTGTAATGGTTATGATGTGTGTCTTGAATTGTACAAATGCGAGTGTACGCGGGTTCGAATTCACATGATGTACAGAGCTTTGTGATTCTTGATAAGTATGTGATTTCCTTGACAATTGTATTCTAATTAGATTATGTGACTCCTGATTGTGAAATTTGCGGAGATATTTGCAGATTAAGTGTTAATTCGCTTTTTTTCTCCTCAGTGGCGTTCGTGACGCATACGCATAGGCCGCTTCAGAGCAGTCACGCCTCACGGTAGGCAGCAAATAGCCAGGAAAAAATGACTTTAAAATCCTGCATAACTTTGCTCACGCCTATTCTGAAGGCCGCTTGGAATCGGGCCCAGTGTCTCTGAGGAGCCGCCTAGGGAACAGTATATCAGCGGCCCTAATTTGATCTGATTTCCTGCGTGCATGCGTGACCAGGACTTGGCTAAGAGGGTATTGGGAAGAGTACTAGCACTCTGTTCTGAAGGAGTACAAGCACTCTGTTTGGGGGAGTAGAAGTACTCGGTCTGGCGGTGTACTATTAACCCTGCGGGGAGAGTATTAGCACTTTGCGGAAGAGTACTAGCACTCCCTGTGGGAAGAGTATTATCACTCTGCGGAAGAGTACTAGCAATCCCTTGCGGTGGAGTAACAAAACTCTGTCAGGAGGAGTTGACCTACTCTCTCTCAAAGAGGGTCGATCTACTCTCGAAAAGAGAGTGAAATATGGGACAAGCAGCTACTCCCTCAAAGAGAGTGCCCGGCACTCCCTTAGTTTTTAGAGTGTTGGTGTTACCTCCAGCCACAAGTACATCGCTATGTGTAAGAAGGTATCTGCAACACGCTCGCATTTTGGATTTTCGAAGGCTCGGGATGGTCACTTAAGCTGCGCTTTAACGTCACGGTTAACATAGAATATTTGAGACTCGTTTTAGTGGAATGCGAGTTGAATATTGTATTACAATGCCGGCTTGAACGAATTTTTCCGGCGATTTACATGCGTACCTTGTATATTACGCAATGTCCCACGGTTCCATTTTTTTACGTCTAACAGAGCGCACCGTGTGCTTGCTCGAAGAGGCTCAAAGAGCTGCAAGAAGAAAATGAAATTTTTAAGCCTATTTCGAATGTGCCTCGCTGACTCATGGCAAGTAAATTCTGTTGAGTAATCCACAACTTTTCTAATCCAAGGCATGGAGAAGGGCATTAGTTATTATTCCATTCTGTCTTAGATATTTCATGCATGGCTGGCTTTGAAGTATACTGCTTCTTGATAGAGGCAATAAAATGGGAGAAAAGCCTCGTTAATGCATGGCAGATTAAAATGTACGAATATTCAAAACGGGGTTGCGACTATATTACCGGCCCGGTTTCCACAGAGCTTAATGCATTGGCAGATTGCTTAATCGATACTGGCACCTGTTGAACTATTCCGGTAGCTATATGGCAATGCGCTACCAAGCTCGTGGTCGTGGGTTCGATACCTGCTTCGGCCGTCGCATTTCTGAGGGGCGGAATACAAAAACGCTCGTGCATTGTGCATTGCGCGCACGCAAAAAATTTTCAGCAAGCCAAATTAATACAGGGTCCCCCACTACGACCTGCCTGATAATCAGATCCTCGTTTTGGCGCGCAGGACACCAGAATAATTCTTTTTTTCTAGGTGTATCACGTGGCTCATCGTATACGATACGGTTAGTGTGATAGCCTTTGTGCCGTAGCGATTAAGCGCTCCTCGATTCCCGTTGAGGCTAGTGAGGCGCGGTGCGCCGCAAAGTATATTCCACCTTTTCGGAATGTGCGGAGAACGGCGAACCGGTAAGTCCAGCTTCCGCGCGGTGACTCTACACAGATACACATCGCAAATGAACAGAGATGTGGAGGCGACGTCGGCAAAGAACACATCCGCCGACAAGCTCGCCTTATTGCCTATCACCGCCAAAACTACCGCAGTAAGCATCTTCGTTTGGCGTGGCGTGTTGCCGTTGAAGGCGTACTGTACACGTTTACCCAGGTAGCACAAAAACGATACGTAACGTTTTAACGCGACAGCGTTAAGGAGCTCGTGTCGCAGAAGAGCCGGTGTCGTCGGCGGCAGCGGCGTAGGCCGTGAGCGATAAATCCCAGAAGGCACTTCATAAATGAAAAACATCTTGCAAGATGGGCTGGTGGGAATCGAACCAGGGTCTCCGGAGTGTGAGGCGGAGACGCTACCACTCAGCCACGAGTTCGTTCCTTCAAAGCGGGACAAAATCGCCTCTAGCGAATGCGGTGTATATCGGTAATTATGACTGTGTAACTTACAGAAGTCGCAGTTTCACGAGTAGCGAAGTACGTTTCCGCTACATTTCTTCTGCGCTCTGCGCACACGCAGAGCCATCTTGCGGCAAACACAGAAGACCCCCTCCTCGCAATGTACAGCGCTGCCCCGACACGTGGCGCGCCACTCGCCCCATGATCGCGTCCGCCTTCATGGCGCGTCGGGGCCCGGCTATCTGTGCCGATCGCGACGTTTGACTGGCGTAGCGCGTTTGAGTAGGCGGTGCGAACGGGGTGCGATAACGCTATCGCGTTCCACTCTTGAAGGCGAAGATTAAGCGTCCTCCAATTTTCGTAACGTTTATCTAATACGATAAAAACGGTTTAAAGAAGACACGAATTAGAGAACTTCATTGTGAAAACGTCGTATGTGTCTTCTAAGTCCGGCTTAATTACATTCTTGAGACGATCTAGAACAGGTCTGCAAAGCGTATTCGAAAAGCTGGTCTAGAAATAGGATTAGGAAAGACACAAATAATCCCTTTGCCAAAACTATTCATATCCAATTTCTAAACGTTTTTAAGACGTTGTCACAAAGCGGGTCTAGAAGTGGTCTTGAAAGGTATCTCTATAGCGGAACAAAACAAAGACACAAGAAGAAACGAAGACAAAGACAAGCTCTATCAACAACGAAGATTTTACTTCCGAGATCGGTCATACTTATACTCCCTAACAACCACGTACATACTATGACATCTACCATGAGGATGCACTTACGTCCTGTCGGCCAAAAAAGTAAGCGGACCACGGCTTAGGTGGCCAGAGCGGCTGCGGGGCCAACTGCTTTCCAACGGCTTGTAGGTACAGCGGAGAGTGGCACTTGCGGAGATGACGGACGTTTGCGCGCATGCGCGAGTAAGAGCGGGTGCGAGAGAGGAAATGTGGGGAGTTTTGCTCCTTGAAAATACGACTCTGCCTAGGTACTACGGAGGAGTTTCTTGGCGCGCGTTGTATGCGCTTGTCCCTAGGCGTGCCGGCAGACGTCGCGGTAGTGCTGAACTTAGCATCGCATGTTGGCGGCTCGACGCAATCATATTTGTCGGATCATGTTTTTACTAATGAAGACAACGTGTCATTATTTCCCATTATTGGCGGCGCCTCCAGGACACGAAAGCGGCAACAGGGACATCAAAGCTAGAAGCAGGACTGGACCGTGGGTTGGGGCCCGCAGAGGCCTGCGCGTACCAGAGGAGTATAAGATCGGCTGTCCGCTATCGCGGACAGCCGATCTTATACTCCCCTGGCACGCTTCGGCCTCTGCGGCCCCAACCCACGGGCCGCCCTGCTTCCAGCTTTGATCCCCCCGCTACCGCTTGGGTGCCCCGGAGATCTTGCGCCGCCTGCTTTAATATAATCTCAGGCGCTCTCCTGAGGCCTCCGTTTGCCGGTTACATGTGCCCTGCTGGAGCCGTGCTTGTAAAAAAACCGATTTATCGTCGCGACGAAAAAACCGAACCGCGACTTATACAACACCAGTCAGAACATTGTCCCTTCAGACACAGCAATCACCAAGCGGCGTCCGCGCCCACTGCCTCACTGTGCGGGCAGCCAGCGGCGGAGCGTATAAACCAACTCGACCTCACTCCGCGATGCCGGCATGTCTAGGGGACAAACGAATACAACGCGCTCTAAGAAACCTCCTCCGTAGTGCCTGGGCTGTGTGATATATTCAAGGAGCAAAAGCCCCCAGATTTACTCTCTCGCGCCTGCGCAGAAACGTCGAGCTCCGTCAAAAGTGCCACGCCCCGCTCTACCTACTAGCAATTATAAAACGCCACCGGGGCGCTGCTATCTCGCTTTGCGCGCTGACGGCGACAGTGCCCCGAGTGACGCCAGGTTTCGCCCTCACTCTCACGCGAGGCCTTGTCAGGCTTGATAAATTTCTAGTACGCCGTTCGGTTGCTCTAGTGCTGGCGGTCGCGACGTAGGGGACCGTGCATTGCCGGCAATCTAACACATGGCGCTAACCCACAGTAGCGGCGGCAGCCGGACATCACACCGTGGCACTGAGAAGGAACGGAGACCCGTTCTGATTGTTGTTTTGCTTATATTCACCTTATATTTCATATCAAGGCATGTCGCCGGCGTTCACCGCTGTTCGATTTTAGGCAACATCGCGCAAGTAGCCGCAACTGCGGCTATGGTGACGCGCGCTCTTTCACGCCGGCGCGATAAATTACAGGCGCCAAGGTTTCCTGCAGGCACGGCTTTTCTGTGGAGATTACTTTTCCGTCATTGTATCCAGAAGTAGGTTTTATAGTTATATCAGTGACGCCTCTGAAAACTGCTTTAATTAGCTACTACAATGCGTAGGCCGTTATGAAACTTTACAAAAGTACGGCCGGGAAGAAATAATGGGGAAGACATCGAAATAACTACTCAGTCATGAAAGTTTATTCACTGAAGCATTCCATGGCTTGAAGGGGTCCTCAGTGCGATGAAAAGTTGCCGTCGACTCTGATGACTTGGCTTTACTCGCCTTGGCATCGAGAGCGCCGTCGCTATAGCTTCGGACGTCCGCGCAGCGCTTCCCACTCTGATTATCGCGCCGACGTGAAAGAGCGCGGGTCACCGTAGCCGCCGTTGCGGCTACTTGCGCGATGTTGCCTAAAATTGAGCAGCGGTCCACGCCGGCTACATGCACTAATATGAAAGACAAGGGGAATGTAAGCAAAACAGCAATCAGAATGGGTCTTTGTTCCTGCTCAGTGCCGCGGTTTGATGCCCTGTGGCCTCCCGCTGGTGCACGACAGCACCATGTGCTGGACTACCGGCGATGCACGGTCCCCTTCGTTGCGACCGCCAGCAGCAGAGCAACCGAACGGCGCACTATAAATTTGTCA